>NC_081824.1:278255788-278571621 GCF_030867095.1 Alligator mississippiensis | reverse complement strand
GAACCGGTTTCCAACTGAACAGACATTCGCTCTGGACTGAGGAAATGCAGGCACATACCTGCAGTGGCTCAGGCTAGAAGCTGGGGGGTGGTAGAGCAAGCCTCCTTTCCCTTCCACAGTGCTGAGGGGGCATGGCCAGACCTCAGCAGGACGCTTTGATTAGGGAGGGGTCATCTGCCCAGCAGACCAGCAGGGAACTGATAACAGTGTGTATCACCCCTAACTCAGTGTTTAACACCCCATTAAGAAAACAAAGGGACATTACCAGCTACCTGTTGATTCTCCCTTTGTCCTGCCACAGCACAGACTGTAGCCAGCATGTGGTCTGCTAGCTAATGTTGAGATGCCTGTAAGGCCGAAGGGACAGGGAGGGCGGTGGGGAGGAGCAGGCAGATGCCTGCAGTCTGTGTAGAGCAGCAGCCAAGGAGCAGAGGGGAAGGGCCAGCTCTGCTGTGGAGCAGAGAGCCCTGCCCAGCCCAGAGAGCATGCTGGGGGAGTCTGATTTAACTTAAACCAGCAAGGAGTCTGGGACAGACATTGCATAAACCAGTTTGAGCCAAATCAGTTAAGTCTGATACTACATTCAACCAGGTTTATCTCAAACCAGTTTTAGCCATTTTCAAACTGGTTTCTGTGCACTGAACATCTGTTCTGTTACAGGTTTAAACCAGTTTCTGATCACTTAAACTGGTTTATGTGTAGTATCTGTCCCTAGCCTTGAGGACTGAAGAGAAAATATGAGGGAAGAGTGTTGCATAACAACTGGAAACATGGCCCAAACTATGAATGACAGATTCAGATCTACCCACTTCTAAATTATGAGGGGTCTCTGGATGTGGAGTTTGGGTTTGTCCCATTGTAGATAGATGTTGGGCCAATCACTGAAATTTGGGGGGATTTGAATAAAATTCATTGCTAACAAATAATGGAAATTCTCATTTAGTGGTCTGAATATTTTTTATTTTCTTCCCTGATCTGTTAAGAAATTGTGTTTTTGTTTCTGTATCACTCATCCCTTCCAGAGAATCCAACTGTTACTTCAAAATAGCTCATTAGAAAATATGAAGGATACCATAACCTTAATTTCATTCCATGACCTTTTAAATGGCTTATCATGTATAGCATATACTATGCAATGAGTGCCTTTATGGTTGACTGCTGTGGTTCCTGGTGGTCCACTGATGAAAATGGAAAACCCTGGAGTTTTAAGTTCTTCCATTTCCAACAAAAGTAAAACACAAAGTTAGGGGAGTTATAGGCACTTGGCCAGATATTCAGTTGATGTAAACCAAGGTAAAAAAGGAAATAGTGAATTATACAAGCTCATGATCTGGTCCACTGTTATCTATTGGATAGCTATTTGGTAAACTAACCCCAATCTGATTGTAAAGTATTAGATTTATTTGACTGTGCCACAATTTAAGATGCCTGATGCTTAGACATGACTAGGAAGGGAACAGACCTGTCTTTATAGATGCTTCACAGAAAATGTTGGTTGGGGGCTCCTGGTGCTCCAGGGGTCCTGACAGCTTTTTTTCCTCTGTCCACAGAAAATGAAAGAGATAAAACTGCAGTTATGTCTGTAACCTCTCTTGTTCATGGACTGAATTGTTTGTTTGGATTCCCATTTGTAGGAATACACATCAACTCTCTTGCTAAATGGCTATGAGACTCTGGAGGACTTGAAGGATCTACAAGAGAGCCATCTGGTTGAGCTAAATATTACAGACCCAGAAGACAGGGCCAAGCTACTGTCTGCAGTTGAAAATCTACAAGACTATGAAAGTAAGTGTCTAAACTTTCATTCATTGTTAGGTCTAGCTTACAGAAACATGTAAGCTACATGCTACAGTAAAAAACAAAAATGATAAGATGTTATGTCTGAAGATGGACTAGACTTTTTCCTGATACATGGTTCATTTTTTCTTCTTTGTTCAAACATCTGTTTTTCTCCCCTGATTATATAAATAATCCTTCTTCCAGCAGCATCTGAACATTTCTCAGTCTTTAATGTGTTTATCCTTATGACAGCCCTGAGAGGTAGATACATGCAATTATCCCCTTCTTACAGATGGGAACTCAGGCACAGAGGCTGACTTGCCCAAGGTCATAGAAAAATGCTGTGGTACAGCAGAAAATTGAACCTTCTGAGTTTCAAGGGAGTGTCCTGATGAAAATATAGCTACTTCCTATTAGTACAATAAAGTATTTTCACTGTGGGAAAGGTGATCCTGGTTCCATCTACATGAGATGCTACTCCTGCACAGTAGTGTCGCGTGTCACGAAGCATGATGTGATGCTACTGCACAACAGTAACAAGCTACTGCACAGTAATAATGAGCTACTGTACAGTCAGCATCACCAAAAAGCTGTTTGGGGATGCTACAGTAACTCCAGTTATGCAGTCGTTTAGTACTTGTGTATGCAAGTACTAAATAAATGCACAGTAACAACTGTGCAGTCAGCGTCTCATATAGATACGACCCCTGAAAAGGAAGACTTCAACTTCATCTCCTCAGACATCTTTTCCCCTCTTTCAGTCCCTATCCACCACATTTACTGGCATTTCTAGTAAGGGTCAATGAATAGCAGTTTGGATAAAATAGAAGCTGATCTGCAGACTAAATAAAAGCTCCTGTGCAGGCTAAACCCACAAAGAACCTAACCTCAATGTTGTTTGAAATTCAGAGAGCTGATTTTTGTTTGTGTGCATGCTCGTATTCTGTCATTTTTCTTCTTCTATTGCTTGGCACTTTCACCTGAAGTAGAAGTGCCAAGACATCATGAGACATGCTGTCCTTGTGATATTTCCAGCCTGATTTCTAAACCAAAATAGTTCAGATCAAGTTCCTGTAAAATTTGGCTAAACATGCCACATCTTGACCCTGCCTTCAGAGTTTGTTCGTCATTACTGCAGTTAACTCTTAACTGAGCAGTCAGTTCATCAGATGTCCAGTCTGAATTGGGGATTATCTGGAATCAAAAATGGGACCTGAAAATGAAAACCCATGTGTAGATGTTTTGGGGATTTCTTACAGCTCATAACAAGACTAATAGCTTATCTGCATCTCCCTACTCTGTCACTTGACTGGAGAGAGGCGTGAATCTCTCTCTCCCTCTCTCATAATCTTTCACATACACTTATATGCTGTACATTAAATTCAGTTAATCAGGATTTCACCCTAGATAAGCACTCGTATTCTCACTCTGCTTCTCTGAGTTTCTGAGAACCCCAGTGGCTATCTTAGCTCCCCTTAGCTTTCTCCCTTTAGTTTCCCAGCGCTCCCTCTTTTGATCTTTCTGGACCCTCGCTCCCATTCAGTACTTGACTCCCTTTGCCCCTGCAGTCTCTCCTTGCCCAGTTAGTTACTGGAAAGGAAAGAGGTTTCACAAGAACTGGCAAGAAGAGTTGTTCAAATTACCTCTTCTGCAAACACCATTACTCTCTATGGACCAGATGAAGGAAGGAAATCAGGATCAGAACTTCTTTCTACTCAATGGTGTCTGTCAGTTGAGGGTATGAGGAGACTACGAAAGCAAGACTGAAGTGAGGAGGAGTTGAGAACTCCAACCAGTGGTTATGGAAGAGACTAAGTAGTACTCATGTGTGGCAAGCTGCCAGTCCCTTTAATCTGACTTTGCACATGTGTGTGTGTGTGTGTCTGTGCGTGCACGCTAGCATGTGCATATGTATAGCTTGATAACTGGCTGCCGTATTCTGTATGTTTTATACAATAGCTTAACAGGAGATGTGCAAGCAAGACACAAGCCCTGGATGCTGCCTAAGGAGGAGGTGAGGGGAAGAATGGAGTCAGGGGGTGTGTCACACTCCCACCCTGCGCATGCAGTGGTCTGGTCCCCACAGCAGGGAGTGGTGAGCAGCAGTGACAGGGGTTGACTGCCTGGGTATCAGCAGCACATGGTGCAGGGCCAGCAGCTGGCAGAAGCAGGGAGCTACAGTAGGGAGGTGTCCAAGAGGATTAATCATGGTGCCTCTTCTTTTTTTGCCAAAAAATGTTTTTTTAAGTCATGACTCACCACATGTAAGCAACAAAAAAGGAGGCAACATCTTCCTCTGCAGCAGTGAACCTCTGGTTAGCTTGCCCTGTTTCTGCTGACCACTGCCCCCGCACCACGTGTTGCCACTGCCCAGGGTACAGAACTGGATGGTTACACCTCTGGTTTTATGCTATGCATTTTACAACATCAATATTTAACCAGGGAAAAAACCAGGAATAGAAAATGCTAGGGTTGTGGGGGGGGGGGGGTTTCAAAGGGTTTTGAGTCAGCATGGAGCATGAGAGCAAAGCATGAGGGTTTTTCACAGGTCAGCATGGGTATGATAAAAAACTATTTTGATATGGTGTACTTACGGTTTACTATTTATAATCCTAAAGCAGTAAATGCATTGCAGGCTGCTTTAACTTTCTTAACTTTTTAAGAACTTGGCACCAAATCGTGTCTGTCTCAAGTTCCTTTTATTTTTAGCATGTTCAGCATGTTCCCAGGTCACTAAAAGTGTAACGATCATGTAAGGTATGACTGGGCAAGATCTCTGCATGTCCCTTATATTAAATTAATTTTTATTATTCATATGTGATCCCTGCTTTTTGCTGTTATGTCATTGTTATGCAGGCAAAATATTGCTCCTGAGGACATCTGTCCCCTAACATACAGTTGAAGTTGTTAGTTATGTTAATAATAACAATAAATCTTATAAAGTGCCCCGTGCTTCAAAGCCTGTGATGATGTTTGCATTATTAGATGGAGAGAAGAGATGAATGTTTTCTTCACATCAGCTTTGGATACATAGTGTCAATTTTATAGTATTTGAATTCAATCTAAGAATGTACCCAGAAATTATGAATAGTGAATGCTCACACCAGAATTCAGGATAGCACTTACACATGCACTTAACTATAAGCATCTGCCAAAGTCCCATTTACTTCAACAAGACTTGTGTATGCTTAAAATTAAGCATATGCTTGAATTATTTCCTAAATAGAGGTGATCTCCTGAACCAGGAAAATGGTGATCAAGTTTACCTTCCCTGATTGCCATTGCACCATAATGTTTGTCATCTGACTGATGGGAGAGAGCTGTAATGTATGGGATATGATATCATACTTCTAAAGCAGAGAGATATTAGAGACTTAAATTGATAAACCTCCACAGAGGACAATTGGGCAAGTGGCTAGAAAAAAAGAATGAGAGCCCAGATGACTTTGTGGGTAAATTCAAGCATTAGAATCTGTGACCTTGGTCATGTCAGTTGACATCCTTGTGCTTGAGTAAATCCAATGGGAAAACTGGGTGTAAAAAGGTTGGCACAATTGTTATAAGTGAATTCTAACATCTGAAATGAACTTTCCCAGCTCAATATTTTCTTCCTAAATGGACATGACTCAATCCAACACAAATGATTTCTTAATTAAAATTGATTTTTTGCCCTGCTTAAGTGAGCAGCATAATTACCCACAGCTACAAGGTATTCTGTTTACCAGCCACAGCAATTGCATTGAGGGACACTAAAATACATGTTCAACAGTCATCTAGGTAAATATAATGCTCTTTCTTTAAGCTGTGTGAGACAGTACTGATGACATCTATTATACTTGCAGTTCAAAGCTTGTCATTCTCACAGAGCTTGAACCGTTTCTACTTTTTTGTATTGTAGTGCAGCCCCCCCCTGAAACTTGTAATCAGCTGATCTCAAGAAGTGTCCAGATTTGAAATGAAAGGTTTCCTGAGTTTGTGCAGTACTACTATTATTTATTATGTCCAAATGTTCTAGGGCAGGAGTGCTCAACCCCCAGCTTGTAGGCCAGATCTTGCCCCGGCGCAGTGTCATCTGCCCTGCAGGGCTCTTCCCAGGACTGTGAGGTCTGCCAGCATTCTCTTCTACTCTCCTGCAGGTATCTCTGTAGCAGTGCTACTCAATCCAGGTGTTGTGGCACCCTGGGGTACCATGAGATCCTTTGAAGAGTGTTGCGATGTATAAGGAGATAATCAGATAAGCACAGGCTCAGGCTTATCCTTGCTTGGCTGCTTCCCCACCCTGCTTGCCCTGCTCTTCCGTAGGGAAATAAGTACTGTAATATATAAATGCATTCTTGAGTGCCACTCAATTCACAAAAGCTGTGGAGGAATGCCTCAAGTTCAGTGGGGGTGTTTTGAGTTAAAAAAGGTTGAGAACCACTCTATAGCATTTGGACTTCCTCCTCTAGTGCATGAAGTGTCATGACTAACATTTATTAGTTGCAGATTCTCTTTCAACCCTGGTGGACTTCTGTAATTTTGCAAAACTCATAAGGCCACTAGGTCTCTAACAGGTTGAAATTGCTGTAGCTCTTCTGAAGTCAGTGAAACTTAAGCATGTTCTGAATAAGAATGGACTTAAGCATAGGTTGTAGAATCAGGGTTTTAGACTGAGTCAGAGCTTTATGCTAAGATTTTTCTGGAGGGACCTGTCCTTTTACCAATTCTGTAAAGTGTCATGCATGTCTAGGCAGCTACATAAATAATAGTAATTTCCAAGTGTAAAGTGAAACAGTACAGGTTTATCACACATCTGTTGTCAAAGGCATACAACCTAATATTTTTTCAGTACTTTTAGTCTCATCCCACAGTCTAAAGTAGTACAAGAATATACGTGTCAAAATGATGCATATCTTAGACTCTGCTGGCCATATCTTAGACAACTCTGACTGAAAACTATTTATCTCCTATGAAACGGCTTTACTGTAGAAAAATAATATGACTTCCATTTGTTGATAAGATATTGAGGTCTGATGATTCTGCAACTTTTAACGGTACTTTATTTTTATCTATTTCTGTTTCTTGTGCATTGTATCTTCTTCTGACATCCTAACAAGATTAAGCCTACAAACTTACCTTTAATGATAGCTTGAACATGTATGTGTTAGACCAGAAAATTCAGAGGAAATAGGTAAAAAAAGCCAAGAGATAAAAATAAGCCTATCTTCTCCTTGTGAAGCAGAACAACTTGAGTTGTACGCTGCATCTATTTATATTTATAATGCTCAGGTTCCTGTTGAGCTTATTTTTGCATTCATTACATGATAGAGGTAGGTGAAAAAAATTCTGTCCAAAAATATTTAAACTAAAACTGGCCTTTTTACTAGCAGATTTGTACTCTGAAACATTCTGTTTTTGAAAATAAAACAGTTGGCTTTTTATTTTCATCAAAAAAATTCTAAAATTTAGGCCAAAAAACCCTCCCAAATTTTACTTTTTTTCTACATTTTATGTGAAAAATATTTGGCATTCCTTGACAAGCTCTAGTAACAATGTAGCTGTTCAGAGCTCCATTTTATTTTTCTTGACAACTTTCTTTTTAGTTTACTTGTCAGAAGATATTTCATTGATTTAGCGACAGAGGGCCTGTGTTCCAATATACTGTTCGCTTGAAGTTAAGGACAAAATTTGCTTATAAAGTTGCGTATGAACAGCAGACAAACATACAAAGCTAACAACAACAATAATCAGCCATATATTTTCATCTTTAAAAAATGTAAGTCCAAATGTGTGCGTTTGTCACTGTGACAACTAAAGTGGAAGCCATTAATACAAAAAGCACATGATTCCTTTGTGCACTGGAAGTTAATTTACACAGATAAACATAGCTAATGGAAAGAAAGCTGAAGAAAAGTAAAAATGGTGTGTATGTGTATGTGCATGCACAAATATGTGTATGTGCACACACACTAAGCAGCCAGAAATCAGTGTATCTTCCCTTGCACTTGAAGGAAAAAGACAGAGAAAACAGACAGAGCTTCCACTTTGACCTTGAGAATGTAAACAGGATTAACACGTTTAGGTCACTACAAGGCAGAATAGACAGATGATTCTACAGAAGCTGATAAAAGCACCAGCAAGTTGCATTATAGCTGATCATGGGATTACAGCTGAAGTATAAGAAAAGCTTCTGAATTCAGCAACTCAAGAAGGGTTCATACCATAGCATAGTGAATTCTGTGCTCAGTGACCCAGTAGACTTGTTTATTTCTAGTACTGGTTACAAGATTACTAATGAAAAAGTTAACGTCACAAACAACAACAACCCAGCCTGCTACTACAAAGAAGTCCTAGTGTAATGCTACTGGAACAACTGGAGTTATGCTAGTCATTAATTTGGCTCAATATGATAACAAGCAAGCAAAAAAGGTTACATTTGTTATGACAAACTAGTTGAAAGAGTTACAGGTACCAGTTGAATGTGTCCAAAAGTACACATTTTAAATGAGGATAATTATCCATTAATAGTGGGAGATGGAGGATTCTCCCTCGCTTGAGTTGTTTAAATCCAGACTAGACATCTTTCTAAAGGATAAGTCATACCTCCAACAGAGGTTATTGACGGAGAAATTAGTAGGTGAAGTTCTATGATCTATGTGCACACAAGAGTTCAGACTAAATAATTGTAGAGTAGTTGAAGAAACTATGACGGGGAGTAATGAGTTAGGCATAAGGAGGTGGTATCATTTCTGTATGTGGAATTTGCAAGATTAATATGGGATGCTACCTACATTTTAAAAAGGATATTGGAAAATTGGAGATGTTGCAGAAAAGAGCCACAAACAATGATTCAGGGGCTGGAGAAAATGCCTTTCAGTGAGAGGCCTAAAGAACTCCATCACATGGGCTGATCAGAAAAGGAGATTGGGAAGTGAACTGATTTACAAGTACCTTCACAAGGAGAAGACATGAAATACTAAAGTGTTTTTTAATTCAGTAGAGAGAAGCATAACAAAAACCAAACACTGGAAGCTGAAGGTAGACAAACTGAGATGAGAAATTAGGCACATATTTTAAAAGCAAAAGTGATAAATTACTGTAACAAAGTACAAAGGGAAATGCACGATTTTCCTTCTCTTAATAATTTCAGATCATGGCTGAAAATACACTTAAGCTAAATCACTTGTGTTTAACTAATTTTAGGGATAACTGGGTGAAAGTTATTGGCCTATAATAGACAGGAGTTCAGACAGGTTAATCCTTTGGCCCCTCCTGACCTTAAACTATATGAATCTATGAATCTTCTTTATGCATCTGGCTTTTCCAGGAGGGATTTTGCCTCCTAAGCCACAATCTGTCCTCAAAGCTCAGTGAAAGACACTAAATATACTCTAGCCTCCAGCCTGATGATAGACGCATGCCAAGTAAGGACAGTCTATGAGTGCCCATAATCTACTCCACCTCCAATAGACAGTATGCATCTGCACTGTAAAGCTGTCACCATTAACAAATATAGGACTAATTGAAATAATGGAACTTTGTTAATTACATATAACAATTCACCCATCACTCTCATGATTAATTTGCCCTTGCCTCGGTCTGCTTTACTATGTGTGTCACATTCTCTCTGCACTGATGATCCTCTTAATTGTTTTGGGTCAGTTTAAATTGTGCTCGTGTGTGTCAGCAGTGAAGGTTCAGTGATAATTATTTTACCCCAGAGTAACCATTTAAGTGGAATAAAGGTGCATTCTTTAACAAAGAAATAAAGGTTGAGTTTCCATGGAGAGTATATATTTGGTGAGAAGCTGTCTCTCTCCTCTGAGGCCTGCTTTCTTCTTGGAAAGCAACCAACATCTGAAGTCACAAGTGACCAAAAGGAATGCCTCAAGGAAGATCAGAAATGAGTGGAAAATGTCGTGTATTATGAAGAAATTTGCTATGAATAAACAGCAGGTAATTTCTGGCCAAAAAAAGAGGAAATCTTATTAATGAGATATTTATTTATGATGTATACCAAATTCTTGGCACAGAGACATATACAGTCAGGGAGACCTGAGGCTGTGATTTTCTGAGAAATCAGTTTACACTCTTCCCATTAAAGCTGCATGCCTTTGCCATTCACTAGCAGATTATTCAGAATAGAGCAGTGTTAAATAAGGGTAAATGTTTTGCAGGAGAAAGTTACTTCTATTTAATTTGGGCCAGATTTTCAGAAGGCAGGATAGGAGTCATAAAACTTTCACTGTGTTTTTCACAGCTGCCTTTTTTTGTGCCTCCTTTCTCTCTCTCTCTCTCTCTCTCTCTCTCTCACACACACACACACACACACACACACACACACACACACACACACACACGAATACATATCGAGCCACTTCATTTATATGCCAATTTAGAACTTTTGAAAATGAAGTAGTTGGATGGCATGTCCTGGATCCAAATACTGAAAATAAGGTTCCTACTCTGTGAGGTTTATAGTCTAGAATTACAGAAGCAATCATACATTACATTACAAATAAAACAGAAGACTAAGGTTGCTTTGTGAACTAAAATGCTACATGGTAGTGAGTGGATCTTTACAGGAGCTTTGAAAGTGAGGGAGAGGAGAGAATCTGGCTTATATTGAACCACAATAGTTCAAAGCAGGGTTTGGCAACCTTTTTCCCACAGTTGGCTGCTTCCTACAACCTAGCCCAAGTTACAGTCCCATACCCCATGATGATCAGAGACTGCTGCAAGAGGAATAGATAGAAAAAGGCAGGTGCTAGGATCCTGGGGGGCCTTATCTGCTGTAGCAGTGAAACTAAGCTGAATTTGGTAGGTGCTAGGACCCTTGGGACATCTCCTCTGCTGCTGTGGCTGTAGAGTGCTGCAGATTGCCTGAACTGTGGAATACATTCAGTTCACAAGTCACCTCCGGCCTGTAGGCTGTAGACCCCTGATACAATACATTGTGAACAAGCAGAACCCATGCACAGTCCCATTAACTGCAATTAGTTCAGCAGGGGCTTAAGTATCCACTTGTGAACCACGTATTGCACTTTGCAGGGTCAAGATCAAGCTGAACAGGAGCTTAGGGGCTGTTGACATCATCTAGTAGTAAAAATTCTTGGTGCTTTGATTTCTAAGATTTCAGTTTCTAGCAGATACAGAGGACATGCTTAAGAGCACAGTGGTGTTGCCCGTTCAGTATCTGCAGTACTTCAAGATCAATCGCTATCAGACCCTTGCTTGAGATACTTTTATAACACATCCTTTTTCTTCTTTTTTTTTTTACAGCTGAACAAGAACATGAAAATGAGAAAGTGCCCCTGAGTTTAAGCCCTGACCTGAGCTTTAACAAGTCACAGTTAAATGACTGTCCAAGAGACTCTGGCTGTTACATCTCATCAGAAAATTCAGATAATGGTAAAGAAGAGCTGGATCCAGAAACCCTGTCCAACTTAGTACAGACAATCAGTATCACCGAGCCCAACTGATTCTGTCTGTGTGCTTTTCTGCAGCTTTGCAGATATGACTAGCTGATACGTGAAGCTAATTTGTTAGTGTGGCAGCATAGCAGTAGTCTGCAAAATATCCTCGACAGTGAACACCCTCCTAGGATTTCCACATGAAATACTGTGTCTTAGACTATATTCAATGTTTAGACATTGCCTAGCTAAATCTTGGGTGGTGAGAACAGTGCCCCAGGTTTTACTTCTTAATTAACCCTTGAACAATTGACTGAAGAGAAAGTAAAATAATTGCTATATATTTATAAATAGAGAGATTTATATATATAATATATGTACAGTAAATGCATTTTCTATAATAACAGATAGTGGTTTTAGTGAGTGGCACATAGTTCTGGATATGTTCACTTCCAGATCCTTCGGAAATATTGTACATAGTATACATATTTATTATTTTAAATGCTAAATAATAATTACACTGTATCTTTTTTTATTTTCTGATGTGTATTTGTTTGCTATTATACAAAACATGCTTTTCATCAGTACATCATCATAATGGAAAGGTGAACAGACTGATATTCTGCAATTGAAAATATTGGGCCTGATTCTCATTTACATTAAAGTTGCTTCATACAACTCTGCCTTAAAGGGCCTCACAAAAGGCTTAAAAGTAATTTACAGCCAGCTTCAGACCTCTTCACACATTGTCAAATGGTGCAAAAGAACTTTAGGGGAAATCAGAATCAGGGCATCTATATTCAATAATCTTCAGGAATACATGGCGCACTGAGTTTCTTACATGCCGTTATCTTCCGTAGAAATTCATGTCTTTTCTGAACATTGTGAAAAGAAAGAGAGCTATTTTTCACTAAATGGATATGATATCCACAATTGAGTTTTTTCATTTGTTTTTGTGAACCTCCTTCCTCTTGTGTTTAGTCTAGCATTTGTTAGCAGAAATATTTGTTTATGTACAAATGCCAATAGCTAATGCATAAGTATATATCATTCTCCCCTCATCTGACAGCAAATTCTTATTCCCCTATGTATTTTATATTGGAATAAATATTTAATTTCTTGTTTTCTTCATAAAGTACTTCTATTGACAATAAACTGAAGTATGTGATTGAGCCACTTATCAATTATTTCATTTTTATTCTAGACATTAGCTCTGAAAGACTGTACTTTTCTAATGGTAACATTGTAGATGACAAAATCCACTGAGCATTCTTTTATCATGCATGATCTTCTGTGTATTAAATCAATGGAACAACTTTCTGCTCACCTATTAGTCTCACAATTTTCATAACTTAAAGCATTTATATTTACTTTAAATAGTTTCCACTAGATTACTGACAACTTCAAATGAAAATTTGGAAGAGATCGTGCATGGAAAGTTCCAGCCCCAAAAGACAATTGCTGTAGGAGTTATGAGGAAGTGAAAATAAGGGCTTGTGCAGCCATCAGTAAATGCCATGCCAATGTGGAGGTAGTCGTGCTTGTTTCAGAGTATATAGTTCTTCTGGGAAGAAGCTGCTCTAAAAGGCTATTGTGGGATAGCATATCATTGGATTCCAAAGATTTCTATCAAATAAGCTCAACTGACAAATAAAAAGAAGGGAGGGTTGTTTTGTTTTGTTTTTAGCTTCTAGACTTGGAGGCTATGATCTGGCACCTACAATTTTAATGAGATGGGTTTTTTCTAGCTCAGTGGTTCTCAACCTTTTTTGGACATAGGGCACCCCTCCATAACTTTTATGAATTGAGTGGCAATCCAATTTCAAAAACGTATTTATATATTATGGTCCTCACTTCCTTGCAGAGGGGCCTGACAGTGGAGGTAAGGGTCTGCCAAGGCAGAAATAAACCTGAGCCAGCACTTATCTGCTTATATCCTCACACCTTGCAGCACCCTTCAAAGGATCTCAGGGCATCCTAAGTTGAGGATCTCAGGGCAGCCTGGTTGAGAATTACTGTTCCAGCTTAATAATGAGACTGCAGCTTAACCTCCATTAACAATCCTCTCAGCAATATTTGAATCACAATAGGATCCCTCATAAAGTTGGTACCAAATTAATGAAGTCTGTTCTCTGCTGCATTTTGATGTAAATCTATGTATGGACAAAGATGGTTCTGGTTTAGTTAAACTGGCATTAGCCACTTCCCCCCCCCCCCCCCCCCCCCCCCATAATAAGAGCGTTCAATTGGTTTAGATGTCCTTGTGACAGAGGACAAGTAAGTTTTTCTTGAACACCCTCTTGGTGTTCTGTGTGCGTTGAATTGGTTTAATACCATAGTACCAGGTGCTTATTTTTTTGGTCACACTTCGTCACACAGTGGTGTGAATGCTGGGTCCTACCAAATAAGTTGTTGGAATTTTAAACACAACTACTGTGTGGCTTTCAGGTAACAAGCAGATAAGATCTCTCAGATATCCTACACGTGGGAGATCACTGTCTACAAAGAGGCACAAAGAATGATAAAAGTGCACCATGGCATGTTTAACTGCATGGATTTATAAAAGAAACCAGGATTTGGTTAAGCAATCACAATGACATAGTTGCAGGCAGCTCTCCACCCCACATTATATCTTCTCATCAGTGTTGCACTGGGACCACACTATCCACCGATAGCAAGGGTGGTGAACACTTGAGGTCAAATGACTGAATAGCAGCTAGTTATTAAATGCATTGATATGAACAGTGAATTTAAACAGTTGTGCTCCTAACAGGTTAGAAGCAGAGTTGATTTTACCCAGCAGCTTGTCTGCTCTGGAAAATGTGTCAACGCAACTGTGAGTTTATTCAAGACATTTGTAACTTCCTGTGAAGGCTGAATAGATTACATCTCACATTGAGAAATTTCCGCTCTTTCAACCAATTCTGAGAAAAAGAATGAGGAAATTTTCTATACCACAAAGAATAAGGCTTCTTACAGCAACTACTTACCAGCCTATTTCACCTCACAGCAGTTTTGTAAATCACCTTAATCATGGAGGTGATTAAATCATTTGTCTTTACACAAGTAACCTTGCAATTGGCTTCATGGAGGCTTATCAGAATAAAGACTAAATAAGAAAATAAATCGCTGCTTGGATGTTAGCAATGGTGGGAAATTTTAAGAAAAAGAGCCTAGTGTACAAATGAGTTGTACAGGCAGCTGAACGGAGCATGATATGGACCCTTAGCTATACTCTTTTACTGCTTTGGGAGCTTTTATTCCACATTTCATTTTTATTTACTTCTGTGTGTGCCTCATAATTGATCATGATTGGTCATTACTCAAGGAAAGTGAAATTCCCTTCATTATGGGGGTATGAGAAGGAGAAAAGCGATGTCAGAAGAGTTGAAGAGACCCCTGTTTTAATGCAGCTATCCGGACAGAAGTTAATAATGCTCTTAGCATTAATTTCTGCTCAGCATTTCTTCCTGTCAAATGAGGCAAGTGGTATTCCAGAGGTGAGAGTATTCTTGATATTTTAGGGAAATGTGTCTGGTAGTTATGTGACAGGATTGTTTGTGTAGTTTTAAGAACAAATACTCGTAAATCACCGGTTAGAAAAACACTCGTAAATCATAGGTTGCATAAGGATGATCCTGCCTTGAGCAGGGGATTGGAATAGATGACTTCCTGTGCAGTATTGCCAACTCTCGTGATTTTGGCATTGTTCTTAAAGTCTACGCTTTGTGAATATGAAAAACTTAACTTTTTCTTTTATACATACACACACACACACACACACACGTGTGTGTGTGTGTGTGTGTGTGTGTGTGTGTGAGAGAGAGAGAGCGAGCTACATTTTTCACATTCCCGAAGCGTAGACTTTAAGAACAGCACCAAAAATCATGAGAGCTGGCAACACTGCCTGTGTTCCCTTCTAGCCCTACTTTTCCATTATTTTGTATGGCTCAAATCAGACCATTTAATGGGGCATGAGGCCCATACTACATTTCAATGCCTAGTTCACATGGGTAATATATAGGGAAGTCCATTTATATACCTGAAAGTGTCCCTTTTCCCCTGCATTCTGAGCCACAGATCCAAGGAAACAGTCAGGAATCTCACTGTTCTTAGTTTTTAAAACAAGTTAAGTTGTAGTTTTGGCATGTGGTGTCCCTATGAATTATACTTGCTTGCAATTTACCACCTTTCTCTTTTATGAGCTGTAGTGCAAAAATCTTTCATTACTGCACGAGAATGCAGCACAGCTCAAAGACTTGACAAAAATCAGTAGAAAAGAGCAATTCAAGGTTTCCTTTAGATACATGTATAAATAAAAAAAAACAAAGTCCACACAAAATCTGGTTTAAAAAAAAGGGTGACAACCACATTATAGTCAGATTTTGGAATTAAATACAACTGCATACTATAGCATTGTCTTTGCCAGGCTTTAGGCCAAGCCCTATGCTCTTTACCCTACCCAAGTATTTCTCTGTGTGCTGCAGAAGAGTAGCAAAAAAGAGGGGGGAATTATTTTACTGAAGAGGAGATGGCACTGAAAGTCAGAAGATTCAGATTCACTTGAGAATTGGCAAAGACTTGCTCTGTGACCCTGAATTAGGGACCTGTTCCCTCTCAGTTTTTGAATGCTCTGCTTGAGACATCACTTGGAGTGATTTTCATGGTGGATGAACATCAGCATCAGTATCAGAAGTTCTCCAATACAGCTCTGAAAATCAAGCACCTAAATTTTACCACATTTTTGTTGTGGGGAGCAAGGATGGGGAAGCAGATACTTTGTAAACAATGCTTAACCTTATGCCTTTTATTCCAAACATTTCTGTGGGTGAATCTACATGTTCATTAATGCACAGTCATAACTGTGCATTTAGTTTAGTAGTTACTTAATGAAGTACTAACTAAATGCGCAATAACTACAGTTACTGCGCAGTAGCGCCAACGCACCATTTTTTAGTGATGCTTACTGTGCAGTAACCTAATACTACTTCACAGTAGCATATTAGTATGCTTTTTGCCTGGCACGCTACTGTGCAGTGTTATTAGGCTGCTGCACATTAAGCATCTCATGCAGCTGCACCCTGCGTTGTTCAACATACCATATGAGAATAGAGCCTTTGTGACTATAAGCATCCCTTTAAAAGGAAAGTATATTTGAAATACCTTGACAAATAACTTTACATTTTACAGGGTACACAGAAACAGATCCAGGATTTTCAAAGGAGACTACAACATCAGCAAGCAGCATGGCAAGAGTGGCTGCATCCCCTGCTCCCAGCCTCCTACCCTGCCCCAGACCACACCATGCAGCAGTGAGGGACATTTTTAAGCCTCCAAGGAAGAAAAAATTTCCCCTCTCCCTTCCCTGCTCAGAGGCACATCTCCTTCCCTTCCCCCACCTGCCATTGTGTCCTAAGGGAAAGGGGAGCTCCTGCCCACTCCAGCTTGGCTGCTTGTGGGCTGGGTTCATCCTGGGGCAACACCAGCACTGACACCCACCTGCCTGCCACTGCTGCTGCCCCTGTCCTGGGCTGAGCCCAGCTCCCATGCAGCCTGGCTTGAGTTGGACAGGAGTTTTCCTTGCCTCCACAATGAGAGGCACAGCAGCAATGGCAGGCAGGGTAGGGGAGATGGGAGTGGTGCATGCCCTTGAGCGGGGAGGGGGGTGGGAAGGGAAGGTTAGGGGCAATTCTTACCTTCTTTGGGAACTTAAAAATGTCCCAGGCTGCTGCACTTGCTGTGTGGTCAGAAAGTAGGGTTTGACTATGCCACTGCACCCATCTGGATCTGACCCTGAGGGTACAAATGTAAATGAGGATGAAATGTAGGATCACAAAGGTGAGAAAACGTGGCTTCCTAAAACAGATACGCCAGTATTTTATAAGATCAGAGGAGCATGTGGTTTCTTGGTTTCATAGAAACTCTGTCTGCAGCACTGTAATTTGACTCAAGACTCTGGAGAAGTACCCTATTCTTGCAGAACTGGCATAGAATTTGGATATTAATTGCCAAAAAAGCAGACCAATTTACAAGAGACATGATTCAGCAATTTAAGATGCTGGGTAACAGGATTAGCTACATACTGTACAGTACCTCACAATTTCAAAATCAAGTACTAGAGGGGGGTCATCTAATTAAAACCTATTCAACTGAAAATCCTATTTATCTGAAACAAATGTTTGTCCTATGTAGAATATCAACAAACTATTCACATGAGCAACTAGCAATAAAAACAGAAAGATGCGCAATGAATGTCAATTAGCACAATTTGCTTTCAAATAAACTTGCACTTTGTGTATACAGCTTTAGTACTGTCCTGTGTATCTATTATAAAGGTCAATTAACCTCAATTGCAGCTAGCCAGATTGTATTAAAACAAAACCAGCATAAGATATTTTTCCCTTCACCCTCTTAGCAATTCAATCATTTGATACTGAAGAAATTAGTATTTGTAGAGTTTTCTTAAAAGTTTTAGACTAAGGAGCCTCTAGAAAAAAAGAGCTACTAGCTGACATTCATATCTTTTGAAATGTCATTGCATTAAGCTTTAAGAAACATTTTCATTATTCTGCATATAATAATATGGATTCAGAACCACAGAGCTGTAGCATTTGTGCCTTAGAGAACAAATTTGCAATATACTAAAAATCTTCTTAGTATAGCTTTAAATACATGCATTAAATCAAGATTATACTAAAAAAGTGCTTGAAATGTAAATTTTTCATGAAAAATGGTATGACTCCTTTAAATACTATTGAAGTTTTCTTTAGTATTTTTATTTGTATTTTATTTAATTCCCTTTGGCTAAAGAATGTCAGCATTTATGGTAAAAGTCAATCAGGTTCTTATTGGCTCTGCTTAATCAGGAAGAAATTCTACTATGTGACTATTGAAAGCTCTTGTGTGGAATTATACAAGCATCACTAACTGAAAGGATCATTGACATTTCAGAAAGAATAAAAGCAAAGGCAATGAGTTCAAGTCTAAAGTGCTGATGTTTGGAAGAGCACAGATACAGTATTTAAATACTAACTTGTAATGGCAAGCAGCAAAACACAGGTGAATCTAGGTGCTGTGCTGTTGTGGGTGAATGACTTATTTTTTTTAAACTTAACTGCTTCTACTGGCCATTTTTTAAAGACTTCTGTTAATCGGTGTTGGTTAGTTAAGGCCTGATCACCTGCCCATTTAAGGCACGGACTTTAACAGAAATTGGGTCAGGCCCAGAGTCAGCTGTTGGTACATAATAAGACTCTTATTCCATATCTTTAAAACAATGTGGAAGGTGAGTCTGATTGTATGAATCAATGTTATTAGCACAGCCTTGCCCCATAACATGTTTCTTATTCCAGAATGTTTAAAACTTTGACTTTTGACTGGCTACTAGCATCCAGGATGGTTTGTAGTCCAGTTGCTAGTGTTTAGGATGAAACAGTTAACAGATAATAACAGTTAACCTGTCTTAGAGCCTCTCCCCTGTTGTGGATCACTTGGGCTAAGTACAGACATTTATTATGCAACAAGAGCTCAGAAAGTGCTCTATACCCATAACAGTACAGAAGTTCACTGTATATAGATTGCTTTAATATTGGTAGATCCTGGTCTAAGATAGTATTAGGCTAAAGCACTTCAGGTTACAGCACTCTATCAAATGTCTGCACCAGATCCCCTTGTGACTCAAGTTAGGCTGCAGCTCCCTAGCAATCCCAGGGGCCCCTTGCAGGGCAGCATGCTAGCCTCAGATAGGGCTCATCTGGTCCAGGCGAGCACCAGCCCAGCCTTACATCCTGGCTGTCACAGAGAGGAGGCAGAAAAGTCTCTGCCTTTTTCCTGTGTGGCTGGGGAAGGAGCCACTCTTCCATGCCCCCCTACCCCCAGCTTGCTGGCTCAGTTGTTGTGGGGGCCAGGTTAGGTCCACACAGCAGGGGGGCTCTGTTTCCCCCACTGCTCTCCACTCCAGCATCCAGACAGCTGCAGCTCGGAGCTACCCAGCTTTTGCCTGGACCGGGAACTTCGGGCAGGGGGTGAAGGAATGGAGCCCCTCTACCAAGCAGACCTGCTCCCCACCAACACCTGAGCCAGCACAGCTAAGGGGGAGCCATGCGGTACTTTATGCCAGCAGGTGTTGTTTTTCCTTTGGCTGATCAATACAGAAGCCTTTTATTGTTTTAAGCCCTATGCAGGTATTTAGTCGGTCCCTAATACAGGCTGCCTCTGCTTCCTCATTTTGGCTTATTCTCCTGGCTCTTGCCTGTGGCATAACTCCTGGATTTCTGACTCTGGGGTCTGATCTTGGTTAGACTTTGCCCCCCCCCCCCCCCCCCCAAACTCTGGTTCCTGATCCAAGTATCTGGTTCTGAACTGTGGTCCAAGTGCTAGGATGGATTACCCTTACCCCATTTCCCTTTTACCCTTCCTCTGGTTCCTCCTCTTCCACAGAAAAGAGCAATAAAAGGGTTGCACAAACACCTAGCCAAAAGAACTGGTAAAATGGTAAAAAATAAAAACTGCTTTCTCAAGATGGGATAATATTTGATCATCATGTAGTCAGTCTGCACTAATGCGGGTAAAATGCAGGTCTCAACTAGGGTAAAATAGCGCCCTGCAGTGCCTTGAAATCCTTTCCAGGGTTCTGTGGAGTGATATGCAATGTTAGCACTGTTAGGTGTGCAAACCTGCATCACATGATAAACCCAGAGATTGCAAATAGGAATTCATCCTATTAAAAACATTCTACCATGGTGTGGTTTTTCTGAGTTCTTTGCAACAAAAATATTTTTCTATAACTTTTTCCAGTCAGAAAAACCATGTGAAAGCTAAGAGCTATCATTTTCTGAGGGGTGTCTGTATTCTGAAGGGGAGAGGTAGGTTTGGATCTGGAAAGGTTGAGACCTACTTGGTATTGTGGTGGGATTTTCCTGATGCTGCTTTTAATTACCCTCACAGCAGTTCAAAACTGAAATCTTAGGTCATCTGATTGAGTCAGATACCCAGAGCAGTGGAGAGGAATAAAATAAGTCCCCATGCCTGAAGCCTGCATACTTTTTTTTGATCTCACTGAAGCCTGAGAACTCAGTAGCCCACTGATCTTATGCAGGGTGTCTATGCAGTAGTGACTTCCACCCCGACCATTAGCAAATGAATCACTAGTTAAGTGCTAAACTACTGTGCCTGGCCATACTAAACTCTCTCTTGATGCCCTGCTTCTACCTTCCAAAGCTTAAACCTTAGCATTACACTGAAAATGAAAGTCTGAAAATCAAGTACACCTTTCAATGTGCAAGTGGGGAAAAGGGAACCAAAAAAGAGCAGTTATTTTTTTGCACAGAATGAGAAATAATCATATGACTGAGTATTGAAAACATTCTAAATAAAGATCCAAGAGGTTAGTCAATGCGGCTAACTTTGTGTGTCATGATAATATTTTTGTTCAGAGTTTTCTGAGAAATTATGTAAGTTGAAAAACATTTTCTGGATGGCTAAAAAGAGCACCCCTGAAGCAGTAAAGTCTTGTGCCTGGATCTTGGAATGATAGTTTTAGCATTATATGCTCTAAAATTAGAGGTTGGCTCCCACTAGCTGGAGATGAATGGCTATTCTGTATGCACGCCACTAGAAGTGTGCTGCTAATCCTTTTAGTTAATGTACAAAGGAAAAGCTAACCTGAATGTTATTGATCTGAGATATGCTGAGATGCTGTATTTTCTTAAACAGGAAGAAAAAAATAGTATACTTTTTTGCAAGTTGGAAACTTCTTACTGACAGTTTCACCTCCCCCCACAAGAGATATTTGATAGAGAAAGCTAAGTCTCATAAATCATGCCTTTTAGTCTGATAATACAACCAGAAATATGCCTTCCGAGTCAGCCAATTTGAAGTAAGGTAATACCTCCTATAAGGCATCTTGAACATCATCAGGGTCTTGTGAAACAACATTTTGATTAGCTAAGTGAAAATGAATCACAAATGTTGGCATACAATTATGCTACAGTTTTATTCAAAGATGATCAATTGGTTGCACAGTGATGAAACATTAAACAGAAAGATCAATTCAAGACATTATATTCTTACAGGACTCCTAGGTCCTCTACTCAAGGCCTTCTAGTTTCCACAAGACTCATCAGACATGGGCAATAATTACAAAGTTATGGTAATTGAGGGCATTAAATCAACCATGCAAGCTAGATCTGCTGTCACAGCAGGAACTTCTTCATTGAGAACTGGCAGACAAGGATTTTCTTCTTCCTCAACTGGCACAGCAGGATCATCATACAGACACAGTAACAGGTTCCATTTTAAATCTTTCCTATCTACACCTTGTTGAAGTAATTCAGTTAATTGCATGCATCATTCTTTAAAGAAATCTTTCATATTGCTAGTTAAATCCTTGGATGACAATAGTAGCAATCAAGCACTGCAATGCTGCGCTGCTGCCTGCTAGATCTGGAGTCAGTGTTACAGAGCCAAGAGTCCATTTAAGTACTGAGGAACCAAGAAATCCACATCATCTGAGCTTTTAAATGCTATAAATTAACTAAGAAAGATGTATTCTAGCTATTTGTGGATATTCACAATGACAGGAAGTGCTGTTATGGGAAGAAGCTATCCAAAGAATTACCAAGCAATGCAAAGAAGCAGAGAGTGATTTTGTTTATCATTTCTATTTTCCAGCCTGAAAACATTGAACTAATTAGAAAATTGCAAGGAAAAGTCAGATAAAATATTAAGCATGACAACTAAGATTCAGTTCTTCTGCCCCCTGTGCCACACAGAGTTCCACATAAAGTGATATTTTTTTACAGAAAAGGTTAGCCTTCTACAATTTACTTACTTATGAAATATAAGGTGAGCAAAGACACTGATGCAAATGATCCAGTATATTAAAAAAAGCATTGAGCCAGGAAGCAGTCAAAGTTCTGTTATAAATAATTTTTAAGAGCTAGAATGGTAAGCACAGTGGATGTGCCAAGAACTAGTTGGAATAGCGGGATTTGGGAATTTGTAGCTATTAGAGCTGGTTTTTGGATGATGGAGGTGCCATCCCTCCCACTGACACCTATTATTTATTTTCACTGAAGGATTTATAAAATAACCAAGCTAAAGCCTGGGGACTAGCTGAATAGCCAAACAGAGCATGACCTGCTCTAAAGACTATTGGAATGGAATAGAATGAATATATTTTGAAAAAGAAATCATCAGAGCAATTTTTTTTCTTTTTGCCACTCTTTTGTCTGCTTATGTTGCCACAAGATGAAATTCTCCCAGGCCTACTATTCAGGGGAAGAGCAGATCGTGTTAGATCCTGATCCTGCAAAGATTCAGGGCATATCTATACTGTGGTAGGGTACTTAGTCAGTTTAAGAGTTCAGGCAGCCTGTGGAGCTGCCAGCAGGTGGGGACCAGGGCTAATTGTGGAGTCAGCTGACCCAGGGAGCCCCCAGGTGAGGCTAAGCCTAAAAAAGGGAGTAATCAGAGGAAGGCCAAGCTTAAAACAGGTATAAGCCCAGGCCCTGAGAAAAGCCTGTCAGTAAGATCTGGAGTCTGCTGAGAGAATACCTCCCTAGCAGGAGGATAGCAGCTCTAGAGCATCAGCATAGAGGACAGCTGAAGCAGTCTAGAAGTTGGGGTAGGAACTAAGGGGCTGAAAGAGGTTCCAGGTGAGCCAGGAGCGAAGGGTTTAGTGTGTGAGATCAATCGTGGGGTCTGGGTGAGCCCAGACACTGGGGCTGGGAGTGTAAGAAACCTGTTGAGGGGCCTAAGAGAGCAGGCCCATGAGTGAGCATAGGCTAGCAGGCTGGAGGACTGATCTCAGTGGAACTTTGCTGGCCTATTAATGGTGCCAGGGAATAGAACAGTCCCTGGAAAAACATGTTATCCATCTTTAGGAGGAAGCAAACGTTCATAAAGAAGGAATCTCTGGATTGTACAAGATCCTAGTAGTTAAAAATGGAACGGCAAGATGGATGGCTAAGTCTGTCTCCCCATAGGGAAGTAGAACACAGTCCTTGATCATCTGTTACATTACAGTAGCCAGTGCTCACTGCAAGGATGCACTTTTTTATGTTTTGATGTTCTCTGCTCTGTCAAATCTAGAACATATCATGGAAGCTGACCTAGTCAAGCTTGGAGTAACCCAGGCAGGGTGTGTCCACATCTAGGTCAGGAGACCATGAGTTGCTTGTCAGACATAATTCTTTAATACTGCATAGAGCAAAATCCCCAACCAAATCAGGTGTTTTCTTTTCTCTTTCTGGTAGCTGTCAAAATAGATATGGGACTGGTGTGAATTCTTTTTTCCTTTTCTCAGTAACCTGGAAGTCAGTGTGAGCTTGACTTTGCTAGACTATATTGTCAGGCCTTAAGCAATGAAAGGTAATGCAATATATAATCACTCATTAATTTAACTGAGAAAGATGGCTCCTGCATCTGGACCCTTCAGGAGATGATGTATTTTCTCTTATCTCTTCACTTTGTGCTGTATGAATAAACTGAAGTGAGCTATTTTCCCCTCCACGCATATCACACATCAGCTTTAGTTGTAAGGCACAGGGCCCGGTATCCTTCTGCATTATGTGGAAGGTCTATTAAGCAGCATACTGATGCACTGATCTGGAAAAAGTAGCAGCAAGTGATGCTACGTTCAGTGTGAGTTTTGTGAATTATGGGGCAGATATTCTGTAGCATTTAGGACGTGCTAAAGGAGGTTAGACCAGCCACATCACCCTACCTTGTGATTTCTCCAAATAGGGCAGTTCCCACAGAGTGTAAAGCTGAAATACTTAGCTCCTCTGTTACCTCTTCTACATTGTCTGGTACAGGGAATGTAGCAAAGAAGAGAAGGTGGGAAAGGCTGGAGAAGGGCAATAAAGAGTTTTCAGAACTCTCTGGCTACACTCAACTGATGGGCAGAGCTTTCGGGACTACCCTTAGAGAATTCAGGGAGCTGATGGGATGTGTATCTTGTAGTAGGGCTGGAAACCCAACAGAGAACTAGGGGCACACGTAGCCAGCTCCACACTGCTTCAACAACTATAAACTCAGTGAAGGAAGTGGCTCCTCACCTTTGCTGGGTTTGAAAACCTGGCTGCATGGGTGACTGGTGCTGCCTTAGTCAGGGGGGGCATGTGCCCCCCCAGCAACCAGTCAGTGACTGGGGAGGGGGGTCCCCCTCAGCCAATCATGAGACAGCCAATCGCTGTGGCTGCAGCCACTTCTGGGAGCACCACGGTGCTCTACTCCCTGGCTGGCGCTTGCAGGGGGGGCACCAGAGCTCCTGCCTGCCCATTGCCTAAGCAGCGAGCGCAGTCTGTCAGAGGGTGCACCTGCACTCTCAGGGGATGTACGTGCACCCCCTACACATTGCCACTGCTTGGCTGAGGGTATTATAGCTTTAAAGTCTCCCTACAAGGCTAACTTAAATCTCCTATGCAGAATTCACTCTCTCTGTTCCCATTTCCCTGCAAAGTAAACAGTATGGTAGGGTGAACAGTCATGTCTGAGAATCTCAGGATTGGATCCTGAGATTATTTAAGCCAAAGGGAAGGCTTTGCAACAGTTTCTCGCAATGCTCTGGAAATCTTCTGTACCACGTGAAACACCTGTTAAAATAAAGTTTCATTATCCCTACTTTATAAATGAATACTTTGATGTCCAGAGATGATAATCAATTTGTCAAAGACAGCAAAGAAAATAAGAGAGAAGGATAAGGCTAGAACCTGACTCCCAGTTTTTTCTTCTAACTGCTTGACCACAGTGGGGAGGAAGGGGGAGGCACTAAATTCTACCCAGTCCCACCTTTGTGAACACAGTGGGCAAAACTGTAGTTTTGGTTACACCAACCTTCAAAGCTGTGAGGAAGCCTTCACCTGCTGCCTGACCCAGATTGCTGACCTATGGGGATGTGATGCAGCAAGCTTCTGGATAGCAACACCTGTGGGTCAGCATTGGAATAGCAACCAGATTACCATCTCCGTTTACAGATAACTGACGGAGTATGTGGAATGATCTTTTAATTCACAGTACAGGTGTGACAACAGTCTTTAAAATTGGGCTTTTCAATTAAAACAAATCCTGGCAGGCAATAGACAATGTGAACAGAATGAGTTGGTGGAAGGGGACTCCTAGTTGCTATGACTCTATTATTTGTTCTTAACATCATGCACGCAGGTACCCAATGTCTTGCATGGCCTTTTCTTCTCATCTGTTTTCCCCTCCCTCTACATATCTCAAGAGCAGCAGCAGACTCTGGAAAATAGATAGCCCAAGCACAACTGCTCACATCTCATAGGAGCTTGATTTTAATTTGACCTTGAGACTGACAGGCCAAAAGGAAGACTTGCACAGTGTTGTGCAGCTAAACTTGAACTATGCTTAAAAATGCTGGCAAAGTCACAGAGCTAGTCACCTTAAATATCTAATCTAAAGGACTGCACTATATACAGAACAATAGATTAATTGCAATATTATAGCATTAGGAAACATGACTAGCGATGGGGAAATGTCTGTAAAGATTTACTGATGTGTATATACCAGCTTTTTAATCAGAAAAGAGACAAACTACTGTATTTTATTGAGGCTATTTTCTTCTACATTTTTATGTGCTTTTTATTTTAAATATATAGGACCTGATTCACTGATGTGTTACTGGCCAGCTAGGCTAGATTTATGGCTGCTTTGCATCCCAAGAGTGGCACAAAACTGCTTGAGCATCGTAGTGAATCTGTCCTTAAAATCCTATGGGTAAATCTAGTGTGAAAGTGGGAACTAACAGCCCTGGCTGGAGCCAGGAATCATGTGGCCAAGCCAGGCATCCCCTGCACTTGCCCTACCTTTGTATCTTTGAGCTATCACTCCTGCCATCTCAGTCTTGAGCCTTACATGAACAGAGATGACTGTGGCATTCGTGTGATGTGGACAAATGAGGATGAGACTGCCAAGCTCAATTTCACATGTGAATGCAATTCAAGTTGAACTCTCCCTTCCAAGGGGGTTTTTGTATCCCTTGTGAACTGAGCCATGAAGTGTTTGCACAGCCTGATGCAGTGTTATGTGTTAAAGGAGAGCTGATCTTTGTTTGTTGCATGCAGCAAAGGTGTACTCCTCTCAAATTCTGCCACTCTGTGGTGGCCTGGCAGGCAGCATCAGCCTGAATATACTAGAAGCCGTAAAGCCTTTAGGACAAGGTTAAGCATACCTGTAGAGTGGCATAAGCAAGTGTGCACAATTGCTGCTGAGGATAAACAGGAGGACTATAGTTTATCTGGCCTCTTCATCAGCCCATCATTCTCTCATAATGGGGAGTTTTTGCCCTTTTTTCCCCAGAAGTGTTACATTAAAAAACATCTTATGTTTATGGGGCTCTAAAGGCTGATAAATGGAATACAGTAAACAGAACAGTGCTCTTGCAGTAAAGGTGAGTAAAGGTGAGTGCCACGTTGGGTTGTGTTAATAGGAATATCTTGTGTTAAACAAGCAAGATAATTATTCTGCTCTACTTAGCATTGGCTAGGCCTCATTTAGAGAATTGCATTCAGTTTTGGGCACCACATTTTAAAACAGACAGAGAAATTGGAGAGAGCTCAGACGAGAGTAACAAAAATGATAAAAGAGTTAGTAAATAAGACCTCTGAGGAAAGGTTAAGAGAACTGGGCCTGTTCATTGTAGAGGAAAGAGGACTGAGGGGAAGCATTACTGTCTACAAATATGTAAAGGGTTGTTATGCAAAGGACATGGACCAATTATTCTCATTAGTGAACAAGGACAGAACACGAAGTAATGGGTTTAAGATGCAGCAAGGGGAAATTTAGGTTTAATATTAGGAAAATGTTATAACAATTAGAAAAGTTAGGCAATGGACCAAGTTTACAGAGAAGGTTGTGGAACTGCCATCATTGGAGAAATACAAGGCTGAGATTAGACTTTACTCTGTCGGGGATAGTTTGATTGATGAAATTCAAAATCCTTCTCCGTTGCTGTGATATAGGTTTGCTTCCAACGTAGCCACATGAAAAAAAGATATAATGAATGGGAAGCTGCTAGAATAATGTAAAATGACAGGGGGGCTGCTGGAAGAAAACACCCAAACCTGTACTGTATGTTCTAGTATGGAAGATTACATTTCATCATGCTCTCCATCCTTGTCCCCACTTCTCAAAAGCAGCTCCTCATACAGATAACACAAGCAGGAATGAGCAACACAGGAGCTACCACAAAGACACATTACAAAAATGGTATAAACAATGTTGGAACACAGTTCTGCATTCAGCTCCTTATAGATACCTACACCGTACATAAATCTAATGGCTTTTAAGAGGAAGCTTGTGGGCTCAGGTGTCTGACAGACATTGTATGATTGAAACAGAACTGAAAAGGGCCTCTTGCGTGAATGAATTAATTCCCCTCTTTTTCCATAAGTCTTAAAAACCAACTACTGCAGCTGCTCACACTCAACCAGAAAGCATGCTATAAACCAGAAATGCAAGGCCTCAGGTAAAAAGCAGGGGCAACAAGGGCATTGCAAATGCCCTGCTACTGCAGTGGTAGAGAATCAATTGATAATACATGCTTAGAACATCCCAAGTTGAGGGGCATGCCCCACATTACAGAGGAAGGCAGAAACTTTCACAGTCCTTGCCAGTCTGACCTGGGGGAAAAATTTCTTCCTGACTCCAAGTCTGGTTATCAGTTTGGCCCTAAGGAGAACAACACTTTCTTGCCAGATAGCTTTGAGGTTTCTAGGTACAAGCTGGAATGCCAGTCAAAACTCCCACCTCTAGCTGTGGCCAACATCCAATGTTTCAGAGAAAGACAAGGAAAAAAACCCCAGAAACACATGTATCATTCATGATGGGGAAAATGTTTCCTTCCTGGATGCTTGTTTATAAACAAGAATATACCAGCACAATACCTCTCACATAACATTCTTATGTTTCAACTATACCCCTCCCGCTCCAAGATCACTACTACCTTCTTAGCAAAAGTAAATCCTTGCCACCTGTTGGCTATCTCAGCAAAAGCCATGCATGTCCAAAGCACCACCGTGGAACTTTACTGGTGCTTATGGAATCGCAGAGTTGCTGCTCCAAGTGTCTATAGTATCTGCACTGAAGCGCATGTGATTTCAGTGTCTCCACTGAAGTGAGAGTGATGTTAGTTTAACTTTAACTTGGAATTCCCTGGCACTTAACATCACTACCACTTCTACACAGTTCAAGCTTTATTGAAGAAAACAGCTATATATTCTGAAAAGCCTTAAAATACACATAAAAAGTGATCTATGTGTATTAGGGGTTAATCAGCTAATTTTTTGTTTGAGTTTTTAAATGGAAGCAGTTTCTTTCTTCAATATAAATCCAAACAGGAAAGGATAAGAAGCCTGCCCTCTTAGAACTCTGACAGCTAGACTGATGATTTTGAAATTTGGTCCAAATAACACAATTAACTTCAGGCAGACAGTTTATGTACCATTTAGCCTGGAGCAAATTTTTATGACCAAGTTATAAACTCATTTGGAAAAGAAAGTGAGGAAAAGGGTGATAAACCAAGTGCTAATCCAACCATATAGCACCGAAAAGGGGTGACAATGTAGGAAAGGGCATATACAACCTGCTTATTTGGTAATATACTGTAGTCACTTGGAAACCTTCCTCTCCTTGCAGGAGGTCAGGGTTCTGCAGAGATTATCATCGCTGACCAAGCTCTTCATAACATTTTTTGAGACTATCATAAAGGCAAACAAGAGGCGTGTGCTGAAAAAAGAACTGATTTGAAATGTCAACCTCATGGGAAACGATGCCAGCAAACCTAGCTGGCGCTCTCAGAGCGATAAATGTTCCCTGAACCCCCCCCCCCACGTCGAGTACAAGAGGATTAAACTTGCTTGGCCAAAAAAGCAAACCTGAAGGAAAGAAGCCAAAAGTCTGTCAGAACTGTGAACCTTGTAGCCATAGCAATAATTTTGCAAATGACTAATCATAAGAAGTCGATAATCCAAAGGATGATTCCTGAAGTGAAGAGCACCAAATTACTTCAGGGAGAAAATCAATTATTTCCAATTCAGTTGTGGCACCATGGCCCAATATAAATGTGCAAGAGCTACCAGGCACAAGAACCTAAGGCTCAAACATAAATCAAAGAATACTACACAAGTCACAAAAGGAATATCTCGCGGACAGGGCATACACATTTCCTTTGTTGACAGATAGGATGTTGCTCTTCATGACAATGCTTGACTGCTGGTACCTACATGGTGACTCAAGCTGATGTTATATAACCTGTTTTTCCAGGAAGAACCCCTGGATGAGTGAACTTGGCCTTTTTGTTTCTCATTGCACCTAGCAGAAAGGCTCCAAATGGAGGCATGTTAGCCCAGTCATCCTGCTCAAATTCCATTGAGAGTTGTTACGGCTTGATACAGCTTCCCAGGGACACCTTTAATGTTCTGCCCAAAATTTCTCCTGTTGTTTCAATGGACATTGCATCCAACCCTCTTATTTGGTCACTTTGTAGTATAACCCTTGGCACAAATTCCTTGCTAGAGGAACTTCTACCCCAGACAGAATTTGTGCTTGTAATCCCTTCTTCCTTGTGTATGGTGGAGCCTTGAAATGAGCAGCATTGCCCAGGAACGGGATGTGCCCAAGGCAGAAGGGGGAGGAAGAACTGGATGCTATCAGTACCTTAACTGTGCTGTCTGCCCCTTGTGGAGCAGCACTGAGTTACAGAAAACATTTTTTTCTCATATTGCCTAAAATTATTCTTGTAACTCAGGAATTATTCCTGTAACTCGGGTGGCATGCAGAAGGCACCCCCTCTCCAATTGAAGGGATTCAGTGGGTGCGTGTATGCTGTGGAGAGTGTGGTTGCCTAACTGCAGGCCAGCTCACCTCCTTTTCCTACAGAGCTGTTCAGAGACCAAGGACACCCAGTGATATTTAACTATTTACAGGTTTAATGATACAATATGATATAAAACTTACAACCATGAACATACTTATACGTGTCTGTGTCTGTGTTATTTACAGATATGGGTTTACATAGGCAATAACTCTTTGAACTCAAGCACAGGCCGAGCTCTCTATGGACTTCTGATTAGTCTGCAGCCTTGCCCCCTCGACAGGGCCCTCCCAGCAGCAGGCAAAGGACCACTTGATGATAAAGCATGGGTTAGTCTACAAATCAATGACAGGAATATCTGGCACTGATGAAACAATAATTAAACATACACTATAAGGTTACACCAAATGAAATACACATATATACAGATAACCCATACAACGAGTTCAGATATAAAAAACAGCTTACAGTCCTTTACAATACAACGAGGACGCAGGGTTACAACAGGAATCCCAACAACATAAGGAACCAGACCACAACAATGGCACAACAGCCTAAAGAAGAAATGGCAATCTGGGAAAAGATCCTGTTACCTAATAAAACACCATTACCCTCTCGCAGGTTGCTCAACTAGGAGGGGCTTGTAACCATTACACCACCTTTAACAAACAGGGGTCCTAGACCCCCTCTGTGCCTGGGGGTGAATTGTCCCCTCTCCTCAGGGGCTTCCCCTTAATTACCCGCAGTGAGAACAGCCCTCTTCCACTGTGGGAATCCCCTTTCCTTGGGTAACTCATGACTCCCAGAGTCCTCCTTCATAGGGTGGTTGACCCATCCAGTCACTGCTTGCAGCAGGAAGGACCGAGCTGCCTTGTGCTGCCACCGGGGCCTGTCAGCCCTCTCTCAGCCTGCTGTGCACTGCCCTGTGCACCAGGACTCACACTGCCTCATGCAGCTGCAGCGACCCATCCGCTCTATGGCCCTGTGCACCAATCCATGCACTGATGGCCCAACTTCTGCCTTGTGCAGGCATGCCAAGCCATCAGCTCCATGCCCTCTGTACCAATCCATGCACCAATGGGCTAGCTCCTGCCTCCCGCAGGGTTGGAGACCTGCAGTGCCTTGTGCTGCCATCGGGGTCCCATCTGCTCTTGGACCCTCTGTGTACCAATCTGTGCACTGTCGTTCCTACCATGTGCAGGGTTGGAGACCCACACTGCCTCGAGCAGCTGCTGGCGTCTCGTCCATTTCCAGACCTTCCATGCACTGATCTGTGCAAAATCACCACGTCTCCCTCTGTGGAGGGGCTGAGGACACTGCCACTTGCAGTGTCTTCTGGGCACTTGTGGGGCAACTTGTTGGGGCAACGTCTCCCTCCGTGGAGGGGCCGAGGACATTGCCACTTGCGGTGTCTTCTGGGCACTTGTGAAGCAACTGCTCTGCCCTGCTGGTCAGCTCTACCAGCTCTTCACAAGCCCCGTCTTTGTCATCCTTCACCGACAGCTCCCCATTTGCTGAGCATGCGGCCTTTTATTCCTGTTGGAGCCTCTGCTTCCAGATTGAAAATGGACCAATAGGAAAGCCTGAGGGGTTAGTTCCCCCTCAGATCCTTGTCTTCACCCTGTCCCTGGGCCAGGGCAGGGCAAGCTTGCTCCTGCCTTCCCCTGATTGGTGGGAAAGGAAAACTGTCTCTGCCAATGGAGCCCGAGCCCTTTGTGCTCAAGTTAACAGTCCAGGGCTGCTAGTGAGCCCACTGGTCAGGCTGCCACATTCCAAAGTCATTTAAAGACATGAATTTGATAGCCTCTTCATTTTTTAAAATTAATTTCCAAATTGCCACACTCAACCAGTTTGCTGGTCCAACTAGTCCAATATCCCATCTCAGGACTAAGGACTACCTCTTCAGAGTAAGATACAAGTTCCCTTCAGTAGAAAGAGATAGAATAAGCTGGCTCCATCCATCATATATTGGTTTTGTCCTACCTTTTCCAAAACACTTGCTTCTCCACTTAGTCTTTCTGTGATAGCTGTTGATATTCATATCATCATAAACATCCAATTGAGGGAATAAACAACACTTAGCATATTCTAAAAGGTTAGAGATAGCCAAGTTTTCAGATGACCACATTTTGACATCATGGGCCATACCCACAGACACCACGGGCCAATACTCCTAAGGCCTGTTTCTTTATTGCTTAGAAATGAGAATGCAAAAAAGACAGGGTGGCTGATGTACGTAGGTTGCCCTAGTAACTAGATAGTCTAACCCTGTTGTCTAGTGTTCAGTTGGTACCAAAAATGGGGAACATTTTAAAAAGATATGTCAAATCTTTATTAGCCTACCAATTTATACACTGATCATCAGTGGGTTTGCTTTTAATGTAGACTTCAGTTTTGGAAATATGCCCAAAACACAGGAAAAGGTAGTGAATGGAGCATTCAGAAATTAAATGGATGTGTCCAATGAAATGCATTTTTTTCTGTTTTTATATGTGTTTTAATACATTAGTTCGTTGGAAATATTTTATGCAAAATCCTAAGTATCTCACTTTTCTAATACTACTATGAGTAATGCATTACTGCAGCAAAATGCAGAAATACTTATCCTCTGTAGAAATACTGTACTCTGAAGCAAGTGTCTATGTAATGTATTTATAAAATTGTACATTTCCATAGCATCATTTTCCTAGAATGGCTTCAGTTCACAATACAAAATTTCATAAACAGGAATGGTTTCACCCACCAATAGGGCAAAAGGCAACTGATATTTAAAGGCCTGACTCAAAGATCTTTGAAGTCAATGACAAACAACACACAGGAGAAAGCATTTCACAATAGTTTAGGATATGATTTACTCAGCTGAGATTGAAGGAAGAATTTGGATTAGGCAGAATGTATCAATCCAATGTTGAATTTGGCCAGCTTGTCACCAAAAGGTTTATATTTCTACTTTTATAAAAGTGCCATGGCATTTGTTATAAAAATAAATGGCCTAGACCTTGGCTTTAAATTTTAAGCAAAAAACAGACCGCTTCCCATAGAAAAGTGGCACCTACTGGCATGTTGCAAGAGCTAATCTACTCCCCAGTGAACAAAAAGGACAAGCAAAAACTTTCATTGGCTTCAGTGGATTTTTAATCAGGCTCCAATACTGAATTAACTCCACTTCTGTTTATCTTGTGAGATCTGACAGGATCGTGGCCAAAGTGGATAGCTAACAGCTTGTGGATAGTTAGCTTTCAGCTTAAAACATCTAGGGCCTGTACTCAAGAAGACTTAATTACATAAACTTGATCTGACAGGGGTTTTTTTTTCCTATAATAATTTGCTGGATATTTCCTCTTCTTCCCAGGACCACCTACCTATTCCGCCAATGAAAAATTCACTCCAGGGCCATCCACTTTCTTTATAATTGCAGTTAATGTAAAGTACTTATGTACTATATCAATTTAATATCTGATATGGCCTCTGTCAAGGTATTATATCCTGCTCTTACAGGGTGATGGACTCCAGTGTAACAGGTTTTCCATTTCTAGCTACTATGATCTTCTGTTTTGCTGTTCAGACAGAACAGTGCCTGCCCAGATGGAAAGGTAGAATACTATATTCAGACAAAATAATTTACATGTAATAGTAGATTGAGAATATTTATTCTATATTACAAAAAATAACAGACAGAAGGCCCATATGGAAAAGCAGAATGCTGAGCAGCTCTGGCTGAATCAGTGAATCATGGTGAATAATTTATCCAACAAATGCAGCCCTTTTCCTTGTTCATGAACAGTTTGGAACTCAGTGATGATTTTTGTTCTTCATATTTGGTATTTGTAAATATTTGTAGAATAGTTCAGTTTGCAGTGGATTTGCTGGGTCCTTAACCATTACATCATTGCCTCCAAAATGGATCAGAAGAAAAGAATTATCAGACTGTTCCAGGAGGGACATGGTTGTAATTTAGTCTTAAGTCTATGGAGGGATGCTCAGTGAACAGAGTAGTAGTGGCATCCACAAGAGATCAGCCTGTGAAAAAGAGTGGACAGACAGGCTAAATAGGGATAGGACTCCAAGAGCTGAGACTGGCAGCCACAGGAGAAGCAGAAATGGATCGGATTGCAGCAAGAGATACTCTCTTCAGAGTATTTTTGATATGCATTGTATAGAGAAAATATTTTACTTGTGCCCTTTGCTACCCTTTTATGGTGCATAAAAAATTTCCCTATGACTGTTCAGAAGAGGATACACTGTAGATAATACCATTTGGTTTAAAAAGCGTGTAGAAGAAATGCTTTATTTACCATCATAAACATAACAGAAGTATCAGGTGTCCCCTGTATTTTCCTGATGCATACTCTGAAGGGCTGAAAAACTAGGATGAAATAGGAACATCACAAGAGGCTGTATCATAAAAGAAGTATTGCAGCTTTTTTCTGTCTGTATTTTTTCATAGAAAGAGCTTTTCTTCCAACAACTTACAGTACCACATATTTTGGGAGTTTAAAACAGTTCCAGTTCTGTTAGTCTGGGGGACAAATAATTCAAGCTAATAATAGCTTTATCTCACTAGCTCTCCTGGAAAGAAAGAAGTAAGAGAAGAAAAGGAAGAAGCCTGGATTGCCCTGCTGTGACTTTTAGGGACTGACAATGTCAAAACAAAAACATTAACTGCATAGAATCAGACTTTCCTCAGTCTCTCTTTGTCCATGGAAGGGGAGAACACTTTAAACCGATTACCTTTCAGAGCTATATCTTGAGGAATGTGTTCAATGTTATTTTATGAAGATCATAGAATCATAAGGTTGGAAGGGACCTCAAGGATCAAGTCCAAACCCTGCACAAGTTCTAGCTGTGCTACTCCTATACCATTACAGACAAGTGCCTACCCTGCCTCCTCTTGCAGACTTCCAGTGAAGGAGATTCTACATCTTCCCTGTGCAGCCTGTTCTACTGTCCTACAGTTTTGACAGTAAGGATTTTTTTTCTTCTGTGATTCAATCTAAATCTGTTCTGCTGAAAGTTAAATCTATTGCTTCATGTCCTGTCCTCTGGGGCAAGGGAGAAAAGTTGTTCTCCTTCTCTGTGGTAGCCTTTAAAATATTAGCAATCTGCTATCATGTCCCTCTTTAATCTCCTTCTGTGCCAAACTAAATATACCTATTTGTCTCAACCTTCCTTCATGCAGCTTGCATTCTATGTCCTTTATCATCTTTGTCACTCACCTCTGGACCTTCTCCAACTTCTCTGTGTCCTTCTTAAATTGTGGAACCCAGAACTGCACATAATACTCTGGATGATGACTAATCAGTGCCAGATACAGTGGTACTACTGCCTTAAATGTCTTATATCTAAGATTCCTGTTGCTATAGTTCAAAACTTTTTTTTTCTTTTGGCAACTGCTTATTACTGCCTGATGTTGAGTCTATGATCCACCAGAACACTCAGATCCTTCCTAGCAATGCTACTGCTTATCCTAGGGCATGTCTACATGTGCAAATACTCCAGGGTGGGTTTACTCTAGAGTAATTTACTCTAGAGTAAACCCAACCCAGGCAGGCATCTTCACATGCAGGCATCTTCAAGTGCAGCTTATGGCAGCAGTCTGCTCCCACCCCTGCTGGCCCTGCATCAACCCCCTGCATCAGCCAGGAGCTCTAGGCTCCTCCTGTGTGTTAACCCAGGGGCTGGCAAGAAGCGTGGGACCAGACTGGGCCTAGGAGATTGCTCCCTGCTCCTAAGCTCCCTGCTCCTAAGAGCTGCCTCCTGCAAGGGTAGGCTCCACCACTGGAGCCTGGGCAGGGACAATATTCCCCTGACCCAGCAGCAGGGAGCTCCTGGTCCTGATCCCCTGAATATGGTCAGGGGGCTTTGAAAGAGCTACAGGGGAGAAACAAGTCCCAGGCCCCTGCCCCGGTCTACTAGTGGGGCAGCTAGCAACAAGCCCCAGTCTGGGCATGGATTCCCCACCCAGCTGGGGGCTTCCTACTAGCTGCTCCACTGGTGTATCAGGGCAGGGGGCTGGGACTGGCCCCTCCCCTGCAGCTCTTCCCAAGCCCTGCACTTCAATTGCCTGATAGAGACACAGGGCTGGTATCTGGCCCTGACGAGGATAGTTCCTGGCCAGCTCCAGGCTGTGCAGGTAAGTCTGCATGTGCAACCTAGAACTGGCTGGGAACTGCCTGAAATGAAACAGTCCCCAGTGACCTCTAGGCTGCACGTGCAGAGTTCCCCAGGCAGCCCAAGGTCTGGTCGGGAATTGTCCCGGTGAGGGGCAGTTCCTGCCCTGAAGGCTTAGTGAGAGTTTACTTAAATTTATCATAACTTGTTAACAACTTTCCCCTTCACAAGGAATATTTATTCTTATAACTTATACTGTGGCAGCACCTACGAACCTAGTTGGGACCAGGACCTTATTGTGTTAGGGGCATTTACAAACACAGAACAAAAAGAGAGTCTCAGTCCTAAACAAAAGAATTCGCAAAAGAATTCTTCAAACCACAAGAAAACAAGTATATTGTTATCTTTTTAACTGTGTTTCCCCTTATGTAAATACATTTCAAAGCCTAAGGGCTCAGCACCCACAAATCCACTGTCATACAGATTTTGCATATCTTGCAAAACCCACAACTGTGCTTGCATATGCATATGCAGACACTGTTTCTCTAAAAAGGCAAGAGCACACACTCACATATCTGAGCAGGAGGCCTGAGCCAAACGGACAGTAATGAATTATTGGCTGCAAGAAGGTAATGGTGCAGTCCAGCAGGCCAATATGCAGCATGATCAGTCAAGACAAAGGTAGAAGGCTGGCATGTGACTTTTATTTTATTGTGATTGTGTAGTAAGAGTGTTCCTGCTTCTGAGGATGGATCATTTTCAGGAGATGTAGTGCATCTTTCAAGAATGGCTCTAACTTCACAGTATCTGTTTTCAACAAACTTTTCTCCAGGCTAAACAGACACTTGCTACTCACATGACAGTGGATATGGGAGTGATGCTGAGAAAGAGAGACATGCCATGGCTAACATTTTTGCTTGTCTTGTAAGAATAATCTGACTAATGTCGAAATGATTCCATCAGTATTGTCAGAAATAGTTTTAAGAACCCTCCAGGTATGTTGCAAGCCTCAGCCTAGGCAAAAGCTAATGCAAAGTGGATGCCAATTGATTAGAGGTTTCTGGGAAGGTAAGAAGCAACACTAAGGACCTTGACTTATGCTTATGAGTTTAAGTTTTCATTTTCCATGCTATCAGAATTTTCTCCACCATTCCACACTGTTTGGTAAATATAAGAGACATTGTAGGATATGCTGTCAGATGCTGGTATTGCACACAGAGAGATATAAAAAAGGAATGAGTTTACATAATACCATCAGGGCATTTTCATTTTTATTCACTTTTTTAATCTGGCATTGATTAACTATATCCTGCCTCTGAAGTTTGCTGAATATCTAAATGATAATGATGCTTCTGACCTTTGCTTGAGAGACGTGTAGGTTAAAGACAGATCAGTAAACATCATTATGCCATTATCTACATTGTCTGTAAGGTACATATGAAGGCACTTCTCTTCTGGTATAACCTTGTTGATTAACCTTAACATTGATTCTGTTCTTTGAAAGAATGGAGAAAAGGTCAGTTGTGTGGTCAAGGCACTGGAGAGGGATTCAGTAGGTTTGGCTTTAATTCTTACTTTTGCTGCAGGTCTTACTGTCTGATCTTGGGTGAGCCACTTAAGATCTCCATCCCTCAGTTTTCCACCTATAGAAGTAGAGATATTATTTTCTCTAATTTTTTGTGTCTCTGGCCTATTTACAAGTAACTGGGGGCAGGGACTGTTTCTTACTATCTGTACATGTCTGACCTGGCATGAGTTTTCCTGCTGAGGCTGCTGTAAGACTACTAAAAAATAATAATTAAAGTAACTTCCCTGTACCAATGGACAGATCAAGATCCTTACCTCATCAATGCCTAAATCCCTCCTGCTGAGTGCAGAGGCCATGGATTGTGTTCTGGATATTCACTGGGAAGGTTGGAGAGGAAATACTCTAAAGAAATGCTGCCCCTCACTCCCAATTGGTTGGCATTCATTTGGCAAAAATCAGAAGGTGAATTAGTTAACCTTCCAAATATGCTGCATGGTGTATTCCCTCCCTGGTTCTTGAGGAGCCTGTGTCCTCTTTTGTGTAGGAAAGTTCCTCCATTACCAGCTGGCATAGCAGGATGCACCCTAGGGGCAGCCATGATGCCCCCCGGGGTGACTGCCTTAGTCCTGTCCTGCTCTCACTCCAGCCCCTCAGTGTCTGACCCTGCTGCTTTTCCTGCCACACCTTGGGCATTAATACACATGCTCTGGACAGGGGGTGCGGGGCTGGTGGTGCTTTAATTAGAGTGGCTCTCAGAGCATCTCGAATTAAAGTGCCTGCAGCATCACATGTATTCAGTGTCCTGAGCTTCAAAATGGTGGTGGGATAGCTTAACTAAAGCTTGTTCGATGAGCTTTAGTTAAACCGCCCCCACCACCATTTTGAAATGTGGGGACGCTGAATACACAACAGGGAGGCTACTGGAGCATGTCAATTAGCACACATCAGCAGACTCAAAGCAGCCTTGACTGAGTCTGCTCTGACGCATGTGAACTAGCACACATTAGAGCAGAGGTCCATAGCATATATAGGTGCCTCTTGATGTTAAAGATAATGCAGGGAAAGCTGCTTTTAGAGGCTGGGTTGCTTTGGGTGCTCTCTCTATGCTCAGTTCTTCTCACAAGCTCACCTTAGCCTGCCTAGTTTGGGCTCTGACCCTATCGCCCACAGTCTCTCAGCTTTGGGGCCCTGACCCCACTGGCCCCAGTTGCCTCAAGGGCTAAATGTGTGGCTTCTGTCCTCCCTTACAGCCATGCCTGTGACTCGTGGATGCTACTCTGTCCACAGTTTGGTCTTCCTGTAGAGGCCTCAGCCCTCTTGGCTTTAGCCCCCCTTTATTCTACTGCAGACTTCTAGTCCTTGCCCACTTTTTTGGGCCCAGCTTTCTTAGTCCCAGGCCTTGCCTTTGCTTCCCTCTCCAGGCCCAGGGAAGGTGTTCACAGGGCATGTCTACACAAGATGCTGACTGCACAGTAGCCTGATACTACTTCATAATAGTGTTGCATGGCAAAAACTGTGGACAAGGCTGCTCACGGTTCAGCACAGTCCCCCTGGTGTTCCTGGCCCAAGACAAAGCTGCCTTCTCTCTGCTACAGCCTCTAGGCCCCTTACCATGATATGGCTTTATGCTGGGTGCCCCTCAGGCACCCCAGTGGCTCCTTACCACCCCTCTCAGCAAAACCCAGTCCTCTAGTTCTCTGCCACCTAGATCTCTCAAACCCCTTCTGTATCTTCCCAGGGCCCCAGCAAACTTCCACCCAATGGCTGCAGACTGATTCCTCTGGCTCAGGAGCTAGGCTTTTAATGGCTGGGCTCCACCTTCTCTGGTCACATGGCTCAGCTCCTCAGCCTGCTCTCAGAGGCTGCAGCTTAAGCTCTGAGCTACAGTCACTGCCTCCTCCCCTGCTTCTTTTAACTCCTTGTGTATTTCCCTGGCTGTATGTTGTGCTGCAGCTGGTTTTTGCCCAGCTGCCTACCAAATTGCAGCCTTTGGTGCTGGCTAACTACCTCTCAAGTAGCAGGGATTCAGGTCCCTGCTACAGATGGGTATCCAGAAAGGTATTTAAAAAGGAAGAAATAAAATAAATAAAAGGAAAATAAGGACACATGTTTTATTTTCATCACTGAAATGTATTGGGTCTGACATCTCGGAGTTTACCTACAACAGTGTGGATGAAAAAATTCCCTTGTGGGGATTTAAGTGTAATCTGTTGTTTGGCTTCTGATATTGTATATCATGAGACCTCCAGTCAGGTTTTTGGGTTGTTTTTTTTTTACTTACTTGTGGTCTGGGCTGTGTTTTCCAGCTGATGTCCAGAGAATGCTACTCTGAGAAACAAACAACACTTATCCAGGACATTCTTCATAGTGCTGTACAAACAATAACTAATTAATCCTGACAATACCCACTAAGGAAAGGAAGTATTGTTAGTTTTGCTCCTACCAATGGAGAAATGAGCCAGGAAGAAGTTAAATTACTTGCTCCAGACCATGTGGGAGTCAAAGCCAAGATTGATTCAGAACAGATTGAGTTAGTCAAGATCCTCCATTTTGTAGATGGCTTTATTGTATGTTATACAGCTTGATTCCAAATAGCACCCCAAGACTACAGGCCATGAGTACAGACCATCAACAAGCCTGACACTGAATCAATTCAATCTTTGCAGGTTAGTATAAGCTTCATAGGTTGAACAGATAAGCAAGTGAACAGACATTCACTTTTGATTCCAGAAATGCAACCACCTGCCTGAAGTGGCCCAGGCCAGAAGCCAGGGGGAACTAGAGCATACTTCCCTGCTCTGCTAGAGCAGACAGCTTAGGCCAAGGCTAGCCCACCCACCCTGTGAGTGGGGGTTTTCAGGGGAGATGCAAAGCATCCTGGGATGCTGGGGGACTGTGAGTTAACTTGAATATGGAGGGGGTCTAGCACAGAAATTCAGTGAAGTCTGATACTACATCCACCCAGGTTTGTCTGAAATGGGGTTTGTCCATTTTGAAAGCAGCTTTATGTGCACTGAACTTCTGTTGTTACAGATTTGAACTGGTTTCTGATCACTTATACCAGTTTGTGTGAAATTTCTGTCCCTAGCCCAATAGTTCATAGGTACCAGCTCTATAAATGGAGGCTCCCACTGGCCAAGACAACAGGAGTTGTGCCAGACTTGTCTATGCCATCAAAGGCTCTTTGCCTTACCAACATCAAAATAATGTGAAGTATTGCATATGTAAAACAGTGCACAGATACAAACAGAGACAAAATTAGAGAATGATGCTGTTACCTGTGTGTTTCTCTCTATCCATGTGAAATGCTTGCTTGTATATTGATATAGGATTTTATAATATTGTTATCACCACAGTTATTTGTAAAAGGGAAATAATGGATTTCATTGTTAACTTCAAAATGATTTCCTGGGGGTTCAGTAAGTGGCTATAAGTTAAGAGAATTAAATATAATGGACTGAAAAATAATGAGATTCCCTTTTTCATGATTTATGCTTTTGTACAAATTTGGATAAAGATTGCAAAAGGTTAATACACTCCACATGAATCTGCAGGTAACTGCAATTTAGAAATGTTCTCTTTCAGGAAGTTCTAACAACATTGAATTATAGAGACATCTGCTGGAGGATGATTGGAATATTTCTGAATATCACAATGTATGTCCTCTCATATATGGAATCCATTTTTAAAAATATTTCCAGGGCCTCTAACTAGCTAGTTGCCTCCTAACTAAGTATTCATGGTATGCCTGACTAGTGATAACCATTCAAAAGGGACTGCAATCAGTAAACTATAATCTGAAATTTAAATCAAAGCTTTTGCACTTAAATGGAAGGTTATACATTTTTTTCTTAACAACTTGAACAAAAAAACCCATCTATAATTTAAAAATTCAGGGGAAAAATATTCCTTTCTAAACATATAGAAATGTAATACTAATATCTTAATTTGATCAAGGCACTGTCAGAGAAAGTCACTGCATTTCTATAATTCCTATAATATAATCTTACTGTGAGGTAAAAAACCTATTTTTATCCAAGATAAAACTCAGAGTGAGAGTCCAGAATAGGTACCTAAATAAATGGCCTCATTTTCTGAGATATTTATTACCCACACTTTTCAATTAAAAAAAATTGTTTACAACACTGTAGTGTTCTGGCAAGGGGAAAACACAGTTCAGTTGTGCAGCATAGATGGGACCAAATTGTGATTTAACAGACTGCTAAACTGTATGCTCTTTGGACACTGCAGAGGCAACTGATGAAAGCAGATTGACAAGATAGAGAGGTCTCACTACATCAGCTACATAGTCGGCAGTGCTGTTCTCCCAAAGCAGTGCTGTTCCCTCAATGCAGGGAGAGGATTCATAGGTTCATAGATTGTTAGGGGCTGGGAGGGACCTTGCAAGATCATCAGGTCCAGGCCCCCTGCACTAGGCAGGAAAGACAAGTGGGGTCAGGTGACCCCAGCGAGGTGACTGTCCAGTCTCCTCTTCAAGATTTCCAGGGTAGGTGATTTCACCACCACTGAAGGGAGTTTATTCTACAGTCTGGACACCATAACTGTGAAGAAGTTTTTCCTAGTGTTAAGCCTGAAATTGTCTTTCAGGAGTTTGTAGCCATTACTCCTGCTTTTTCCCAAGCGTGCCCTGGTGAACAGTTGTCCACTGAGCCCTTGATGTATTCCCCTGATATAGCAGTCAGCTGCTACCAAGTCCCCTCTCAGCCTTCTCTTTTTTAGGTTGCAGACACCCAAGTCCCTCTGCCTTTTCTTGTATGGCTTGCCATCCAAATCTCTGATCATATGGGTGGCTCTTCTCTGGACTCTTTCAAGCATTTCCACATCCTTGTTGAAGTGCAATGCCCAAAACTGGACACAGTACTCCAGCTGCGGTCTCACCAGTGCTGAATAAAATGGAAGAATCACTTCCTTGGTTTTGCTTGAGATGCATTGGTTGATCCATACCAGAGTATTGTTTGTCCTGCTGGCTATAGTGTCACACTGATGGCTCACATTCATACTGTGCACAATTATTACCCCTAGGTCCTTTTCAGTCATAGTGCTAGTCAGTTTGGCACCACTGAGCCTATAAGTATGTTGGGGATTGTTCGTCCCCAGGTGAAGCACTTTGCACTTCTCAACGTTGAACTTCATCTGGTTCTGATCTGTCCAACTTGCCTATCTAAGTCCACCTGTATCTGCAGCCTATTTTCAAGTGTGATACAGGATCTTTACCTCTGTATGTTAGCAGAAGAGATTCTACATGTCCCAAACCTCTTCCTGTTGCAGTACTTGGACAGACTGCAGTTGACAAATACGGGCCACATTGACAAAAGAAGCCTAAACAAGGAGTCAGCAATGTTTTTGGGCAAGGTGCCAAAAACATCCACAACCTCGATTTGTAAGATGTTGGAGTACCAGGGGTAGATGGCGGGGAAGCCATGAGAGGCTCAGTCTTCTTGTGGCAGTGCAGCCCTGGCCCCTTCCCCACCATCCACCCTGAGGCACATGTGTCAAGCAAAATGCCTTTGCATGACACATTCTGGCACCCATGCCGGGGGTTGCCTACCCCTGTCCTAAACTGTAGGTTAACACGTTTGTCCATGGTGCTGAAATTCTTTTTCTCAAAATGGCCGGTCTTACTATGAAACAGTATTCCTCTTTGCTGAGGCATACTGAGGTAGTTTAAAACAAGCCAGACCGATTTAGCAAGAAAAGCTGCCTGTCTCAACATACAAAATATGTTATCTCCACCTATCAAGTGCTACTGGGGTGGAAAATGATACTATTCTTGAAGGCAGTTAATCCCTGGAAACTTCCTGCAAATCTTTTAGACACCTTCCCATTTGGGTAAACTGAAACACTGAAGAGCATAAATAAGCACTAGGCTCAGATCTTCAGAAGTAGTTAGATGCCTAATTTCCATTAAAGTTAGTGGGAGAGAAATGCCTTCTGAACCTTTTGAGGAGCTGTGTCTTGCTCACTAAGGGTGTGTCTACACTGTGCAATGAGTAGACCACATAATATTCTGGAATGTGGTGGTCCCATTCCCTCCTATGGAAACTGTTGCATTTTGCTTGGGATATGCAAGACAAAAGGAGGCCATGACTCTCCTTCATACTAGAAGCTAGAAGTTGTGGATCCCATGGAAACTCCATTGGAAAAAGTGGAGTCTCACCAGAATTAAATTTGTGAGCTGACTAGAAGTATGACTGAGAGCCATGAGTGATTTGAAATCATGAGGCTAGTGGTTGGAGCACTTACCTGCTGAAGGGAAAACATGGTTTTCAAACTCTGCTCCAGTGAATGTTTAAGTATTTTTGTTAGCCGGTGCTTGGAGTTTGTGCTATAACTCAGGTCTCTCCTCTGCAAAGTCGATCCCCCCATTACAAGGCTGGAGGTTCATGGTCATTCTCTGGGAAATTAATGTTTAATTATTACATATAAAGTAGGGAGGGACTAAGAACACCTGCAACCCCAGAATACCCAATAGCTTGTTGTTTAGGGTACATTCCTGGGAAGTGAGAGAGATAGGTGAAAACCCCACTTTAGCAGAGGAGAGAAATGAACCCAGCTTGTCCAGATCCTGCTCTCACCATTGAGATATTGGGTAAAATGAGGTGAGCACCAGTGTTTTTGTTTGGTCCCGAGCCTGATCTAGTAATGTGTTCCAAGAATCCCATCTAAATTGGGACCCACAGGCCAGATAATGGAAGAATTTCTAGTCTATAGATCCTGATAAAGCTTGAACTTCTACTTGTTCTTCATTGTCAGGATTTATGCAGTTCTATGCATAGCCAAAGGCATGTATTAAAAATGCAGATGTTTTAGTATCTGTGGGACTTCACTGGTGAAAAAATTAGGTGCCTGGAGTCATCAGGAGCCCCCATGATGAGATGGCAGCTGAGCAGGGATTCTGAAGATCTAAATTTTGCACTTACATGCCTTTTATGCATTAAGACTCTGATATTGAAAAAGCTTCAAAGAGCTGTAGGGAGCAGAAAGATGCCTGCAGACATTTCTGAAATAACCCAGTTCATATGTGATGCTCTAGCAGAAGGTTTGTCAAGTGTACCTGCTTGGCTTGACTTCTTGGACATGGTCCGTGATGTATAATACTACTGGAAGTATATGTAGTAGGGCCCTGCAGGACTGTAAGCCTTGTGGGAAGGGCCTGACTGGTATGTTGAATTTGTATTAACTAGCTTTTTTTAAGAAATAAAATTGAAGTTCCTGAAGAGAGGGGAATGAAATCCTGTGGCTGGAAAGTGATCTTTGGTGTATAAATTATTTATTCACCCCTCTAGTTTACATACTTTTAACCCAAATGATAAAAAGGTAGCAAGCACTGTCATCTATAAATAATTGGTGTATGTGTAGTTTTCTTTCTCCTGTCTCTTGCAGTACTGTGCCACAGTGGTGTGCAAAACACACAAGAGACTCTAGATTTCTTAGTGTGTGAAGTTTCAGTAGTTGCAATTAATTTTGGCATCTGTGTAATAGCAAACACTATGATTATAAATGCAAACCATTTGTAACTATATTGCCTCATTTCACTGTTTATTCTCAGTTAAGAGATGAATGAATTTGGAAAATTCATTCATCAACTCTTGTTTGTGAGGATCAGAAAAGTATTATAAACAATTGCAGTCACTCCCAACAAAATAACTTCCAAGTGGCTGAGTTTTAAAACATGGCATTTGAAGAGTTCTTATTGAGGTATTCATAAAAAGACCTTGGTCAGCTAAATAATTGAAAACTCATGTCCAATCACATCCAAGAGATGGCTGCTAGAGTTGGGTTTTTTTAATTATTTTAAATGGAGACTGATGACGCATTACATCTTTTCTGACATGACAGTGCACCTTCTGACAGACAACGGATCAGATTCTTGAGGATTTTTTGTAACTGCTTACTGAAGCATCTCCATTCAGGAGAGTACAAGAAGAACAGGCTGGCATTGTGACCCATACTTATACATCAGTCACAGGTTGTTTAGAGTTTGCTGCACTTCAGACATTAGAACCATGAAAAACAAAACTATAAATAATTTACATGTAATGGCTTGAAATATGGCACGTGCTTTAGGAATTGGATATGAGTAATGAGTAGATGGCATATTATATATTGATTCATATGAACTAATATGAAAGTGCCCCTTTCTTCTATACACATTAAAATATGATATGGATGTGTTTGTGTAGTATATAAGCACCACATAAAATAAAATAAACTTAGAGACAAAGGAAATCACATAAAAGAAAGGAAGCAGCAATAAGCATATATTACAGAAGAGTCTCCCTGTGGCACTCACTGCAGGGAACTATTGGAATTGTTTGCTATTAAGGATCTCTCTAAGCAAACAACTTGCACAAAGAAAATACCTGATTTTCATTACCAGTCTCTACTCCAGATAAGAATCTGAACTGTAAGCCCCTGAACATTTACTGTTCACTCACCAGAAGTAACGTTTTTGAACTAATAATTTAACAAGAAGTAAAATCTGGTTCAATATTATTTTAAATCAGTTTTATTTTGTATTACATTGACTCACTTAAAAATGAAACAGTAGGTCAAATGTACTTGCCATTTCTTGAACTATTGACTACAGCCGATCTTGTAGAAAGTTTTATCATAGAATGTCTCAATGCTTGCATAATCTTCATAGAATCATAGAAGTAGGGTCGGAAGGGACCTTGCAGATCTTCAAGTCCGACCCCCTGCCTGGGCAGGAGGAAAACTGGGCTCAAATGACCCCAGCCAGGTAGGCATCAAGCCTCTTCTTCAAGACCCCCAGGGTAGGAGCCAGCACCACTTCCCTTGGAAGTTAGTTCCAGATCCTAGCCGCCCTGACTGTGAAGTAGTTTAGATTAGACATCCGTAAGAACTTACTCTCCAACAACTTGTGGCTGTTATTCCTTGTTATCCCAGGGGGCGCTAGGGGAAACAAGGTCTCCCCCAAACCCTTCTGGTCCCCCCTAGTGAGTTTATAGACAGTCACCAGGTCCCCCCTCAGACTTCTCTTGTGAAGGCTGAACAGGTTCAGGTCCCGTAGCCTCTCATTGTAGGGTCTGCCCTGCTGTCCCCGGATCATGCGGGTGTCCCTCCTCTGGACCCTCTCAATGTTGTCCACATCCCTCTTGGAGTGGGGTGCCCAGAACTGGACACAGTACTCCAGCTGTGGCCTGACCAGTGTCACATAGAGGGGAAGGATCACCTCCTTGGCCCTACTTGAGATGCACCTGTGGATGCATGATAGGGTCCGGTTAGCCCTGCCGACCGTGACCTTGCATTGTTGGCCCATGTTCATCTTGGAGTCAGTAATGACTCCAAGATCCCTTTCTGCGTCCGTGCTCTCAAGAAGGGAGTTTCCCATCTTATAAGTGTGCTGCTGGCTACTACTGCCCACGTGCAGCACCCTGCACTTGTCAGTATTGAAACGCATCCTGTTTTTGTTAGCCCACCCCTGGAACCTATACAGGTCTTACTGCAGTCTTTCCCTCCCTGCTAGCATGCCCACCTCACCCCAAATTTTGGTATCATCAGCAAATTTAAACAGGTTGCTTTTCACCCCGTCATCCAAATCACTGATAAAGAAATTGAACAGTGCGGGCCCAAGGACCGAGCCCAGGGGGACTCCGCTGCCCACTTCCCCCCAGGTCGAATATGACCTGTCCACCACCACCCTCTGAGTACGACCCTTAAGCCAATTTGCAATCCATCTGACTGTGTAGGCATCAATGCCACAGTCACCTAGTTTTTTAATGGGGATGGGGTGGTCGACAGTGTCAAAGGCCTTGCTAAAGTCCAGAAAGACTACATCCATGGCGACACCTGCATCCAATGTTTTTGTGACCTGATCGTAAAAGGCAATCAGGTTGGTCTGACATGACCTGCCCCTAATGAAACCGTGCTGGTTGCCCTTGAGCATCATCCCCGATGCCGGCCCATCACAGATGTGCTCCTTGATGACCTTCTCAAAGAGTTTCCCCAGGATTGAGGTAAGACTGATGGGCCTATAGTTGCCCGGGTCCTCCCTCCTCCCTTTTTTAAAGATGGGGACCACATTGGATTGTTAGCTGGCAGGTGTGCTGTGAGGTGGTAACTGCAGATTGCTCAGTTTCTCTCCGTCCCTATAGAACCAGGCCAGGACAGTCAGGGGACTTAACTATATACACATTTATTTACATTGACTTATCACAAGGGAAAGGAACATGGATATAAATATATGTACAATGTAGATATATATTTATAAGATATCTAAATCAGTAACATAAACAATACCCTCTGGGTAAATGACATAAAACCTTATACCCATGCTCCATAGTTTCATAGTTTCATAGTAGCTAGAGTCAGGAGGGACCTGATCAGATCACCTAGCCTGACCCCCTGCCACAGGCAGGAATGAATGCTGGGTTTACAAGACCCCAGACAGGTGATCATCCAACCTCCTCTTGAATTTGCCCAAGGTAGGGACGAGGACCACTTCCCTGGGAAGTTGGTTCCAGATTTTGGCCACCCTAACTGTAAAATATTGCCTTCTGATCTCTAACCTAAACCTATTCTCCATCAGCTTACTAGCATTGTTCCTTGTCACCCCAGGTGGTGCTGGGGAGAAAAGGGCTTTGCCTATTTGCTGTTCTCCCCTGATGAGCTTGTAGGCAGCCACCAGGTCACCCTTCAGCCTCCTCTTGCTGAGGCTGAACAGGTTCAGGTCCCTCAGTCTCTCCTCGTAGGGCCTGTCCTGCAGCACTCTCACCAAGCAGGTGGCTCTCCTCTGAACCCTCTCCAGGCTGGCCACATCCCTTTTGAAGTGCGGCACCCAGTACTGGATGCAGTACTCCAACTGCGGCCTGACCAAAGTCGCATAGAGGGGGAGTATCGCCTCTCTGAACTGGCTTGAGATGCACCTTCGGATGCATGACAAGGTATGGCTGGCCTTGCTGGCTGTGGTCTGGCATTGACGGCTCATGTTCATCTTGGAATCAATAATGACTCCAAGATCCCTTTCCGCCTCTGTGCTTTCAAGAGGGGAACTCCCCAGCCTGTATGTATACTGTGGATTCCTTCTCCCAAGGTGCAGCACCCTGCATTTGTCTACGTTGAACCCCATCCTATTCTCATCTGCCCACTTTTGTAGTCTGTCTAAATCTATTTGCAGCTTCTCTCTCCCTTCAAGTGTGTTCACCTCGCCCCACATCTAAGTGTCATCAGCAAATTGGGACAGCGTGCTTTCCACCCCCTTGTCCAAGTCGCTGATGAGGAAGTTAAACAGTGTGGGCCCAAGGATCGAGCCCTGGGGTATCCCACTGCTCACATCTTGCCAGGTTGAGTACAACCCGTCCACCAATACTCTCTGGGTGCGCCCCATCAGCCAAATTTTTACCCATCCAACTGTGTAGGCATCAATGCCACAGTCGCTTAATTTATTGATGAGGATGGGGTGAGAGACAGTGTCAAAGGCCTTCTTAAAGTCTAGAAAGACTACATCCACAGCAACACCATCATCCAAGAATTTAGTTACTTGGTCATAAAAGGCAATCAGGTTGGTCAGGCAGGACCTGCCTTTGATGAACCCATACTGACTGCCCCTGAACATGATCTCCCCTGCAGGCTCCCCACAGATGTGCTCCTTGACGATTCTTTCCAAGATCTTCCCGAGCACTGAGGTGAGGCTTACAGGCCTATAGTTTTTTTCATAGATTTCATAGACATTAGGGCTGGAAGGGACCTCGGAAGATCATCGAGTCCAGCCCCCCGCTCAAAGGGCAGGAAGTCAGCTGGGGTCATAGGATCCCAGCAAGATAAGCATCCAGTTTCATCTTGAAGGTGTTCAATGAAGGTGCTTGAACGACCTCCGGTGGCAAGCTGTTCCAGACCTTGGGGGCTCGGACAGTAAAGAAATTCTTCCTTATGTCCAGCCTGAAACGGTCTTGTAGTAGTTTGTGACCATTCAACCTCGTCATCCCTTGGGGCGCTCTGGTGAACAAACGTTCCCCCAGATACTGGTGGTCACCCCTGATAAACTTGTAGGTGGCCATCAGATCACCCCTGAGCCTGCGCTTTTCCAGGCTAAAGAGCCCCAGGGCTCTCAGCCTGTCATCGTAGGGTCTGCTTCCCTGACCTCTGATCATGCGCGTGGCTCTTCTCTGGACTCTCTCAAGCTTCTCCACATCCTTTTTGAATTGTGGAGCCCAAAACTGGACGCAGTACTCCAGCTGCGGCCTCACTAAGGCCGAGTACAGGGGGAGAATGACGTCCCGGGATTTGCTTGAGAAGCATCTATGGATGCAAGCCAGCGTTTTGGTCGCTTTACTAGCCGCAGCATCGCACTGCAGGCTCATGTTCATCTTGTGGTCAATGATGACCCCCAAGTCTCTTTCTTCCATAGTGCTAGCCAAAATAGCACTGCCGAGCCTATAAGGATGCTGCAGGTTTTTCTTCCCAAGGTGGAGAACCTTGCATTTATCGGCATTGAACACCATCAGATTCTCGTCCGCCCACTTGCTGAGCCTGTCCAGGTCAGCCTGGATCATCCGCCTGTCTTCTGGTGTGGATGCTTTGCCCCAAAGTTTGGTGTCATCTGCGAACTTGGCCAGTCCGCTTCTGACTCTAGTGTCCACATCATTAATGAAGATGTTGAACAGTATGGGTCCAAGGACAGAGCCCTGGGGGACCCCACTGGTCACAGGACACCACGATGAGTGACTTCCATCAATTACTACCCTCTGGGTCCGACCCCGGAGCCAATTTTCCAGCCAGTGGATCGTGGAGGACCCAAGGCGACAATTGGCCAGTTTCTCCAAGAGACGATCATGGGACACCAGATTGAAGGCTTTTTTGAAGTCAAGATATATGACATCAATCTCATCTCCCTTGTCCAGGTGATAAGTCACCTGGTTGTAGAAGGAAATGAGATTGGTCAAGCAAGACCTACCCGCAACAAACCCGTGCTGGCTATCCCTTAAGATGTTGGCGTCGGCCAGTCCATTAAGGATGGCCTCCTTAATAAACTTTTCTAAGATCTTCCCTGGGATAGAAGTCAGGCTGATGGGCCTATAGTTAGCCGGATCCACTTTCCTCCCTTTCTTGAAGATAGGCACCACATTGGCCTTCTTCCAGTCTTTGGGCACTACACCAGAGCTCCAAGAGTTTTCAAAGATCCGCACTAGAGGCTGGGCTATGATGCTCGCCAGCTCCTTGAGTACCCTGGGGTGAAGATTGTCAGGGCCGGCTGACTTGAAGGTATCCAGCTTCTCAAGATGTTCCTTCACGAAGTCAGCATTAATGGAGGGCAGGGGATCACCCTCACCCAGACTTCCCAGCCCTGTAGCGGGCATGGGCGTCCCATGGGGCTGATGAAAGACTGACGCAAAATACCTATTTAATAGGTTGGCTTTTTCCTGGGTGTCAGTTGTCAGTTGCCCCATCTGGTTCAGCAGGGGTCCAACGTTGCCCCTGCTTTTCCTCCGGCTCCCCACATATCTGAAAAAGGACTTTTTATTGTCCTTGATGCTCAAAGCTAGCTGGAGTTCAGTTGCAGCCTTGGCTTTCCTGGCCAGCTCCCTACAGAACCGGACCAGTGCAGAATAATCCTCCTTGGAGGTGACTCCCATCCTCCATCCTTTGTAGGCCTTTCTTTTTAGCCTCAGGAGGTCTGCTAGGTCCCTGGAGAGCCAGGGGGGCTGCTGTGCCCTCTTTCTGCCTTTCCTCCGAGATGGAATAGACTTAGTTTGTGCATTGAGGATCGCTCCCTTGAGGAGCAACCACTCTTCTTGAACTCCCCTCTCCCTGTGGTCACAGTCCCTTAGGGCCTCACTGACAAGCCTCCTGAGCTTGTCAAAGTCGGCTTTCCTGAAGTCAAGGACTTGCGTGTTGCTGACTGACTTGCCAGCTTTTCGGCGGATGGTGAAGGTGATCAGCTCATGGTCGCTGTCACCCAGCTTCCCATCGATCACTAGGTCGCCGACTAGGTCATCCCCAGTAGCCAGTACCAGGTCGAGCAGCGCTTTGCCTCTCGTTGGCCCATAGACTTCTTGAGTCAGGTAGAGGTCATCCACGCATGAGAGGAAGCTCTGCGACCGCTCAGATTTTGCTGAGCAATTCTCCCACGAGATGTCTGGGTAAACTTGAGATGTCTAGTTACTTGGGTCCTCCTTCCTCCTCTTCTTGTAAGGTAAGTATCTGATTTGAAACAGATAAACCCCAAAGATAAACTCGATCCCAATGGTAAACCACAATGCCCTTGGGCTTTTCCCCAGCCCTACAAAGAAGCTGGTAATTTTAGGGGGGTCCTCCCAGTGAGACCTCCCCTTTCAGGAGCCCTTAACTAACCGGGGGGGGGGCCTCCACTCCCTTGTGGGAATCCTCTTTTCCCTGCAACTCACAGCTCCCAGGCCTGGAGGGTGGTCCTCGTCCCCTGCGCCAGGCTGCTCTCTTGCCTGCACAGGGGGTCAAGGGTGGGTCGCTGTCCCCTGGAACGGAGCTCTGCTATGCAGGGCTTCTGGGGCCTCTGGCTTGGCCCTATTGGCTGGCTCAGTAGCCCAATCACCATCTGGCTCTCTGGACTCAACCTTTTGCTATGGGTTGGAGGCCTGGGCTGCCTTGTGCAGCACAAGGCTCAGACTGCTCCCAGACCCTCCATGCAGTGCCTCCTGCACCAAGCTCGCAGCCTCATTCCAGGGGTTGAGGACCTGAGCCACCCAAGCACTCCAAAAGTCCTACTCCATGCACTGGCCTGTGCACTGTGTCTCTGGCCACACACCAGAGGTTGCAGACCTGAGCCACCTCACACAGCTCCCAGGGTCTGGACGCCGTGTGCCATGCTGCACACTGAGAGCCTAGCTGCTGGACCTGTCTGCTGTTCCCCACTGATGGAAGTCTTCAGGGGTGCTTCTGGGCTACTGCTTCGCCCTGCTGAGCTGCTCTCCTCAGCTCTTCTAAGCTCCGCTCTTCTCTCTTCTCGCTCCCAGATGTGTTCCCTCATGGACCGCACCGCAGCTCCTTTTATACGGTCCAGGGCTCCGCCCCTGAAGTCTTCCGGACCTGAGTGTTGCAGTCTTCAATCAGGTCCACGGGGGGGCGGGGGGTGTAACTCCTCTCCCCCTCCCCCTCCCCTCAGGAAAGGAGCATGACTGAACTCCTCTTGCTGCCTCCAGATTGGGGGATGAACTCCACCAATTAAAACAGCAAGATTTCAAGCTTGGGACTCAACCTAAGCTTCAAAAGGCAAGCCTGCTACACTTGCACTCTGGAAGGTGCAATATGTTTCAGGGTTACAGATGTGCAGGGGAGTGGCATAGTTTGTCTAACTGTTAATGTATATGTAATAATGCATGTGAGCATAGAGATGGATAATGCTTAATGATTATAAATATATTGTAAAGATATTGTACTTTACAAATATCCATACATCTGCATGTCAGAATAGCAGGTGGTTTTGAGCGGAGTCCTGTAGCAGTTTTTCCTGGGGCTAGTACTGAAATGGAGAGCTTCTTGAGCAAATTTGAAGATGACACAAAACTGGGAAAGCTTTTGAATGCACTGGAGAACTACAGCACAATTCCCAAGGATCCTGAAAGCTTGGGAAGCTGGACTAGAACCAACAGGATGAAGTTTAATAGTAACAAATGCAAGGTACTACATCTTGAGAAGAAGAATAAAAAACACAAATACCAAACAACTGAGTAAATGGTAGCACTACAGAGAAGATTTAGGAGTCTTAGTGGATCACAGACTCTGTATGAGTCTACAGTGTGACACAGCTGCATAAAGGGCAAATGTGATTTTGGGTTGCATCAGCAGGAGCATTAGGTGCAAGACATGGGAGGAAAAAATGCCTCTTTACTCAGCCAACCTAGAGCATTGTGTGCAGTTTTGAGCTCCATATTGTAAAAATGACATGGAGAAGTTAAAGCGTCTAGAGGCAGGTGACAAAAAATAGAAGGTAAGCCATATGAGGAGAGGTGGAAATAAATAGGAACAATTGACGGCTCTGCTTTTTTTCAGCTTGTGGAAAAAGCTATCAAGAGAGGATATGATAGCAGCTTTCAAATATCTGAAGGACTGCCATAAAGAGAAGGGAGAATACCTTTTTCCACTGTTGCAGAGAACAGGACTGTAACAGGGAGCCAGTGACTCCTGTTACATTAAGTGGGAAATGCAGCAGGCTAGCCTCACTGTATAGGTAGGTAGCTGAGCAAAAGCCCTGTAATAAGTTTATTGTATGGGGAGGATTCCCAGACAGCCTCAGAGAAAAGGGTGTAAGCTGCAGGGTCAAACTGCAACAAGGAGGAGCAGGAGGCTGACCATCAGGCACAAGGGGAAAACCTCTGTGTCTGATTAGGGAGTCGCCTCATGGGAAGAGTAGTGCTCCAGAGCATATAAGCTCAGCACCGGATTCAAGGTAGGCAGTCTGGTCTTGGGAGCAAGGGGCTATAGAAGGCAACCTGGGAAGCTCCCTAGCCAGCCATGAGTGTTGGAAGGTAAGATCTCAAAGGGAGGTAGGGCTTGCAGGGTGGCATAAACCTGGAGTGGGGGAATTTTTTTGTTGAAAGCATTTGCTTGTATTTGTGTTGTGTTTTAGTTGAAACTGGAGGACTGGCTTGTGGCTGTGGCATGAAGGCCACAAAATTCCTGAGGGACACCCTGCTTATTGCCCTGTAGAGGTCAGAGGCCAAAAGGAGCTGAGCAGCACAGGATCAGGGACCCAGGAGGCTGAAAAGTAGTATGCAAGAAGCCTTGCCTGAGCCAGGGGCTAGGAAGAAAAGAGTAGCTTTGCCTGGTCTGGGATCCCAGGGGGCTGAAGGGCCTGAGAAAGGTGAGATAGGGCAAGGGGCCTGGAGACCAACATACAGAGATGGCTGAGCAGTGCTGTAAGAAGGGGGAGAGGCAAATGTGGTGACTGCCCCAGGTGCTGAAGCAAAGGGGCACCAACAGGCTCTGCCCAGCTGGGGCAGGGTGCAGGACGGAGTTGCAAGTGGCTTGTTTGGGGAGGGGGGAGAGCACGGTGATGAGGAAAGGGCAACTCCTGCTGCTGCGTGCATTCCCAGGAAAGCATAGGGGTGGGGGTGCATGTGCCCCCTGAATCTCTGCATTGGGTGAGGGTGGACTGCTGCTGCAGGCTGTGCCCTGGGCATCAAACTTCGTTGCTACAGCGCTGAGGCTGAAAAAGCCAGGCCAGAACCAGTGAGTTCTGACTGGAGGCCTGCAGCCAAAATTACAGTGGGCTAAAGCCAAGAAGGCGAAGGCCCCTATTAGAAGGTTCAGAATGTTGTCATGATAATACTGGCAAGGCTTGGACATGGCTGCAGAGGAGGATGGAGACCATGATTATTGCCCCTAAGGCAGTTTGTGCCCTAAGGCACAGATGGGGCCAGAGGGCCATGATTCCACCAGAGGGTGCCAGCCAGGCACTTGAGACAATAGATAGCTGAGGAACTGAGGCTCACTCTGGGGCTCTAGGGCAGTTTCTGAACTTCTTGAAGTCTCCCTAAGTATTATTAGTTACTTAAAGGCATGACAGGCAAGGTAAAACAGGAGGGTACCCCAAAGAGCTGGAGTGAGGCAGGAAGTGCTTGGCCATCAGGGGGTGCCACCACCACCCCTTGAGCCTTGGTCCTGCTGCAAGGACACATACCAATAGCTTTACATTGCAGCAAAGTAGGTTTAGAGTGGATAATAGGAAAGCTTTTTCATTATTAGAACAGTGAGGCAGTAGAACAAACTACTTGGGGAAGTTGTGGCATCTCCATTACTGGACGTGTTGAATAAGTGGTTGGACAGGCACTAGTCAAGGATGACCTAGGAGTAGCAATGCCTGGAATTATTTGTAAAGAGCAACAGTTAGAAGCCCAGGAGCAACCCCCTCACAACAGACCACTGGGAAATGAGAAGAGCTTTGAAGCCTAGAGCAGGTGAATATTCGAGGGCTATACTTAGCAGGAGGAGAATAAAGCTGTGCTTCACAAGCAGCTTAATTAAGTTTATGGAGGGAATACAGAACAAGGAGTTTTAGCTGTCCAGTAAGAAGGTGTGATTCATGGAGTTTTTCTTGATGTTCCCCAGTGGCAGAGCAGAATGGAGGGTATTGCTGGTTGTCACACAGAGCTGGGAAGGAACTCTTTCCCTTCCTGTTGCTACAGGTGTTGTTGTTTTTTGCCTAAGCTTTGGGCATTAGCTGGGGTTTTGACTGGGGTGTGCCAATGCTCCTGCTGGGACTTAGACTCTGGAGGTTCTAAATTGAAGGATCTTGCCCCTTCACTCAGGGTCCATCACATTTGGGATCAGGAAAGAATTACCCCCTGGCCAGATTGGTATGGGCTGTTGGAGGGTTTGCCTTCCTCTGTAGGGAGGGGTGTGAATCTCTCAAGCACACATTAACAACCCTTACAACAGTGGAACCCTGAAAGCCCTCATCCCCCATCTTTATCTCTGTCAGATTAGGGTGCTTTTCGTGTCTTTGGACAATATGCCTTGTAGATGTGCAACAGGGTTGACTGTGTAGTTTTAGGAATACATTAGACAAGGATTTGTATGGGGTGTTGTATGGGTGGATAGGCATGTTCCTGCCTCATGCAGTGGAGGTCCTTTCCAGCCCTACTTTTCTATATATATTCAGATGGTGTTGTTAAGATTGGAAGGAGGGTCTCGGTCTTCAAAAAAAAAAATCACAAAATGTCTTGCGGTGGGAAGTTTAGCCACTAATGCTGCTGCTCCCCAACAAGGCACAAGGGGTTTTCACACCCTTTGAGTGGAAGATGCAATGTAAATGTAAGATTAGGAAACTGGCCCAAATGGATGCCCTGAATCTGCCAAGGGTACTTGGATCTCTATAATGTGCCAAACCTAAATAGCACAAATAAGCACTTTCCTTGTTAGAAATGGATGTAGTTTGTTGCTATGCCCATTTGGAGTTCTGGGACTTCATGGCAAATTTGTCAGTGCTGGGTGTTTTTTCTGAAGACTGGATGCTAATCATTCAAGTGAGTATGTGAAAATATGGGCCAATAAATTTCTATCCTTTGCGGCTAAGAAGGAAGTTTGCTCATGCAATCTTAATAAGCTCAAGAAGTTCAGAAACTGTCAGACAAATAATGCCTCCACCCCTGTATCATTTCAAATCAAAAGGGCTCATCATATCACTTTGGAGTTCCTAGCATTGGCATTTCAGCAGGGAAGAGTCGATTGATATATTTTTTTTTTTTTTCCCCAACCAGTGTCCAAAGCCTCAGCCTGCTCCCTCACCACTAGCAATCTGAATCGTAGACTTTGGGGCACATTTGGTCTTTTTTGCAAAGGTCCCTGCTCTTGGTGCCTGGGGATCGTGTAACAATCTCCTGTTTTATCAAATAAAACAAAACAAAATAAAGACAGATTGGCGGGAAAAGCTGGAAAATGGTGGCCTGAGAATGAGGTAGCAGGTACAATGAACCCAGCAGTCATAATAATTTACATTTCATCAGACAGACACACACTTCATATACACTTCTAAATTTTATACATATTTAAAATTGTTGTATGTTTCATATAATGCATCAACTTTATCATTATCATTACTACATTATTGTAAAATAATAAATATGATTACTGTAATATAGATTATAATTATTACAATAATATTACTGTGATAATGATTATTATTGTAATAATGATCATAAAGGTGATGTATAATACAGTAATGGTGGGGGTACTCTTAGGTAGCAGTATGGGGGGGGCGCTCTCTACTGATAGGAGATGATGGCGCAAGACAGATGTAGCCACGAAACCCTACCCCCTTGCGCGCCAAGGTCTGGCCTCGCCCCCCTATCAGTCTCAGCTTCCGGAGCCCCGGCCCCTCCCAGCAGGCATTGCGACTCCAGCCTCCTTCCTCCCACCGCCTCTCCTTTTCTTTTCGGGCATGCGCATTAGAAGCAAAAGACATCTTTCCTCCCCCCTACCGGAAGTCCCCGCTCCCTCTGAGCGGATCGGCAACGTGTCTTTGTAACGTCAGGACGTATCCTCTCCCGGTGGCTGCCGGGAGTCGTAGTTCCTATGGGGCCCGGAGCGCTCGGGCGGCTCAGGGGCGCGTGGGCGCGAGCGGACTACTCCTCCCAGCGTGCCGCGCGGCACGGGGGGAATTTCCGGGCTGCTCGGCCGGAAGGAACAGTCAGCGCGGGACCGGCGCCGGACGGGGAGTGCTACCACCATGGCCGGAGAGATGACGGTGCTGGGTGAGACTCGCGAGGGCCGTTGCGGGCGGGCGGGCGGGCGGGGTGGGTCAGCCGCCTGCGAGTGCGTGGCCCCCCGGCACACGCGTGTATATGTACGCACATACATATTTCACGGTGTCTAGATCGGCCCGATGTATATAAATCGACCCCGTTTTTCTGATCGAAAAGGTAGGATTTTCTTAGATTCAGTGTATAAATCGGCCTTTTTAGATCCGAAATATGAGGTCGACTTAGATTGGCCCCTGCCCACCCTTGCTGCGGGCCGGGCAACCGAGAGGCGCACACGTGCCGCAGCGCCATTTGTAAGGGATAGGTTCGGTGCTCTGGCCTCATCCCTTGTGAGCGGTGCTGCCTGGGCCGCACCAGCTGAGCACCAAGCCCAGCACTGCTGGCAGGGGATGGGACCGCACCAGCTAAGTGTCGAACTTGGTTGTGTGCGGTGTGAGTGGAGCTGCCGAGTGCCAAGCCTAGCCCCGTCTCCTGGGGGGAGCTGGGCTGCGCTGCTTGCGGTGAACAGCTGTTGGCTCAGCGCTCAGCTGGTATGGCTGGGTTTAGCACTCGGCAGCGCCACTGGCAGTGGATGGGACTGGGCTCAGTGCTCGGCTGGTGCAGCCCAGGCAGCACTGCTTGCAGGGGATGGGGCCGTGCCAGTCAAGCGCTGAGCCCAGCCTTGTCCCCGTAACCTGCAAACGGTGCCAGGCTCAGTGCTCAGCTGGTGCAGCCCCATCCTCTGTGAGTGGCACTATCTGGGCTGCACCAGCTGAGCACTGAGCCTGGCACCGCTAGCAGGGGACGGTGATACCATGTATAAGTTGAAGTTAATTTGTGTGGACGGGGGAGGAGGGTGCACCACCCACACTTTAAAATCACTGCTTGGCAATATCAGCAGCTTCTCTAGTCAAGCAGTACTGAAGGAGTCAGTTGAGTTCATGGCTGATTGTCATTTATCTGAATACATTGTGAGGGCAGGGGAAGGTGTGTGTAAAGTCTGCAGTGGACGAGCAATTCCACCCATCCAGTGCCGGTCCCAAACCCAGGTAAAGGAGGAAGTTAGTGTCAGGAAGGACATCTGAATGTAAAAGTCTCTGCCAAATCATGGTGCGGAACCAGGGAACAAATCTATCTGTTGACGGAGTGTTAGGATACGCAACGGTGACCCTATTTAGACAGGCCAGGTGAGGGAAGAAGTGTGTATGAGTGAGTGAGCAAGCCATGGTGCATACCCCCCACCCCCCCCCCCCAACTTCTTTCTCCTGTTTGACCGAGGAAAAAAATACACACACATGCATTCAAGCAGATTACAGTGATACATGAACTCAACTGACTCCCTCAGCATGTGTATATGTCTGTGTTTGTATACATATTTACTTTTCCGAGACAAATAGGAGGAGAGAGAAATGGGGAGCAGGTGTTTGCACCATGAATCAGAATGCATAAACTCTTGGGCTTCTCACTTTTTAGCCTTGTCATTGTTGCTGTTTGGTGTTGCACAGATTAACACATGTGCCATATAGAGACCAAATTTACCTCCCAGCATGGGTAGATCTAGAAATTTGAGAAGTGGGGTGCAGTTGGTGAGGTTCATCATTGCATAAAACAAAACACTTTTTTTTTTTTCTCCAGTGAAAAAGAAACTAGCATCTTTATTAACATGCCAAGGGCCTAGGGCTGGATTATGCAGTTTAAGATTGAAAATAGAACTTCATTAGAATGAGTTAAAAACAATCTGCAGAGTGGTGAAATAGGAGCTTCAGGAGCAGCCAACAGGTGGCAGAATGGCAGGATAAAGGCTGGTTTGACTGGTGAAACGTTAAGAATATTAAAGAGAAGAGAAGGTCCTTAGCATCTGTGCAGTGAAGAGTTTAGAAGGGATCAGGGAGACGATAACGAGCCATGAAGTCATTTGACCTCCTTAGCACTGTCTGACTAGAAATGCTGCTGCCACTGCCAGGCAGTTGGTTTTAAATTCTAGGGGGAACCGGCATTAAAGGGGAATGCAGTGTGCCCCCTTCACTGCCAGATCCATCTCTGCCTCCTGGGGAATTTGAAGATTACTTTTCTTTTTCAGTTGCTTTATGAATATTAGTTAATCTCAGCATTATCATTGTGTTGTGGTGATACTTGTTTGTTTGCTGTTTCTTTCTTGCAACTGAGAAGAGATGTTGTTACTGACACTAGTGACTCGCTAACTGAATTGTCAGACAGAATGAATCTTGTTGTTGACCTCCTGAGGAAATGAAACTAAGTGGGCAAATAGTTTTCCATGTGAAACCCACATTACATTTACACCAAACTAAATGTGTTGAGTACACTAGTGTTACAGCTGTGAGCTTCTACGTTTTCAGAGAGGTATGCTCTTTAACCGTGCTTTTTCTCCTTGTTTTAGGTTCGGCTGTATTGGCTCTCCTCTTGGCTGGCTATCTGGCACAGCAGTATTTACCTATGCCTACACCAAAAGTCATCGGGATTGACCTTGGTACCACTTATTGCTCTGTTGGTGTATTCCTGCCTGGCACAGGGGAGGTGAAGGTTATTCCAGATGAAAATGGGCACAATAGCATACCGAGCATGGTCTCCTTCACAGACCGGGATGTGTATGTAGGGTATGATGGCCTAGAACTGGCAGATTCTAATCCACAGAATACCATATATGATGCCAAAAGGTTCATTGGGAAAATCTTCACTCCAGAAGAGCTGAAAAGTGAAAGTAGCAGATACCCGTTTAAGGTAAACACAAAACAGCCTTTATGAATTCTTCCCACTGTAGCCTATAAGTCCTTTACACATTCTTTCAATTATGCCTTGAGCTGAACTCTGCCTGCTAGGCATGGGATGTGGTACTGGTCATTCAGTGAATGGCAGTACTGCAGGAAGTCAGATTAAAATTGATCTTATTCTTTTCCTTTTGGGACAGTGGGTTGAGAGGGGTAATTAGCCACGTTAGTCTGAATGGTGTTAGAGTGCTGTGAAGAAAATTAGGTCCTAGTATGAGAAAAGGAGTGCTATGTGTCACTGTGCATGAAGCTGTATGAGCAGTTCAGCAGTGCACTTGATGGTCTTTAGAGCAAACAAAGTCCAGTTTTCTTTGTCTGTCAGAATAATCACAAGAAGGAGCATGGTTATAGGTGTTTCAGGAACAAGTGGTGTATTTGGCACTGATGAGATCCAGAGATGAAAACTGCAAAAAAATTAAAATGTAGATGACCTTGCCATTTCTGGCACGATACATGATTCCCCCCACTTAGCCATCTTTGTTTTTCACATATCTGCATTACACCTTTGAGGATTAAAATTAAAATGTGGCACATTTTATCTTCAGTGTGTTGTCCTATAAAATTTGGAGTTTGAGCAAAGCACTTGACCTTACACTACAGTGAAAAAATTGAGATCTGTTTGGAAGCAAGGAAAACTCCTGCTGTAGTGTCTGAAGGGACTTGATTTTGATTTATTTAAGATGAGGTAAGATTTTTATATCCCGGTATCATCTAGGATGGTAGGTAGGATAGTTTGTGTTTTTTCAGGGTATAACTAGGGGTGCAATGATAGAGATTTTCTTGGCAGCTACCAAAGGCCAATTATTAACCAGCCGTGTTGGCCAATACTGATCTGAGAGCCTATTTACAGAGATGCGGCTCGGCAGTGTGGAGAGGAGTGCCTGAGCGGTAAGTCTGTGGGGGTGGGAAAGGGGCATGGGGGGCTAGATCAAAGACCCCCACAGTGAGGGAGGGAGTGGGGCAGTTGCAGGCACTGCCCAGCCAGGGCAGTGAATGCAGCCCCAGGAATGGGACAGACCTGTGGGTGGCTTGTCTGGGGGTGTGGGGCAGCTCCCTGCCGCTGTACTCCCCCAGTGAAGGCATGGGGGGCGTGTGCCTCCCCTAGGTTTGTGCGTGGGGTGAGGGCAGGCTGCCCACTGCAGGCTCAGGGCCAGGGGCTGTGCTGGCCTCTTTCTGGTGGGGGTGCTGAGCCAGGGCTGTGAGAAGTGGCAGTGACTTTGGGGGCAGGGGGTGTGGGGTAGAGCTGCAGGGAATTTTGGGGTGGCTATAGCCCACTCTGCAGCCCCCCTCCCAGCACAGCCCCTCCTGCCTTGTGCACACCTCTGGCTCAGCCCCCCCTGCTGGGGGGAGGCTTGCATAGCCCTTGGCCCCAAGCCTGCAGTGGGCAGCCTGCCCTCACCCTGAAGACAAATCTGGGGGCCCCTTGCCCCCCATGCCTCCTTTGGAGGTGCGTGCAGTGGCAGGGAGCTGCCCCACCACCACCACCTCCTCACCCCCTGGTCAAACTGTCCGTAGGCTGGTCCTGCTCCCAGGGTCGCGTTCGCCACCAAGACTGGGCATTGCCTGCCCCTGCCCCACTCTCTCCCTCTCTGTTTTGGGGCCACAATCAGCCCCTCCATGCCCCTATCCACTCCTGTGCCCTTACACCACCACAACACCACCCCCCCCCCCCCCCCGACATACCAGCCAGACTCTGCTCTCCAAGCTGCTGGGCTGCATTACTGGCTGCATGCATGCTGCGCCTGCATCCATGCATGCAACATTTTTTGGTGACATTGGCCAAAAAAAGTTGATGGCCAATAATACTAAGTTTCCTGTTATCGATGCCAGTCTGATATGCGACTGATCTATTGGTGCACCTCTAGATAAAATCACTAAACTCCTAAAATGAAAATATTATATAGTACTCAGTGTATTTAGTGTCCTTTGATTATGGAGTTAATCTTTAAGCCTTACAGTTTCCCATTTATGCATTTAAAGGTTGTTTACTAACAGCAGAAAAGGATTTGAACTCGTAGCAAATCCACAAGCTGCTTTTTTTTCCCTTGAAACTGCAAAACTCTTATAACATAGTACTTGTAAAGGATGCCATTTCAGGCATCAGAAACTATTTTCTTGAGACCCTGAAAACAATAAGAGCAGGCAACCTCTGTACAGTGTTTTTTACAGGCATATTAGTATTCAGCAGCTGGTGAGATGAGATGTATTTACAAATATGTAAATACAGAAGGATACAAAATGCTTTTATTGTTGTGGGTGAGGATGGTAGGGTCTGCTACCAAAAAATTACTTTCCTTCTTTGGATATGGCACTGTTTCTGATAGTGTGATATAACCGCTGATTTTTGACACATGGATGTCTTTGATTGGACTAGGGAACAGTACTCTGAGAATTTGTCAACATTGCAAACTTACTGCACAGACAGTGGTATGCTGCTCCATGTAGCTATTTCCTGAACCCCAGGTAGTTAGTCATATTAGCATCTGATGAAGTATGTTGCCTATGAAAGAAAGCTCATGCCTCTGAACCAGGGAGTCTGTACGGTTCCATCCTGTTCCTGAACCAGAAGTATGTTCATACAACATTGCAGGCAGCTTAACTAACATTGCTGAGAGTTGGTGCCTACTTGTGTGGCGCTGTGCAGGCAATGTGGCTAAACTTTGGGTTCCAGAAGGAGTGTGTGCAGAGCAGTATGGCATGTCCAGGTGTGCTGCTGCCCTGTGTGGTAAGTCTGTAGACATGCCTAATGGCTTAAGTTGGGGGGTGTCAAACTCATCTGTTCCTGTGGGCTGGATGGATGTTGTGGGGCTGGTGTGCAGGGTCAGATGAGCGGTGTGGGGCCACCCTCAACCACCACCCTTCTGCCCCATGCTGGTTCCAGTGTACACAGCTCCTGCGTGGTGCTGCATGCACTGCGAGTGGCACCTGCCCCAGAATGATGGGGGGGCGGGGATGTTGTTTGCGTGCAGTGCAATACTTGGACCGTTTGTGTGAGCATGTGGGGAAGTATCGGGGGGGGCTGGATGATGGGGCTCCATGGGTCAGATCTTCTACATCCCTGGGTTCAGCTTCACTTATCTCCAATGGCAGGTAAAGAAAACTGGTTCAGACCAAATGTTTTTGTCTAGCAATTTGAGTGTCATGTGACATCATGAATTGAGCTGGTGATCTCTGCATGAAAGAACAACTTCTGAGTATTGGTTTCTCTAATAAGAAAAGAACTATTTTTGGTGTTGTGTTTTTTCCACTTCTCACTTGTAGGTTGTGTGGCTTTTTTTCCTCTTCCAGATTTTCAGCAACAATGGGACAGCTGAATTTTTTATTACAACCAATGAAACCTTTAGTGTCACCCCGGAGCATATAGGGGCTCAATTGCTCCTGAAATTGAAGAAGATGGCAGAAGAGAATCTTGGCATGCCAGTTTCCAAGGCAGTTATCTCAGTGCCAGCAGAGTTTGATGAAAGGCAACGAAACTACACTATTAAAGCAGCTAACCTTGCAGGTGATGATGCCTCTTTCTGATATTTTCCTTAAATTCCAAAGATTATCTTGCTGTCTGTCCAAAAAAAGTAGAAAATATTAGAATCCATTTCACCAAGCAGTAGCAGGCATGAAAAATAGCAGAGTAGTCTCAGATGAAATGATGTGCAGCTAGTTATGCAAATACAGATAGCAGGAAGCTCTAAGCTTCATTAAAGGAAATAGCTGCTTTATTTATTTATTTATTTACCTTTTTTTTAAACTTGCAGGGAGAATTATGGGAATAATTTAAAACTTAAATAAACAATGTTTATATAGACTCCCCAGAAGCTCTCTTCGGCAAGAAACGCATCAAATTATTTGACAGAGTTAGGGTGGTGTTGTAGCCATAATTGTCTAGGAAGTATGGAAGAGGCAAGCATTTTTGTGGGTGATCTCTCTTATTGGACCAACTTCATGATTTGAGATACTTAAACAAGCTTTGAACGCAGTGCATTCTTCTTCAGGTCTATATCATTCAGGTCTTATTGCTGAGCATGAATTAATATGTTATTCTTACGTTATTGCTAAGCATAAACCGAGTAATGTTACAAAATAAAGAAGGTGAAAGTAAATAAAGGGAAAGCATAGGAAGGGATTTTTCTTCTTTGAACCAAACTTATTGATGTTACCTAATGGCATCTGTAAATCTGATCTAACAACTACAGTTTTGCCTATATGTTTGATTTTTAAAGACAATATTAATAACTCTTGTTTTTGTAGGGTTAGAGATCTTGAGGGTCATTAATGAACCCACTGCTGCAGCTATGGCATATGGTCTCCACAAAGCTGATGTATTTAATGTCTTGGTAGTTGATTTGGGTGGAGGAACTTTGGACGTCTCTTTGTTGAACAAACAAGGAGGGATGTTTCTGACGCGAGCCATGGCAGGTAAGGATAAGTGATCCTACGGCTAAACTGAATAAATTGCTTTTAAAGTAAAATAAAAAAATGTAACTTCCATGTAAATTTTGTGGTAACGGATGGAGACACACACACCCACCCACCCACCCACCTGACATCATGAATTTTTTGAGAATATCTTAAAATTTTTGAATGAGCTACTTGTCCCAAGGGATTTTTGCTCTTATCCTTGATGCCAGAAGGGGTTTGTAACTGATTTTATTTAAGAGAAATTCTTTCATGCATTGGCTGACTAAAGAAACAATCTGTAGTCTAGTTCTCTCTGACTTGCACGGGTAATATGAGCATTCATGCATGCCACAATTACTTTGCCTCAAGCTAGTGGTGTTTCAAAGCATTCAGCTGCCTCAATCGGTTCAATCTGAGGGGATTTGTCAAATCATTGAAGGGTACTTAAAACAGTCCCCTTTGTGCTTGGCTTCAGCTCAGATGCTCAGAGTTTGGAGAGCTCACACGCTGTTACCCCAGAAAGGTTTTGTAGCACAAATGTGCCAAATAGATTCATCACTTGGCAAAGACTTCTGGCAGAAACGCTTAGTAAAACTTTGTAGTAAACATATAACTGCTTTGCAGGTGACCTAGGTTCAGATCTGAGTTTGAATACTACTGCTGATGTTGCCTTGACTGAATGAGCTTTGATGTGACCTGCTGCCCTGGCCAGTGAAGGCAGAACAGTGAAAAATATAACCAGGCATTTCAGCATGATTCATTTAGACACATGTTGTCTAATATATTAACTCTTCTTTTTAGTTCAAACAAAAGATGGAAAACTGTAATGGCATTGTCCATTCTAGAGGAAATACTAAGACACTGTATAAACATATAGGAAGAGAACAGAGTACCCTTTGAAAACTGTTGAAACTATGGTTATGGTCAAGTTAGGGCCATAGAAAAGAATTGGGGATGAGTCTCCTACATAGCCTGTTACTATAGCCTATAGCAGGGAGTTGGTAATGCTTTTGCAATGGGGGTCTGCTTCAATGGAGTTTAGCTCTAAGCATAGGCTACTTTCAACATAGCCTGTGCTGCTACAGCTACAGTCATCACTCCCTCCTGTAGAGCTGCTGCTACCAAAACCTCCCATAGCTGAAATGCTCTAACATCTCCCATCTCTACAGACTGGATAATGTGGCTGTGCAGATCAGATCTGGCCTGCACAGCCATAGATTAATAATAGGGGTGTAAATACTGGTTGATTATCCCTTTAACCTTCCCTAATTTTATTGGGTAAATGGTTAACCAGTAACATGCCTCTACAGGAAATCTGCCCCTGCTTGTACTTGCTTGTTCTCCACATGGCATCAGTGGGATGCAAAAGCCCCCTGCCTGCTGTTGCCACTGGCACACTGCTGCCCAGGAGCTAGAGCTCCAAGTGGCTATACCAGGGCCTGCGGAGGTCTGGCCAGCTAATTGCCAGCATATTTGCATGCTTTGAGGCAGACAGTGGGAAAGGGCCAGGGCTGCACTGTTACAAGAAGGATCAGGCCCCTCATGTGTCCCATTCTGCTTCCCCACTACATCAGGTACTAGTCCACTCCTTCCCTCCTGCCACAGCCTTCAGGGGCATTGCATTCCTTCTCTCCCCCTGCCTTCCCCCACGGACTGCTCCCCACCCTGTGCTAAACAAAAACCAGTAAGGCATTATTGGTTATTAGTTATATGAAAATGTTTGACCAGTCATATCCCTAGTTCCTGACTATAGCATTTACTATTGGTAGAGCATACAATGAATCGGTCTAATGTAGTGGGGTTTTTTTCCTTTTTCCATGAGTTCTCTTGTTAAATACTAATTGTCCCATGTTGCACCCCTCCTCCCCCTCCCCTAATTCTTTGTTTTGACTTTTCTAATAGATATACTGTTTTTTCATAACATAGGGAACAACAAGCTTGGAGGTCAAGATTTTAATCACCGGATACTTCAGTATTTATATGAACAGATATACGGAATGTATGGTTCTCTGCCTTCCAAGAAGGAAGAAATACATAGACTCAGACAAGCTGTGGAAGCAGTTAAGTTAAATTTGACTCTTCACAATTCTGCCTTACTTAGTGTGCATCTTTCCATGCCAAAAAGAAAGGACCTAGAAGAACTTGTAGAGAGAGAGCGAGAAATGAACAATGTATTTGAAAACAAGCCTTCAAAAGAGGAAGACGGTATGAAAAAATCTTTAAACAATGACTCTTCACAAACACACAGCAACGCTGTCAAAGTTTTCTTTGAAACAGAAATATCAAGGAAGCTCTTTGAGACACTGAATGAGGACCTTTTTGGGAAGATTCTTCTGCCTATCGAGCAGGTGTTGAAGGAAGGACATCTTCACAAAACAGAAGTGGATGAAATTGTATTAGTAGGGGGCTCCACTAGAATTCCCCGGATACGCAAAGTTATTCAAGACTTTTTTGGAAAGGAGCCCAACACTTCTGTGGACCCTGACTTGGCAGTTGTAATAGGTGTAGCTATCCAAGCAGGAATTGTTGGAGGGTCCTGGCCTCTCCAAGTCAGTGCTATAGAAATTCCTAATAAGCATTTACAAAAAACTAACTTCAACTGAACTTCATTGCTATCATCACATTCCATCCTTCACTCCTCCACAACACTTCATTCATAAGTGCATGCTTACCCAACAAACAACGAAGTCCAGTCTTAGCCATGTTAGATCCATCTTGATTTTTTTTTTTTTTCCCCAGTTAAAAGCATTAATGGACTGTTTTGAATGTTCTGGCTATATCTCTCTTTTTGAAGGTATTAGCAACTTTAAATTACTGAACATGAAGTCATCCTCTGATTGGCTTGTAGACTGGAGATTGGATGTAGACATACCACCACCACCACCGGAGATGCACTTTTTTTTTTTTCTCTTTTGCTAAATTTTATTAGCAGAGCCTGAATACTTGATTACTTAAAAATGGAATTCAGCTATTAGAACCCAGGCTAGAGATGATGTTGACATCATGCTCTGGACATTCCCAGGTGTTTGTATTTACTGTGAAATGAAGTTGTAACAGTGTTAATGCAGATAGCTTTGGTAATGTTCAGCTTTTAAATTTATTTATTACTTAGTTAACTGAGCACTTTAAGCACCTTCCTATGTGTCATTCTGCAGCTTGAATACTGTCAAGTAAGTCTTCTGCTATTATTTATAACAGAGCAGTGGCACTGTGGAGACTGAGGATTTGTTCCCTCTTAGACAGTTTGTTTGCAACCCAGACTAATTTTGGGCCTTGTCATATATGTCATTGCTCATGTAATGGGCATTTTCTAAATTTAAGCAATTGCCACAATCTAGCTTTGTAACTTAAAGGGACTTTTTCCAAAAGACAGATGCATTAGGGGCAATACAAAAGTAATAATAGTATCCATTTTCATACTTTCCATTCCTCCTAGAACTAAGGAATTGCTCACCAGACAAAAACCTTTAACTGTTTTACATAAAAAGACAGCAAAATAAGTCCCACACAACTTCCCTTATTTTCAAATCGCATACACTTACATGCATTGTACGATCAAGCAGGTGTTTGGCTAGGATGAATAAAGCCTTTTGGTTTTTTCCTTAACATTCTAACAGTAGGAATGGAGGACTGTCAGAAACCTTCTGGCTTGAGTTCAGTCCCCATAGATTTAGTAAATAAAGTTAATTCAACTCAGCTTGTACATGCCAGTTAGCATACTGGTGCCTTCCTTTGTAGGTTCTTGAATGTTGAGCCTTACTGTGACTTGCATGTGGAGCGGTAGCTCTGATCTGTAAAGAGAAGCCAAAACATGTAACTCAGAATTTGGGGTGTGCATGCATCTGCCCTGTGGGATTCATTTCTGCTGACCGAGTGTGGATGCAAAGTGTAGTTGGTTGTAACGGTTTGTCTAAGGACATAGGCAGACAGGGTTCTTTGGGTAGATGTGATGTCTATTTTTTGGACCAACTCAGTAGTTGGAAAAATGTTATTTGCAAGCTTTTGGGCACAAACACCCTTCTTTAGGCATCGGGAGACTCTGCTGCTGTTATGTATTTTCCAAGAAATCTTGTTATACTTTAGCTTCTTTTCTACCTTGGAGAACACACAACGGCAGCAGTCTCCCAGTGCAAAGAGTAGAAATGTATTTACAGTTAACTTGATTCTTGAGATCTCTGCTTTTAGAAGAGACTTATCTTCCCGTATTTGCTTTAGAGAGGTAAATTGTAATGTTGAAAAGCCAAGTGAATTTTCTTTTTATACATATAAAATTTTTTTTTATAGTCAAAAAACAACACGGTATCACTGCTTCATCTGAATCATAAATAGCTAAGGAAGCTCTAGTTAAATCTGAAACTGTTCTTTTTCAGAGTGAGCCTGTAATGTTGAATGTTTTGCTGTCCTGTTTTCCATCCTAGAGACTTATCTCTTCACTAAAAAGCTTGCACTTAACTTTAAAAAATACAGAGTTTTGTTGGAATAAGTGCAATTCTACCACGCTCCAGTCCCCTCAGTTTTTAAGTTCCAAAGGATTCCAAAGGCTAATGCTAGTAGTTTTCTGGTTTAAATTAAGAAAAAACAAAAAGCTTGCATACTCAGTTTTTTTTTTTGTTTGTTTTTTTTATAAACAAAGGTACAATTCCTCTACTTGACTGGGACCTCATAGCTTGTGTTAGTATGAGTCTCAAAGTAACAAGATGAGAGAATTTTATGAAACCTGGTTGTATAACTGCAGAGACTGTTGGGAGATTAAGTGAAGCATGCCTGAAACTTTCTAACTTTTAAGGTGGTGGCCTTTCTGTACAACAGTAGATAAATGCCAATATATAGTACAATTCTTTTGTGAGAGTAATAGGCTGCTATCTATTTTTAGGTCAAGTTTTACATATGTGAGTGTATTTGCAAGGTATGGAACCATGTACTAACTATAGCCTTTATAAGAAGTGGAGCCTTGGCATGTGGCCAGTTGATAGTATTCATAAAGTTCATTAGAACTGCAGTGGGTAAGAGACTTAGGTTTTGTTTTCCTTCAATGCACTTGTTGCATAAAATTAAAACCAAACCATAACTAATTAAACTTTTTTTCAAGTTTGGGAAGCAAGGAGAAGGCTTCATAGGAATAGCAACATATGAAACTCCTTGTGAATACACAAAGCACCAACTGTTAAAATATGTTTCCAAGTGATGGAACTTGTTTATATCCAGATTCACACAGAAAGGGAAGTCATTTCCTTTTTACAAGTCATCCTTGAATATACTTAGCCTGAGACTTGTACAGAGTGGTTTATATGCATTGGGCATATCTCATTGTGTGTGTGTGTCAGTCTATTTTTTTTTTTTTTTTAAATCTTGCCTGTTTCTCGTTAATTTACTAGAGTTATTTATTTTGCATCTTTAGTTAATTTTGGTACTGTGTGCTGGCACAAACCAGTGAATTTTTAAAGGGTAAGTGGAACACTGCATTCTGCATTTTTTTTTTTTTTTTTTTTAAATGCACATGCATGTACAGCCAGCCATGACTATATTCCAGTTAAATGACAAGGGTTATAATTTCTGTCTTTAAAAAGGTATCTGTAGCAGGACTGAGCACCAGGGGTGGCCATAACCCTTCCTTGTGGCCTTGCGACTCCTGCCCTGCACCAGCTCTCTGGGTGTCCTCCCTTCGTGCTCTCTCACTTGCCATGTCTTGCTGGTAGTGTTTTACTGGGAGAGGGGGAGGCTGCCCCCCAGGTTTCCAGAGCAAGCCTTTGTCTACCACCAGACTGGATTCCTTCCAAACCCTGTCAGCCCCCATCCTGCTCTGAGGCACTAGGTAGGGTCCACCTAGCCAGTCCATGCTCTAGCACACTGATTGCCGTAAGTGCTAATTTTGTGGCTTCTGACCTCTCCTACAGCCATGCCTATGCCTCTCAGATGTTACCAGTCATCACTTACTGAGGCACTTTGACCACAAGCCAGTGTCAGGCCACCTCAAGCCTCTACACCCTTATTGTAGCCCTGGCCTTCCTGGCTTCCATCCCACTTCCCTAGCTGGCCCCCTTATCTTAAGGCCACCTCACCAGACTTCAGTTTAAGGGTGTTAGCCCTAGTGTAATAGTTTTGGGCTCTGTTTCTTTCCCCTTGGGCTTCAGGCACCTGGCCCTAGTTTTCATCCTCTTGCTTTTTTGGGCCCCTGGCTCTGGTCCACCTTGGGCTATGGCCTGACCACCTGTCAACATCTTCTTCATCCCAGTTTCTGGCAGGGCTCCAAAGCACCCATATGCCCCATTGGGTACCACTGTGACCTCTTCTCTGTTAGTCCCACCAATCTAAATGAGCAACCACTTGACATACAACCTTCCCCCTCTGGGCAAATTAACTTAAGGAAAGAAAAGGGCACCTTTAAAGAGAACCTCTCCCCCTTGGGGGAAAGAAAGAAACATGCCTTCAGCCAGCCATCCTCCAGCAGGGGTCTCACCTCCCTGCTAGTGTTTCCCAAGCAGCTGTTCCCTGCTCAGAGCTCTTTCCTGTAGCATACCAGACTTCCTTCTGCTCTCCAGATCTGAGTTTTTAAGCTTCATGGAGGGTGGGGCCCCTTCAGTCATGTGAAGACTGGCACATCTGCTCTTACCTAAGTCTAATGAACTGCTTACTGCTGTTATACTAGTTTCTGTTGAAGGTCTCTTGCTGTTTAAGTGTGGCTCTGCCCTGTCAGCTGATTGCTGTGCAGATAGCTGTGATAAGCAATTGTAAGCTATGAGCCCCTGGCTACCTATGCCCTTGCAGCCAGCCTGTAATGGGCAGTGCTGCTTCTCCAATCTGGGGATTTCCCTACTGCTGTTTCTCCCTAGGAGTAATGGGAACCCTGGCTCCCTCTTACCGTATCCTACAATTTATCTCGATTTTTTTTATCTGACTTCAGCTGTGCCAAATACAAAGTATTGAGGTAGGTTTCATGGGTTGCAGTCCAAGAAGTGGATGTGTTTAGCACTACTTTCAGCAAGATCAGGTCCCTTGATGTGTACATCATCTGCATCTGGGAAAAATAAGATGTAATATTGAACAACTGCATTTATAAACAGACTTTTAGTATGTTTTTAAATAAAAGCAATTACATCTGGCTAGTCTCTTGCTATTTTTGTGGGGCTTCCACCTCTGTTTTAAAGCAGGTTTAAAAGAAGAGAAGCTAAGTTGAACCTAACACCACTGGCAAGCATTCAGTTAAGGGTGAGGTCAATCTGATCATCAGTCCCAACAATTGCATCTGCCACGCCACATGTATGTGGGAGGGGGTATGACGGTGGGATCAGGGATCAGATCCAAGTTGTTCCCTATATTGCCAGTGTAGGATGCGCCAAACTACCCCTGCACCACCAAGTAGCAAACCAGTTGTGTAGTGGACCCATGGGTTGGAGCGCTAGTCAGCTGACCAGTGTTCCCAGCCCTGGAGCACAGTGGAGACCAGCAAAACTCCAGTGCACTCCTGTGGCTGGGAGCATCAGTCACCGGACTTGTACTGTCTCCCTGTAGCAAAATGTGGGATGGTGATGGGGTGTGTTCTGCTTCCTATGGGGCTAGAGCAAGAGTCCAAGCCCAAGTGACACATTATCTCTTGGGGTGGAGAAGAGGGACCAGCATGAGAGCAAAGCAATCTTGGATGTTGGAGAATTGCTGTGGCTTATCTTAAAAGATAAGTGGTACAGACATTTGCTTGCCCAGGATAAATTCTCAGGACTGATATAATCCTGGTTGATCCCAAATAATTTTTTGCCCCAAGTAGCTATTTTTGCTCTGGAAAAGTCCTGAACATCTGTATGCTTGTGGCTGCTGGAAGAACAGCAACTCTCCTAGGAGAATGTCTGTACATGTGTTAAGGCTCTTACTGCGCTCTAATTAATCCATTTACTTGATGTCTCAAACAAGGAGAACCTGAGACATTTGGTAGAGATCTATAAAAACTTTGAAGCTTTACTGGCTTTTTCATTATGCCTTTTTCCATACAGGACTCTTTTGCAAATACATGAATACTATTGCTTATGCCTTTGAGGCAGAAGTGTAGTATTCCACAGGTGCATGAGCTAAAGCACAGGGATGAAATGACCTATTTCATCACCTACTGTGTTACCATATTCCTATAACATAAACACGTGTTTCTCATTGCTCTTCAGTACCATTTTTCTGCTTTAGGAAAACCTCTACATGTGGTTGGTAACAGCCAGGGAGTGGTCTGACCAAGCCCAGCATCTGTTCCTGTTCAAAATAAAGGAAGACAGATAAGGCAGATACCTGGCACAGTGGTTCTAACAGAGCAGTGAACTTCCAATAGCAGTGAACTTTGCCTTTTTCCAATCATTTGCAGGTTAAACAAACACATGGCTTTAATGATTTATGATCTTGCCTTGAGATGGGGGTTGGACTAGGAAACAGCCTGAGGTTCCTTCCAGCTTTCCTTTTCTGTGGCTGCATACAAACACGTTCAAATTAAGCAGTTGATTTTTCAAATGACTTAACCTGCAACCAGCCTACAACACTCAAAGGAGCCAGCCCTGGGGGACCTGGAACACATACCATAGTGTGCTTCCCAGGCTTGTGTCTACCTGGATACAGATGCCAACAGCCCATAGCACAGGCTGGGGTCCCAAGAGTCTGAAAGAAAGATTGGGAGAGGGGGCTGGAAACATAAGGTGGTAGATTGGGGGTCTGGGAATGGAGAGTGGGGGAAGGCTGGGCCATGTCCTTGTGCGGGGGGGGGGGGAACCTAGCAAGGGTGGAATCCCTGTAGTTTGGGGGTGGGAGGGTAAGGGTTAATCTCAGAGCCCCCTCATCCTGCTGGGCCCCCTTCAAGGACACAGCCCAGTGGTTCAGGTAGTGTGTGTGTGTGGGGGAGGGGGGGGGTTGGGGTGTGGCAGAAGAGCAGGGGTCTCTGGGAGTGGGAGGTGAGTGGGGGTGGGAGCAAGGGGTGGAATCCTTGCAGTTTGGGGTTGGGGGGCAGTCTGCTGGCACTCACTCACCCACTCCTGTTCAAAACCCGTGGGAATCCTTCTCCATCAGGATTTAAGACCCCATGCCCCTGCAGACATGAGAGAGTGGTTCAGTTAGGATCTGTGGGCAGGCAGGGGAGGGCAGGAAACATGGGGCAGGTGGTCTGGGGGCAAGTGTCTGCAGGGGTGGGCTGGGCAGGGCTATGCCTATGCAGGAGGAGGCAGGCAGGCATCTCCAGGGACCATGGGAGTGAGCTGGATTATGTTTGGGTGGGAGTGGGGCTAAGCCATGTCTGGTCTGGGCAGGTGGGAGTGTCTGGGTGAGCAGCAGGGATGAGCCCTGCTGGGGAGATTGGCAGAAGGGATCAAGGATGCCTCTGGGCTGTGGAAAGGGATTGTGCTTTTTCAGCCCCAAAACTGTCAGGGGAGGGACTTGCTGTCACTTGGGCTGCAGCAGCACAGTGCAGTTGGAGTCAAAGAGCATCTCTTTTGGGTGAGAGAATGGGCAGAAGCTGGGCAAGCTGGTATGCTGCAGGTCACTCCAGCATCCCTAAGTGATGGAGGTTGCATGCAAGCATCCACGCAAAACATTTGAACCCCAGTTGATTAACATTGCAACCTTGTCCAATGCACTGGCCTTTTTTTTCTTCTTTAAATGACTGAAGTGCTATGAACGTGTTCACGGAGCCATTCAACCAGCAGAACTATGTCCAATGGGAGAAATGTAACACTTGTATGTACCCTATTATTGACTCATATAAAGGGGATCAGTCTAATGGTACAAAGTTCCTTCATTTTCTGTAGAAATCTTATTTTTAAAAACATGTTATTGACTTATCTATGGAAAACAGTTCATTTTGTGAATGCCTAGCCTTCTTCACCCAAGGTCTAAACCAAATCTTTGCACCCTGCGGCTAGGGCTTGGTTAGTGATATCTCCCTTACTGCAAATGACAATTCAAAAGGACTGAAACCAGTTTCATAAGTGTTCAGAATTTTTTTTATTTTTCTTAAACAAATGTTAACAATCACCTGATATTTTTTTAAGGCAGTAAGCCTTAAAAGTAGTTGTACAAAAATAGTTGTATTTTCTTAGAAAGGGTCAATACAGAAAATGGTCTACCTTGTCATTTCCATACAAGTGGTTCTTAGCTTTGAAAAATATGCAGACTTATAAATGGCAAACTAATATACATTATCATTTTTTCAAGTAATATTGTCCATCTTATTTCTAAGCAAACTCTTGCAAATCAGCTTCCTACTTCCAAGGGAATGTTTCCCCACCTAAGAGAAAAGTAGGTAGCTTACCTCTTCAGAGGCTAGCTTCTGCAGGTACAATTACTGTTAACAGCCCTCTAAGTAAATTTCCCTGAATTGGCAAATGTAAGTGTGCAGCATATAAAAGGACAGTCATTAATGCCTGTGTTTAAATGCAAGCTTTTTTATTTATTTGAAATACCACGGAAGAAAAGCATAAAGCCTTCTGCCCTTAGCACTTGCATTCTTTGTTAGGCTCAAGCATGTAAATAGTGAATGGATGAAAACAAGTAGGATTCTTACTAAAAGTCAGAAGGCTAGATCACTTCATGCCAGCAGTGAAGCTGGCCAACCTCCAAAGTAAGTCTAGGACTTAACAATATTCAAACAGCTTGATTGTCTACACACAAAACCCTAGGTTGTTGCACAGGATTAAGCTTTCTAAAAACTACATTTTGGGATCTTAGCCAGTTGACCAAGCTACTTAGAAATGAGAACTGTTTTAAAAGGTGAGAACAATTTGCATTAGTAAAGACAAGGGGAAGCCTGCAGCATTAAGCTGACTAACCTCTGCTAAAAATCAATTAATCCCCACCATGGCCTTACCTATTTAATAGTTTGGTGCTAACTTCACTTATTAATATTTATTTAAAAAGACAGAAGACCTCCATGTTTGTATCGGACTATTATTTGGCAACCAACTTTGGCATACTGTGTGTTAGAGAGAAAATAGGAGGGAATGGCAGAGTTTTTCACTCTTATTCTTTTGTGTTAGGTGGACAGAGAAACTGAAAGAGCAAATCATCTTCATACGTTAGTAAAGCTGCTAATTTGCTAGGCATGACTAGAACTGCTGTTCGACTGGTGGATTTCCAAAGACTGGGATAGCTGATCTTCTTGGCTTTGCCTAGTATGCCTGCTATGATTAGATGCAGACACCCCTTTGATTACCAAAAGGGGAAGGGAGAGAAACACTTCCTTGACCTTCCACAGGTGTCACCCCCTGCTGTAATAAAGCAGGGTGGGACCTTAATTAGGTGCTGAGAAGTAAGCCAATAAAAGCAGTAGCTCCTGGGGGAGCTACCTAACTTCTTTTCAAGAATGCAGGTTGGGCCAGACTGTTTTGGTGTTGAACAAGTGAAGAATTTTATCTGCTTGCAGGTACCCCTACAGGCACAGTGAGGTAGGTGGGTTATGTTACTTCAGAAGGAATCCTGTTTTAACTGCTGAATGAAAAATGTGTCACTCCTATGAGAGGAGCTAACTATCTTCTGGGAGAAAAAATGAAGCATGAAAGTTTGAGCTAGTACAGTATGCCATTCTGCATTTTTTCTTGTCTACTTTTTAATATGGAACCTCTCTTCTCCTCCTCATTTTACCCACTCACCCTATTTAACCACAAAGAAATGCAACAAAAACAAAACGTACATGATGTTATACACACAAGAATAAGCATTAGTAATTTCCTTGAACATCCTGCTACCATTACTAGTATAGACTTGTATAAACATGTTTTAAACATAAACTGGATATCCCCAGAGGGATTTTCATTTTTCAGGATTCCATGAGCTTTTCTAAGTCCTATTGTAAATTAGTTGTCAGAAGGAATATTTTATCAGTTCATTTGCCCATTACATTTGGGTGTTCAGAAGTAATTTTACAAAATAAAAAATGTCATGCAAAGGTCTGAAACCGTATCCCCACGCAGATTAAAATAAGCACAGAGTACAATTCTCAAATACATTTTCACAAATTGATCTGTAATCAAGCATGCAAGTTAAATCAGTGCTGTTTTCTAAATAATTTCAAATGTATTAAAAGATTCAATCAAACTTAGGACTGCAAGGTATGTATTAACTAATGTGAAAGGCAAGGATTTATTTAGCCTGCAGGTCTCTTGCTAAAGCAACATTTAAGGCTTGGATCTTCATAGCATATAATTATAATCTAGGTTCAGTAAAAATGCATAATAAAATATGGTACTTTAAAAAAAAATAAAAAGCTGCTGAATATACAATAAATTATAGCATTGAGGAGTTTGTATTGTCAAGCGTGCCCACTACGCCTATATTGCACAATCATTTAATAACATTGAGAATAGAGTATACCCCACACTCCCAGAGTGTTTTCTTGGTAAGTAGAGTTAAGAAAAAAACCCATGCATTCTTGTCTTTTGAGAGTATTCACTAGGCATCTGTATCATACGTTATCCCAGCTTCTGTGACCATTTCAGAAAACATTCCTTTCTGACGTAATAAGTTGTGGGGAGTATCAAATTCTACAATTCTTCCAGAGTTGAGAACAAGCACTCTACAATGCAAAAAAAACAGAGAGGTGATGATTGGGTGTATGAATGTGGAAACAGCCATCCAGCCAGACTTCTCAGTGCTACTAAGCATGGTAATTAACTGGAATTTGTAAAAAGTAAAAGCTTTTACAAGGAAACATTGCAGTATATGACTTAGCTACTCGTTAAGCTATGAACTCCCATACTAAAAAGGAATTTTACTTGGCTGTCTTGAGTTTGAACAGAGCAGACCATTTATTTTGACAAATTAAACAGATTTCTTATTCTGAAAGCTAACTACCATGAAACTGATATTCCTTCAGTAATTAAAACAGAGATGGGGAGATTGAGAGTATAGCAACATTAAGAAAACTAATAATAGTTTTATATCAATGTTACTATTTCTCTAACTACTTTGTATACTATTACTAGTATTATTAATTCAGATTTTATGGCACCAATTACTAATACATATTTTATGGCACTGCCAAACATCTGTTGATGACCAAAGGAGTAACTGTGGTGAAGGTATCAAGCCAGGTCAGTTTTTATGCCTACCGACTCTGCCAATGTCTAAATGAAGCAACTATTTGTAAAGCTCAGTGTTGAAACTTGCCTTTCAGAATCCACAATTGTATGCAACCTGTGGGCTATAGTTAGGACTGTACAGTTGTCAAACTCCTTTTGGATGGTGGACTGTATGAGGTGGTCTGTTTCCAGGTCAACAGAGGCTGTTGCTTCATCTAAGACCAGAATCTTTGTCCTCCGTAGCAAAGCGCGGGCAAGACAGACAAGTTGCCTCTGCCCTACACTGTGAAGAAACACACTTGAGGAAGACTTATTTCAATAGCTTTGTAAAAGTATTGGTATGTCCCCCCACTCCCAAAAAATGCTGTATAATCCTTCTATCAGAAGCTTTCAAAGAGGGAAATCTACAATAGCCCGTATTATTAAACTTAATCAAACCAGCTGCTCTCAGTGGGTACCTCTACACGAAATGCTTTACTGCACATTAGACTAATATAATATGCAGTAAAGTGTCACCATCTACGTGTGCATGGCAATTACTGTGCATTAGAAAAGTCTAATGCATTGTTTGCTAGCACCAATACAAATTGTTCCCAGTCAGCCGAGGAAGCAGGGGGCCACAATGGCTGCTTAGCCCTGCGGGCCCCCAGTGGGGCAGGGGGAGCTGTCCCGGCTCTGGGGGAAGCTCCTTCCCAGCTGCATGGAGTGCAGAGCTATAGCTGCTCCCACACAGGCGAATCCTGCTTGCCAAAGACATCCTTTTCAACATGGGCGAGTGTCGGGGAGCTGCCTTCTCCCTGCTCCCCTGTAGTCTCGCCTTAACTGTCAGCGCCACTGCAGGGCTGCTCCAGGGGATGTGATCTCCTGCTTGATCAACTCCCCTCTCTAGGGGATGCTACAGAGTGCATGGCCCACCCTGGCCTGAGCTCATGAACAAAAATGCCTTTTGCAGAAGTGCAGCATGGCAGCATTCAAGCTCTGACAGCAGCAGGGCGCTTGGAGGGTGGTGAGGCTTCAGCAACTGTATGGCTGTGGGAGTGCTGGAGGAAGGGGATCCCCCTCCACATGGCAGTGAGCTTCACAAGCAGAGCAGACCGGTGCCAGAGGTAAGAGTGCCCCAACTGGCTGGGCTGCTGCTCTGAACTGGGCTGGTCCTGTTGGACGCAACTTGCTTCCACTTTGGAAGCGCACGTAGACACGCATTAGGGAGTGCTTTAACAAGCCTGAATATTCTGTGCAGAAAATTCAAACGCATTAATTGCTTGTGTAGATGCACTCAGTCTGTTTAAGATGACTGTTTGGTTCCATTCTTCAGGTGAATCCAGTTTCTACTTTCTTACCTTAGCACTAGTCTACACATTTCCAAAGGCTTTGCTAGTATAGTCAAACCATATCCTTGAATGAGATAAGTTATGCTGGCATCTATATGTGGGATTTTGCTAACATAGTTATACTGAGTAAGGATATGAGGTATTTTTGTTTTTATTTCCTTTTCTTCTGCTCCTAACACACAGCCGTCCTGACACAACTTTGTAGTGTAAACCTGACTTCAATGCTTATTACTGTATTAATGTCCTGGTATAGATGCTGAGGCAAGTTCGTAATTGACTGTTACTTGCAGCAGAGTGTCAGCGCTGTTTTAAGGAACCTACACTGTGTCTTTGTAATTTCTACAAGGCACTTGCAATCTGAACCAGTCTACACCTTAAAAATCCAAGTTGATATTCAATATACTTTCCACTTATGTTCTATATTTTTAAAGATGTCTTTCCACCATGTTGTTAAATTCTTCCCAAACAACCTAACCAGATTATACAAGCTTCCTAGATTTTAACACAGTGCAATGGTGTAGTTTTCCTCAAAACAATTTGCTCTACAAAATGTTGCCTTGACACAACTTTGAATTTAAAAATGCATATAAGCAAAACTAAATAGCTGTTTTCCTACACTGAACCAGTAGAAAAGAGAGAGTGTATATCACAGCGTAGTCTCCCTACACTCCCTCCTCTCTCCCATTTCCCCCTTCCTGACTTGTTACATTGTTACTTTCTCCTATAAATACAGCTATTCTCTTTGTGGTTCCCTTCCTGAACTATTAACTGATCTCTGATATACTTCAGCAGAGACTTATCTGTTTTGAAGACCAGAAGGTATCACTAAATCATACAAAGTTTGGTATCCTTTCTAACTCAGTCCAGAGAATGCTGACCTGTTTCCATTTAGCTAGGTGACCACAGAATAATTTCAATTGCTACAGTAATCTTGTTTAAAATGGGGGAATAGGGGGACCATTTTTGTGGCAGGGAAAATATTAGAGTGATGTGAAATAAAACATGCAGAATGAAGAACAAACAACTTAAAAGAGCTGAAGTCCTTCCTTTAGATATAAGATCAAGTAATGCTACCTGAGGTTTTCACCACCCTCTGAAACTTCATGAAGGAGCTTCTTTGGAAGAGACCGGACAAAATTCTTTAAGTCGCACAACTCCAGTGCCTCCCAGAGCTCAAGATCGGAGTGCTTTCCAAGTGGATCCAAGTTTGACTGCAGGGTCCCGGAAAACAAGACAGGGTCCTGAAAAATGAGAGCAGTTACTTTCACAACACCCTCACACATCTAAATAAATTGGTGCTTTTCAACAAATGCCTGCAAGACTGTTAAGATCACTATAGAAACAAAACTTTTTAAAGGGGAAATCTGTAAGTAAAAAGGTGAAACTAGGTGAGGTTGAGTCGTACTCAAATGAGGGAGCCACCCACTCTGCATGGAAACGCATGCCCGAGTTGCAATAGTCTGTCAATCCTGGATCAGCCTCGTCATCCATATTCGGACCCACAGATAAGACAATTATCCTTGACCGAGAGACTGGTGAAGGCAACAACTGTAGTTGTTAGGGTGACCCCTGCCCCACAACAATTGGAAAAACAAATTCCATCCTGTGGCATAATAGTTCCACGTGTACTGGAACATCAATTATCATTGTTGAGAAGTATTAGAGTTCAGTATAGTGTATATAAATGGTAAGAATAGTAGATGTCCTCTTCTATGTGGACCAACACTGGACCAGATGGGACAATTTGCCAGCGTGTTTCACGGTAATTTAGAGTGGAGGAAGGGTGAGAGAACCTTGGGGATCTTAGGTTTCATTATGCTATCTGTCCACTAGGGACTGACACTTTCCATTTTTTCCAACACCAACACTTTGTTCTGTCTTTCTTATTTTGTCCCTGCTCCAGCCCTCTTTATTCCAGTCCTATCTCAAGCCTACCCAATCTTAGCCTCTATTATTCAAGGTTTGCTTTTTTCAGCTCTTCCTACCCTGCTATTCTAAGTCTTCCTTTTCCACTTTCTGAGATGTTCTTTGTTGTGATTTACTCTGTTCCTTTCACAGCTGATTTATTCTTTCTACATAGGAACCAGGCAACTTCCTCAATACAGGTGCCCAGATACATCATGGGCTAGAGCTCAGGGGTGACCTGGTGGCAGCCTATAAGTACATCAGGTGTGTGCATCAGGATCTGGAGGAAGACCTGTTCACCAGAGTGCCCCAAGCGATGACAGGGACCAATGGTCACAAACTCCTGCAAGACCATTTCAGGCTGGACATACGGCAAGACTTCTTTACTGTCCGAACCCCCAAGGCTTGGATAGACTCCCTCCAGAGATGGTGCAGGCATCTACTCTGGACTCTCTTAAGAAACCTTTGGGCGCTTATCTTGCTGCGATCCTTTGACTGTAGCTGACTTCCTCCTCCTGGGGCAAGGGGCTGGACTCGATGATCTTTTGAGGTCTCTTCCAGCCCTAATGTCTATGAAATCTATGAAACAAGACCTCCAATCCCAGAGAAAATATTGGTTAGTTTAGGACTGGAGCATGGTCAGTGGAGAAAACATTTCTAGGCAATTTTGTGACTAAAAGAGAAGATCCTTCTGTGTGTGGCCAAAGTGTGATTTCCCCCCCCCCCCCCCCCCCCAACTTCATTCTGAAAGTTTAGAGTTTGGCCAAAATTTGACAGATTTTCAAACACAAGGAAGGGGGCATGCCCCGTGACATGTAGTCTGTACTTGTTAAAATTAGTGCTTGTTCCAAACTATAGGGGCATACACACTTTGGAGTAAATGTCACAAGGAATTATTTAAAATGGGGAAAACACATTTTCCTCGCATCATTCTCAGAAATGGCTGAACCATCTTAGCTGTGATTTTTCTTAATTTCCTTCGAAGGCAGATATCCAGCATGGTAGATTTCAGTCTCAAAGTATTCAAGTGTAGAAAAGTAAAGGGAAACTGAGAACCAGGTTTCATAATGGGAGGTGTTGAGTAACCTCATAATAGTCAGTGTAACTAATCCTAATGTTAGTTTAGGAATTTACTTACAGAAGTGGCTGTCAATTTCAAAACTCATATGTAGTTAACAACTTGTGTACTGGCTATTAATATCAAGAGTGTTAATTCAATCAGTATATCTGTATGACTTTCAACCTAATGAAGTTATATTAAAAAGGGCTTAGTTGCATTTAATTCAAATCAGTAAAGGAATGTACAATATGCCTTAAATAACTGAAAGACCACATCAGAAAAAATGAATATAGATACACATATTGACTCCATGTACTCTATTCATTGGTTTACATATTTTAAATCCTCAATAGAATCCTTAATTCCACATAATAATTTTAGTGTTTTTGAAGTTAGCTGAGAGATATGGGAAAACATTGCATGTGATTATACATACCAGCAGGTGCTGGAGAAGCCAAGTTATTCCAGCTAAGGCCATTAAACTCCATTATACACACTTTTTTTTTTTCCAGGTAGCATAAATTCTATTCATCTCATTCACTTCAAGATTCTTTGAATACAAATGACAACATGGATTTGATTTTTTTTTCTAGACCTTGTTATACAACCAGCTCTGAAGAATAATGTTTAGGTTACCATGTGCACCCAACACTGTGCCTCTGATCCAGTGAGAGAGAGCTGAAGTTCAAAGCCATAAAAACATGCTGACAGTTTCAGCCTTTCATATTTAGAACTTTTTATAGATGGGAAAAGCATGGTTCACTTTAAAATGGCTTTTACCTGTGGAATAATGTTCAGATTGCTGCGCAGATCATGGAGTCCAATAGTTGATATGTCAATGCCATCTATAATTATTTTGCCCCCAGCTCTCTCTAGAATTCTAAATAAGCAATTTGTGAGTGTTGATTTACCAGCTCCTGTTCTTCCAACAATTCCAACCTGGAACAACATTAAAAAAAAAATAAATTGTCATTTCCACTACCTCAGGTAAGACGCTAATAAGTCAATGGATACTTTAGTAAATAAGTTATTTCAATTTTCTTTATTGATGTTAAACATTGACTGCTTATAGATGTAGCCCCTCACCCACCAAAAAAAAAAAATAAAAAATAAAATAAAATAAATGGTGCTTTACTTTAAATTTGGCATGCCCCTGCACCAAGTGCATGCCCAGAAGAGGCATCACATTAGTTTGACCCAGCTCGCCCAACGTCTGTATACATTGGGTGCTTCAGTGGGGCATTTTTGGTGATTGAATCAGCTTTAGCTAAAAGCACCAAAAAGCTCTGCTGCTTTGTGCAATCGATACAGATGGTGCAGAGTCGGGTGGAACTAACACACTGCTTCCTCCAGTAAAGCATGTATGTGCTTTTTGTGTTCTTTGTGGGGGGAGGGGTTCCACATCTGTCAGCAGCCATTGTAATGAAAACCCAAGTTTTAAAGAGCAAAAATGACTTTCCCCCACCCTATCCCAATCAAGAGGTCCAAAATTCAATCTTGTTGAAATAATGACAAGTAATAATGTGCTTAGAAAGTGTTGTCAGGTTCCTGACTACCTATTTTATTTTGTGGAAGCAAGTGTCTCTTTAAAAGTATTTTGTTATCTAATTCAAAAGTTTCATCTACCAGAAAAGCAGCAGCACTGTAATCTAGGGGCAGATTGTGATCCTCTTTTCTTATTTTAATAAATTCTTACTCATGCAAGTAGTTCCATGGCCCAAGACTTTGCTCATATTGTTGCTGGACCTGTACTAATGTAACTGCTGAGGTTTTCAAACAAGAAAATGCAAGGTTCCATTTGCTTCGTGCTAATGTAACTTAAAACTAAGAAGTAATTTACCACATGTAAGACAGACAAAACTGACATGGAAATATTTCCCTCCCTGCTTCTAAAAGGGAGAACAAAAAGATATCAAGATCCAATTAAAGACATGATTGGCTGCATTAGTTTAATGTGAGGCATTCAATGTGTCACAGCATTGTGCCAGCTCTTATCAAGTACATTTGTATTTGAACTACAATACATCTTGACCTTAAACGCTGCTTTATTAAAAAATCACAGTCTAGATTTTCAGCTGATATTACTGCGTAAAATCTCATGTAAAAACAAATGGGTATTAGTTGGCCATGCTTAAATAGTTCTTAGGCAACCGAGTTCTGGAAGTGCCCTCCTCGTAGTCTGATAAATTCAGAAGGGATGCCTACATCAGCAGGAGAACCTTTTTAGTCCAGTGTTTCTAAGTTAGCTGACCCTTTGGCTCCTTGTAAGTAATGCCAATATTAATTAAATGTAAATTAAAACCTACCCTTTCTTATGGACTGTACAAGCATTTATAAAATGACTAGCTATGTTTGTGCCAAACACGAATCATTCTAACTATGACTCCTTGAATCATTCCAGAGTGAAAACCTTTACAGAGCTTTACATTACAACTAATTTCCAATATGCTTTTTCACTTACTTAAAAATACAATACACATAATGTTAGCTTATGGATGTCTCTTCCCCCCCCCCTTTAATGTTTTAGAGAGAAAATTAACAATAATATCTTTTTTTCCTGGTCATTTCAAAGCTCTTCCATGAAAATTTGTTGTTTTTTTATTTTTTCTTTCCATTGTCTTTTCCTTTGAAGTCATTACCAGTTAATACATTTCCCCCATGCAGGAAAATGTACATACCTGCTGTCATGTTAAATTGGAAGAGCTTGTTGCCAGAAGACTAGGATTCTACAGTCTACTGAATGCAGAAAGTTAAGGGGAAAATCCATCTATTTTTTTTATTATTCTATACCATTTACAGTACCTTCTCTTGACTCCGTGTTTGAAAGGAGATCTCCTGCAGTGCTAAACCAAGATCTGTTCTGTACCGGGCTTGATAATTAATGAACTCTATTATTCCTTTACTGGGCCATCCCACAGGTGGCCTTTTAGAAGTTAACCAGGGGGCCTGAAATTAAAATCAATATTTCAGTGGGCAATATTTACAATATTTCAGTGGACAATATTTACATTTTTACAAGCCACTTCAAAAATTTATGCAAACGGGTTAAAATTTTAACAATACAAACAGTCATGCTATGATTCAGTTGCAGTCTAACGAATTGAGAAATGAGTCACCCAGGTGGTTATTTGGATTGTCCATTAAAAATGCATTAGTATATGCAGATTAATTTTTCTCAGGAACTGGGTCCTTGAATTCAGAGATCGTATGTGCTCACTTGGAAAGCAAGGTTCACTGCTTGAGTGCTACATTGTAGTATCTTGCCAATTCATAGGCCTGAGATTTGAAGCAGACTGACATCTTTAGCCTCAACTATTTTTTCCCTTATGCTACTGGGGTAAAACAAATTCTGTAAAGTTGAAGTAGGGGCAATATACAGAGGAAACAGGAGGCTGATCAGAAAAATAAAGGAATGGCTATAAATAGGTTACTTTTTATGCACCCACTATTGTCAATAAGATGTAGTCTGAACCTTTTTACCTGCAACTTTGTATAGCCAGTGCCAAATACTTTAAATGAAACAAAGCATAAGAAACTGTTCAAAGACAAGGTGAACAATCATAAATAGAGAAGAGTAATTGACTCCTGTTCAGTTCTCTATTAAACTTCAATTTCTCTGTTTAAAATGCTCACCTCTTTGTTCATTTTTGCATATTCACAAATTCTTTCAATGGAAACTCCGTTGGTTTCAATTTCACATGCTTTACGAACCCAAAAATTCAGACTTTGAGTTATCTAGGGACCAATGTAAATAAAAAGTTATACTACAGAATGTTAAAGATTCTTGGCTTTGCTAAAATGAAATATAGTAGACCTAGAAATTTAGGAACGCAAGAACTTTATCACAGGGAGCATCAAGATATACGTCAGAAGCTTAGATAGCCCTGGATGATACAAAGCACAAATCAAAGCCTGGTATGCAAAGCTGGCTTTAAGCTTCCACTTTTACTACGTTAATCCATGGTGTTTCTCCGAGTACTTCTATCTAGAACATGCAGTAGAACAGCCTAATGGCTACTCCAAGTTGTCAGCTGCTAACTGTTACAAAATGCTGAAAAACTAGCTCGGGATTAGTATATGGCACAGCATGCCCTGACTAATCCTTTTCTCAATTAATGTTCCCTTTCTTTGGTCTACTGCAAAAGGAGAATGTGTGGCTTCATGCACCCCTGGGCTGCATGTGCACAGTATATCCTGTGTACTGGGGCAGTCCTATCTGGATAAATTATGCAAGTTTTGTAGCCAAAGATTCTAAGGAAAGGAGAACAAAGCAGCTGCAATGCACCACAATGCCTGCCAAAACACTTCTATCATCAAGTGTGAAGAATTTTTTTTTTTATGTTTTTTTTTTTTTGCTGGTACTAGTGCTATTGAGCCCAGTCTGTTTATAGTAGACACTAATTTTGTTTGAGCCTCAAGGTTGCCACATGGTGGCTGTAAAATGATATGCTTTTCTATGCAGCACAAATAAGCTGTTGAAGTTAGTCGTAGACATTGAGTCCCCTAGGAACATAGGGGTGGAACATCATAGGGGTGTTGACAGGTAACTATTAACCAAAGGAATCCCCAACATTGTCACTTCAAACCCTTAACCACAATCACAAGGAGTAATATCTAAAACACTATCTAAAACTATGGGGTGTGGACAGACAAGACTTAAAGGTTCTTGTCATGGCGGGGTCCTCGCGGAGGGCCGTGATCTTGAGGCCCTCTCACCGCGCTACTCCGGCCCGAGGGCACCCTCCATTCTCGCCCGCCACGTCTTGATCGAATATGTAATAGGGAGGCTGCCTTGTGTTTCCTCGGGCCTGTCAGCTCCTGGACCCCTCGTGGGTCTCCCCGTACAATGGTGCTACCTAAGCGCCCTCAGCCTTATGGACTATGCGTGGCTCCTACCTCCCCTGATACCACGCCCCAAGCCTCGCAGATGTAGAGGACGTTGTCCGGTCTGTCTCTCTACTGTGGCCCACCCTGGGCTCCCTCTCTCATGCCCAACCTCTTGCTGGGACTCTCGTCTGGCCCACTCTGGGCCTCCCCTGCCGGCGTGGTTCTGCTTCGGGACTCTCTAGTGGGCCTCCGGTCCTATGGGCCAACCGCACGGATACCCTCCCTGACTCTGGCTCACTGCGCTGCTACTCCCTGTCTTCTCAGGGGCAACCGCAGCGCCCTGCCTTGGTCTGAGGGGGATTGCCGCACTAGCCTGCGGCCGGGCTCGCTATGCCCGTGCGCCCACACTGGGCTCCTCAATAACGTACAAGGGCGTTCCCCCTCTCTGGGGGGGCTCGCCGCGCCCACACTGGGCTCCTCAATAACATACAATGGCGTTCCCCCTCTCTGGGGCTCGCCGCACCCACACTGGGCTCCTCAGTGATACCGCCCCTTTTCTGGGGCCGGGGCGCTATGTTCCCCCACACGCAATCCGGGGTCTCGGTCCCCGTCCGCAACCTACGGGTTGCGCCCGTGACCCACTGGCCGCGCTCCTCACCGCCAGCTGCTCGCGCAGTAGCGTGCGAGCTGCGCCTTCGGGGTCTATGCTCCCCCACACACAATCCGGGGTCTCGGTCCCCATCTGCAACCTACGGGTTGCGCCCGCGACCTACTGGCCGCGCTCCTCGCCGCCAGTTGCTCACGCACTGGCGTGCGAGTAATTGAGGCCTCCTCCAACCCCTACAGCCTCGTCCAAGCCTCCAGATGTAATAACACAAACACAAAGCAAAACCACAAGCCCCTAGGCTGTAACACAAATGCAAGCTGCATGGCTAAACTCTAGTGCCCATCCTCTCAGGGCTATCATGAGCTGTACTTGCCACCTCCTCACTCTCAGAGCTCCTGCCTCCCAGGCTGCTGGCAGAGAACTGCCAGCCTGGCCTCAGCCCTGAGCTTTATAAGGGCCAGGCCCTGCCCCCTACAGGCAGCTGGCTCCGCTTGGTTGCTCCGGCAACCCGCAGCTGCGCTCATTACCTGAGCAGCCTCAGCTGGGCTTGTTATGTCAGGCCAGGGCGTGCTCACTCGCTCCCTGGCAGTTTCTCCACTCTAGGAGCAGGGGCACCGAGGTGCCCTGCGATAGTTCTAAATATACTTTAAAGCTGAAGGGTGTTTTTAGATGTGCTCCAAGGGAGCTGGGGGGGAGGGGAGCTGCTCTAATTAAAACACCACAGCATCTCATGTGTTAGCATTCCTGCACTTAAAAATAGTGATGGGGGCCCCTTTAATTAAAGCTTGTTCAATGATCTTTAGTTAAAGTGACCCTGCTTCCATTCTGAAGTGTGAGGATGCTGATATAAGGGGCACAGAGGCTGGCTGGAGCATGCTAAATAGCACGTTCCAGCAGACTCAATTAATCAAGTCTGTTCCAATGAGCTGTTATTACAGTGTGTCACAGCAGCCTTCTGGTACATTCACCGGCATCCCTAGGACTCTAAACATGTTATTTAAACTTCCTGGAACATTTCAGAAGCACACCAGGAAATCTAGCACTATTTAGATCTGGTTCTCTGGGAAAAAGCTCAATGTTAGATGATAGCATTCTGTGTCTAGTGGCTGGTCAGTCCTCCAGGCATCCCAAATGGCACTGCTCCTGACCACCATGCCATGCCTCCCCACTGGCCCTACAAAATGCATGCATTCAAGGGTCTGCTCTAGAATACAGCCAGGACTTCACTGGTTACCAAGGCCACAGGGGTGGAAAAGTGGACAGTTTTGTGGGAGTTTCACTTCCTTGCTAGGGCTCCTAGGCAGGGAGTGGGTAGCCAAGTGCTTGTGTGAAGTCCTGCTAATGGTTCCAGGGACTGCCCCAAGAACTCTGTGGCTTTTCAACACCTGCCCTGAAAGCTATTTTGTCCATGTCCTCTTCCTGTTATGGACCTTGCAGCTGCTGGATCCCAGGGTCATCTGGGGAGGCGGGGTAAGAGTGGAGGAGTCGCTGGGGGGGATGTGCGACTCCCTGCTTGTGGTGCTCTGGAAACCCCCTAGAATTTTTTTTTTCCTTTTTGCAAGACTTGAACTGGAAAGCATTTTGTCAGTTTCTTTTCCCTGCAGGACCCTGTGCTGTTAGTTTTGGGGCTCATTTGGGACAAGGGGCAGTGGGAGTAGAGGGCTTTTCAGATTTGGGCAGGCGGGGCTGGACACCTTGCTTGTAGTGTCCATGAGGCAAGGTGTTTCAGGACCTATCAACACTCCCCTGGCTTCTTGAGCCCCTGCCCTGGAAGCTATTTGGTCAATTTTACCTCCCTGCTACAGAATTTGAGCTCCACAGGTGCCCCCTGAATGAGCCTGGGATGGGCAGCACAGGGTCTGTACAAAAAAGTGAAATTTTCAAAATGCTTTCTAAAGCACATCTTACAAAAACAAAAAAAGGTGGAGCTCTTGGGAAGCCCCTATCACAACCAGTCTCCAGTGCACCACAAACAGAGGGTCAAACAGCTGCTCCCACCCAGCACCCTAGCAATGCCTCAGCTACATTTTCACTCCAAATTAACCAGGGTCCATTTCCTGTCCAGGCTATTCCTGTCCCCCAACTCCCTGCCCACACTCACACCTGTATATGCCCAGTCAGCCACATGGATTTTAGTAAAGTGTAACAATGTTCTTTATTAAACCTAACCAGTTTTTTAACTTAATGTTTTTGAGAAGAGGGAACAGAAAACTGCAACTGCAAGCAATGACATCTTCCTCTTTCTGGGCATTCAGCCAATCCAGGTCTTCTTCCTCCTCTAGGGAAATCCGGGGGAAACTCCAGGCACTGACACATGAATGACATGATGGTCTAGGTACTCTACTGCCCCTGGCTGGTGTTTTGGTGGCAATGCAATCTCTAAAAGGTGATGGCTGTATCTTTTTTAGACTCTTATCAGTATACATATAGACACCTCTGTCCAGGGACAATTGTGAATTGCTTCCCAATCCGTGACATTCTTGGAATGGTTTAATTGATACTTATGTCTGCACCCCATGATGTGCCACAGGTAAAAGCAAGGGATATGAGAACATTATCAATGTCCTGGCACTGCAAAACTGGAGAAGTAATTGGTTAATTTGTGTTCAAAAGATCCTGGGAAACGATTGGGCCCCATGGTACGGGGGAAAGGAAAACCCATCATAATTCAGGTCAGTCTGATGTAAGGGAAGGATTCCTTCCTGATACCAAATCTTATGACCACTATGACCCTGAGTGGGAGAGCAAGACCCCACTCAGTAAGAACACCCTACTTGTAAGAAGTAAAAATTAAACTTAACAAAACTAACAGTGAGTGAATTAGCTTTCCTGCAGTCTCTGTCTTGAAACTGTGCCTATTTAAAGGTGAAACAAAATACTTCTATATCAGTTTGACTTGTGTGTGTGTTCTTCTTCTTTCCCTAAGTTTGTGGGCTTTTGTCAGCAATTGAGGGAAGGGAACATTATTTTGTTTTATTTGTACAGCACCTGACACAATTATGTCTTGGTCAGTAACAAGGGTACCTGGACATGGTGATGACGCAATGAACAGGTAGGAAGTAGGACCAAACTATGAAGTGATTATATTAGTTTAGGTCTATTATACACACATCTTACATTTTTAGAAGTCTCTTTTAATTAAGTTTTTATTGTCTCTAGTCATTAATCAATGCAGACTTAATCCATCTCATTAAATCTAGATCAAATATGGCCTAAGTTGTATTACTTTTCAGAAACCTAGGTTTAAGAAAATCATCTTTTTTAAATAGTTTCATGTTAAAACATACTGCTTTTAAACTAACATTTCCCCTTTCAAGTGTCTGCATCCTAAATGCTGCAGCATTATGTAAGTGTGCCAGTAAGTGAATATTTATATAGATATGAGACTGACTAGACTATCCTTTCCCAATCTGATAAAATGCTAAAAATAAACTGTATAGCAACACTGTTTTTTAAATACTATATTTAAACAATAACCATTAATATTAAACCTTATAAAATATGAATTATGAGTACTCCCTGCATTTGAAGAATTAACAGAAATTCAAAGGAAAGCATATAATAGTAAGAATAAGATTGGCTCCGTCACATCAGTGAGATTTAAAGTAAAACAGTTGTAATTGGGAATTAGGATAAAACTGTATTTATTACTTACGTTAAGTGCATAAGATATTGACAGACCCACTACAGAGGAGCTCATTGTACTTCCAGCCATCACTGCAAACAATGCAGCAAAGAAAACCATCAAGTTTCCTAGAAATTCAAGCCTGACAGCCAACCACCTGCAGTAATTGTAGCCAGAAAAACAAAATGATGAATTACTTGCTAAATGTTTTTAATCTGGAATGATAATGATGAAACCATTACTTCACTTTTTTTTTTTTTCCATTTTTCAAAAGTAGATCTTGATGTGCTTTCCAAAGTAGGTAGTACCATCCTTCCCATTTTAGGGACAGGAAAACTGAGGCACAGAAAGAGGAACTGACCCGGAACTGCCCAAGTTCTCCTGAATTCCAGTCTAGGGCTCCTTTCTCTAAGTTACACAACTCCCTATTGATGTGAAAAAGATGGGAGCTGATTTCCCATTATAGCCCTGATTTATAGCCTACTAACTTTAGGCTTCTTTTACTCCTTCAGAACTAAGCATTCCCTCTTGGATCTGTACATGACAGTTTGTTGGAGGTGGAATAAAATTCCCAATAACTTCCCCACAGGGCCAGGATTTCACTCTTAATGTTCTCAGAGTAAGATACAAAAAAACTACTTTACTCGGTTTATAATTTTTTTTTTTTTTTTAACCTGGAATGCATTTCTCATTATCATCTGGAAATTAGTGGATACAGGATCTTCCAACACTCAACATCAACTTATCTGACTCTTGCTCTCAGTAACTTGGAGAACACCTACCTGTTTTAACCAAATGCAGCTGATGCATTCAAGCAACACTAAACAGCCTTGTCTAAAATTCAGCTTTAACAAATGATCTCTTTGCATGGAATAACTTTTAAGTGCAGTACTTATGAAATAATGCATTTTCTAAACACCCTTTTATAAAATCACATAAAGAAAAATTAGTCACAACTTAAAATGCTCTTAAAATCCAATAGCTATTAATGGGCTTTACTGTTGTGTAATATTCTTGTCCTAGATGATACACAATTATTTCCATGAAGTAATTTAATCATGGCACATTGTGTAGGATGTAACTTAATGTCTTGATGCAAATTCTGAAATCGGCAATCAAGAATGCTGGATAAGTATAGTACTTAAACTTACTAAGTTTTTTCTTCTTTCACAATGATTCTACTTCCATTTGAATTTAAATTTTATGTGGCTATTGATTTCAGCCTGGGCAGGTTTTTGGCTCAAGATGTGCAATAAGTTTCAGATTGTTTATACAGTACCTATTTGAGATGACATTGTTGTAGAAGTAAACCACGTTCTCATTTACCACATCTTTGTTCTGTCTAACAAATCTTTCCTCATGTCCAAATGCTCGGATTGTAGGTGCCCCCAAGAGAGTTTCACTGAAGTGGGAGATAACAGGGGCGTGAGATGCTCCAGCTAACCGACGGATTTGTCGTGAACTAGCTATGTAGTATCTCTGACAGAACAAACAGGCAAAAAACGACTTCAAACTTCTTTCACACAGTCTTCAAACATCAGGAATAAGACAGAGTTGAAAATCATATAAATTAATATTTATAAACAAGTGATAGCCAACAGAGTTTTAATTCAGAGGAGAACAATGTCTGTCTTAGGATACATCTACACTGGGGAGGAGGTAAAGAGGTGGAAAAGGTATATTTTCAACTTAGTCTAATCTAACTAGCTCAGGTTAAAATAGCAGCAAAAAAATAACCTAGTTCAGGTTAACAGCTCAAGTTTAATCACAAGCTTCCCTTTAGGTGTGAATTTGAACTGAAAACCCAAACTGATATCTAAATTTACTCTTACTGGTATTTTTATTCATATAAGTTAGTTGCCCTGAGTTAAGAGCACACCTGTTGCAACGTAAGAGTGTATGTACATTTCTGGGAGGGCTAATGATGCAAATAATATAATTTCCAATCATTCATGTTTTAAAATGCACAGAGACAGACAACTTTTTTTGCTGGGAAAGCTGCTGAATTGTTATTTCCTGTATTTTGTTCACATATAGTCTCAAGTTTAATTTTACATTAATATCATGTCAGTTCTAAATTCCTTGACTTAGACTATAGCCAATCATTTTGTGCCCCTCAACCATATTGCTGCTAATGTTTTCCTGCTCTGGATTGTATGTCAATTATCATAAAATAAATGGTGAAAGTATGTAGCATCAACTGACTCTGGAGTAGAGCAAGGGAAACAGCTGATGAAAGGATAGATTTTCTTAAACATTAAATTACTGGTTCATTTTGTGGTAGTTTTTTAGATTTCTATTCTTCCATACTCTAACTGATATTCATGACTATCACCTGTAGTAATTCAAGGCTCTTGCTGTGAATTTCTACCCATGTTGTTTCAAAGCAGCACACACCCTGCTTAAGTTTTTTCCGTGATTGTTCTTGTTTACCTATGTTCCATGACTCATTCTTTCTTTAACAACTTACCTTAAGTTATGGACTGCAAGGTAAAAAGGGGAAGGGCTTTATTTTACCCCAGCTCTCCTGAAGAAAGTGCCTTTGTAGTAGCTGTTCTGCTCTTACCCTGTACAAGTGAAAGCTAATCTATGCCTATGGTAACGTATCACACTGTCAATAACTCACGCGAGATAAAAACTGTATTCTCCTTTCAATCTGCATGTCCATAATGAGAGGATCTACAATAATCTAATATCTTATAAGCAAATAAAAGCTGGAATAGGGAAAGAAGGAACCGACAAAGAAGTATTGTACAGTAAGAAAATTCAACATAGGTTCAAATCAATATAGGCAGAAGCTTTGGATACTGGTGTGAAGCCTAATATACATTTTAGTACTAGTTTAAAAGTTGTTTATTTTTTTTGGCATGACAGAATACCACTTGTGTTTGCAAGGTATTACATATTAATTATCTTCTTCCCTCTGAAACACTTGATTATTCAGCAACAAAAAGGCTCACTGGGTGCATCTACACATGAAAAAAAGGCAAAACAAACTCCAGAGCTGTTTGAGCCAGTCAACTGCTCCCAGGTGCAGCATCTACACATGTGCTTGGGACAGTGGCAATCTGAGTTGTGGCAGAGCAGGTCTGGGCTGGCAGGGGTTATGGTGGGGTCCTGACCTCTAGGTGGTGGCGTTGGACAGAGGAGGGGTCAGCTGGGGCACAAGGGTACAGAACCTACAGAGCTATGTGGCTAGTTGGCAGCCAGGAGTCTGGCCCCTGCCTGGTCACTGTCTAAATGTGTGTTTCAGCACAGTTAATTATTCCACTGTAAGATAGTACTGCCCCTGACAGAACTATTTTATGGCAGAGTTAATTAGTTTATTGTGCCCTAATACCAGTGCACATGTAGACAGTGATGCTTTACTACTAAGCTAATTAGTGAACTCTGCAGTAAAGCTCATGTGCAGATTAACCCATTGAAAAGAAGAGGTCTGGGTATTTTTTTTAAGCATAATTTACACACCCACCCCTGGATTATTATTGTTTTTTTTTTTTTTAATGTTAAGCATAGACACAACCCCCATTCCTAAACAATATGGAACACAATGTTATTTCTTGTTAATAAATTAATCTACTTACTTGGATAGTAAAGTATAAGTATCCAAGGGGTATAACTATCAATATGAAGAGTGGTGAAGCAGATGTGATGACTAGGATGGTCCCAAGAACATCTAGCGTACAGTTTAACCAGGTCCGTAAATAGTAATGAAAGCGCACATCCACCATAAACATGTCCTGTGATGTTACACACACACACAATAATTTTAGTATCTCCTCACCAAAACTGGTTACAGATCTTTCTCTAGGAAGTGTCCTTGGCAAAGGAAATTAAACAACTAAAATATCTTAATACACTCTTATGAATTTTGCTCAGTAGAGTTTGCTAGCAGCTTCCTGCCAGATGCCTAACTGTCCCATTTGTTGCTGGGTATACTCTGTCACAACAAACTGAACCATTTGAAACAAAGGCAAAGATACTTCAATGTATACTGTGAAAGCTGCTAGCTGTGAAAGCTTATGCATTTTTGAAATAGTTAGTCTCTAAGATGCCACTCTGCTGTCTTATACCTGACATCAGACTAAAACAGCTTACTACCTCTCTCTAAAGCACTATTTACTAGGGCTGTGCAAAGCTTCAGTAGCTGATTTTGATTTGGAGGAGATTCGGCAGCCGAAACTCAGAATCCAAATCAAATCAGGAGACCCATTAATCTCTCTGAATCGAATTGGAAGCCTCCAAATCAATTTGGAGATTCGGCCATAGACTGTACAGGCAGTCATTGACTGCAGTGCTGGCAGGAGCAGCTGGGGGAGCAGCTAGAGGAGCCCTGCTTGAGCCAGCAGCCCTGGGAGAAGCTGCAGCTCATCTGGCTGCCCCGCTGCCAGGGCAAGGCAGGCAGTGCTGGCAGCCCCAGGAGAAGCCACGAGGGCTAGGGAATTGAACTGGTAGCTGGGGAGAATGACCAGGGGCTGGGGGAACAAACAGGAGATTCCCCGCAGTTCCCAGTTTGATTCATCAGCTCCCTGATCATTCCCCTCAGCCCCTGCAGCTTCTCCCAGGACTGCCAGCACTTCCTGCCTCAGCCAGGGGAGCAGCCAGATGAGCCACGGGTTCTCCCAGGGCTGCCAGCTCAAACTGGGGCTCATCCGGCTGCTCCCCCAGCTACTCTTGCCGATACAGCCTACCTGTATAGTCTATGGCCGAATGAGATTCAGGGCCGAATATCTTTGGATTCCGATTTAGCCAAATCAAATTGGGACAGTGATTCAAATCACCAAATCAAATTGCTGTCCCTCCAAATCCCCAAATATGAAGCGAATACTTTCCACTTTGCCCAGGCCTACTGTTTACCCTAGGAAAGGCTTACTAGGCTGAGAACCAGTAGATAAGGAGTTTCTCTCTCTGCTTTTCCACACCTTCGAACAATCCTTACTACTAATAAAGGCTTTATAACCCATTGAGGGGTTACACAAGCTACAAACAGAACCTGCATTACAAGAAAGCAGATTCAAGTCTTAGCTGCTTATTCATGTTATCACTCAGAAAGAAGCTGCCAAATCTAAATAGTTGGTAATTCTGTTTGTTTTCAGGTATAATGTATTCTCTTTAGGTCTAGCACACACAATAGGCTATTATACTTCACTTTTTAAAATCAAATAGTAAAAATCTGTACTATAGTCACTGTCTGTATTCAGGAATGGGGAGCATTCTTGTTATACGTAGTAGGCAACCATCAATCTTTTGGATCTTGGCATATGTGTAAGGGGTCTAGTCACCAAGAACTTATATGCATATAGCTAGGCAAGAGTATGGAGGAGTGGAGCCTGCCCAAGACCAACCATTCCCCCCTTTACACCACTTAGACCAAATCCAAAGGCCAGACTGAGTCCAGACACTCAGTGCCTCAATGGTTGTAGCTTCTGCCAAAGAGCAACAGTATAAGTACTGCTGCTGACTGCCTAATATCTCTGCAAGGCCACATTTCTGCCAGGGTGTCGTTCTCCAGCCAAGGAGTACTCACTGGATGAGGTATTGGTTCATTAAGAAAAACAGTCTAACTCTTTTGCAAAAATGTCTACACCTCCCTGCTTGTCACCTGACACCAACAGGGAAGGAATCCTGCTTGATCTGCAAAACAAAGAGCACCTCACAAAGACACTCTCATGGACCCAGAGGGACAGATTTGCAGCTTTAGTTTCCTTTGTGCAAAAATTAAGTTTTATTTCCTACATATGGGGACTTTTTTACCATCTTTAACTTTCCCTGAGCCTGATGAGGGGCACGTGAGACTGAAAGCTTGCAGAAAAAGATCTAACTTCTTGCAATTTCACAGTTGGTTTAATAAATGGTAACATATCTGAACCAAGAGTTTGCATTTCTTTTTGCATATCTTTGGATTCTGATTTAGCCAAAAATCGGAACCCAAAGATATGGCTACCAAATACATCCCACTCTAACTTTCGAGAACTTGAGTGTGTCACCCTGGTATCCTTTTGGTATAGTTGTCTGTCATCTTTTATATAAAAAAAAAAAAAAAGTATTATGGCCTACAGAATTCTAATTGTTTAAAAATCAGGTTATCAACAAGATTTTAAATTTAAACTCCAGGTTTTAAGAGAGCTGCATGTGCTTTGAATAACCAATGATCACAGCTAGCAGCAAAATTTTAAGAGCCTCTGCTTTACAGAAACATATTCTATATAATTTTTTCAGACTTCTTTCAACATGGAACAGTAGTTTAGCATCTGGTATTGATTCTAATTACTCTATTTTTAAAATCCTTACATGGAGTTAAAGGTACCGTTCTCTATTATGCTTTCAAAAATGGGAAACATCTTTAATTTGTTTCTTTTGTTTACCTTTGTGAATCTGTTGATGATTTGACCTACTGGATTAGTTTCAAAGTACTGGAGTGGAAGGTGCAGTATACTGTCTAACATCTGATGATGCAATACTCGAGAGGCAGAAAGAGATCCCCGGGTAATCACGTATGCACCGTAGCATACTAGGAGACCTTGAGAATAAATAAAAAGAGTCTCAGCTTTTTTTTGTTCATCAGTAAGTTCTGGTCTCCTTGCCAGAAGATCAAACTTCAGGCTGGCACGTTCACTATAATGCTTGTTTTCATCCAAGCATCTATTCCGATTGTGTTAATCTTACTAATTCAACTTCAAAGGAAAGTCTATTCTTCTGTTCACATATATGTAGCTTTCATATTAACCCTAGCTGTGATATCACCATTCATGGAAACGGACAGTCCATACCACCAATAAAATAACAATTCCTTGCTACAACAGTGCTTAGTTCCAAGAACAGTCATATTGGTAGTAGTTAGTATATTTTTCCTTCCACTTTGCCTTTTCAATCCTTCATTTAATTTGCATGAGAAGCCTTTAGTCTAACGTGCACTCACCACTATAAAATATGACCAGTGTTGTCTGTCATTATCTTACCAATTGCAATACTGACTGTAGGCTTACTAAGCTATAAAAATATTCAGGCAACTAGACTTTGAAAATACAGAGAAAATATAATGAACATGTATGCTTAACCTTACCTTGTATTAGTCCCAGAAGACCATAGATGCCGAGTTTATTGTCTCGTAACTGTTTCCATTCTGTCAAGTCATTCGTTTGTTCTACTTCTGCTGTCCAGGTACTAAGCCACAGATTTTGTCCTATGGCCAATGTGTTTTGCCCTAAATAAGCAGCCAGGCTTAACCATATCCAGAGCCACCCAAAGGCTTGCAGATATTTCAAAATAATTGACATTTCCGTCTAAATACAGGAGAAACATGAGTTATTTATAGAAACTGTTAGGGATGCACCAATAGAGATTTTTGGGGCTGATACCAATAGCCGATTTTTAAGGAGGCATATTGGCCGATACCGATCCGACTTCTGATATGCAGCCTGGCAGCTTGAAGAGCAGTGTCTTGGCTGGTAAGTTTGTTGTGGTAGAAGGGGCGGGGGGGGAGGGGGGGGGGGACAGATTGAGGCCCCTTCAGATTGTGGTGCAGGAGGGAATGAGACAGGGGCTGCCCAGCTGGGGTGGAGCGGGGCAGAACATGGGATGGAGCTGCGGCTTGTCCAGGGGACAAGGGAGGTGCGGCTCCCACTGCTGCGCACACCCCGGGAGGCATGGGGGGCGTGTGCTCCAGATCTGTGTGGGGTGGGGCAGCTGCTGCTGTGGGCTGGGACTAGGGCTGCTCAGGGCTCTTCCTGGCAGGGGCTGAGCTGGGCTACAGGCGGGGCGGCACTGGGAGGGGGCTACGGGGAGGGCTGCAGCCACCCCAAAATTGACCATAGCCCTCCCCAGCTCACCCCCAGCACCACCACTGCCTACCCTGAGTGCAACCCAGCTCAGCCCCTGCCAGGAAAAGCCCTGCACAGCCCAGGCTCCAGCCCACCCCACACAGATCCAGGAGCACATGCCCCACCAAAACGAGCTACTCACAGATCCATCCCACACTCCACCCCAGTTGTGCAGCCCCAGCCCCACTCCCTCCCTCACTGAGGGGGGCTTTGATCTGCTCCCTCCACCCCTGCTCCCTTCTACCACACCAGACTTACCAGCTGCACGCAGCTCTCCAAGCTGCTGGGCTGTGCTCCTCCCTGCCTATGTGATGCGTTGCAGTTGTGCACATGTATAAGGCATTTACCTGCCACATTATAGGTTGCATCAGGCTGATTTCCGATACAGTCTATTTTCCTTATATTGGTGCCAATCTGATATTGGACCGATGCACCTCTAGAAACTGTTAAAAGTCAAACCTACTTTACGTTAAAGGATTTTGATGTACTAATTTCTTCAGATTTATATTGTGAAATATGATCATTATAAATCCTTGAAACCAGTATTTTGGAACTCTGTATATCTACTTCCCCCAACACTCCTTACCCTCTTAATAGCCTTTAAGAGGCAATCTTAATTCTGCTATTTCCTGACTTTAAACTTTTAATAATTATCTTTTTAATGTAGGGAATTTTAATGCAACTTCTTAGAGATTATTTTTTGAAAGGAAACTGAAAAGAAACAAAGAAAGTAAATCCCAAACCTAGCACACTGATACTTGCAGTCATTATCAAAGTTGAAGCCTTTGGATACACTGCATACATCTGAACTGAACCAACAGAATAAAAGATAGCAATAATAGGTTGTCATTCTTTCTTGTAGTTTTAGCACTAGATGGAGGTGAAATACTGTCAGGGATTTCAAAGGTATTTTTCCTTATACTTACACTGCCAGTAGGAACTTTTTCTTTCTTCATTGGGAATGCTTTCTTTTGATCCAAGAAAGAACTGGAAATAACAATGTTAAATAAATATTACACATCATCTAAATCAAGAAAAAGTATACACAATGATCTTCAACAAAAGCACAGATAATGATAATGTGAATTCATTTTCCAAGCAATTCATAATTATTGTTAAAATATCTGGGTGGCCAGGCACTGGACCTAGAATATAGTGCTTTAAGTGTACAAACATACAATTATAGACATTAGGGCTGCAAGGGACCTCGGAAGGTCATCAAGTCCAGCCTCCTGCCGAAGGGCAGGAAGTCAGCTGGGGTCATAGATCCCAGCGAGATAAGCATCCAATTTACTCTTGAAGGTGTTCAATGTAGGTGCTTGAACCACCTCCGATGGCAGGCTATTCCAGACCTGGGGGGCTCGGACAGTAAAGAAATTCTTCCTTATGTCCAGCCTGAAATGGTCTTGCAGTAGTTTATAACCATTCGACCTCGTCATCCCTTAGGGCGCTCTGGTGAACAAATGTTCCCCCAGATACTGGTGGTCACCCCTGATAAACTTTTATAGGTGGCCATCAGATCACCCCTGAGCCTGCACTTTTCCTGGCTAAAGAGCCCCATGGCTCTCAGTCTGTTGTCGTAAGGTCTGTTTTCCTGACCTCTGATCATGCGCGTGGCTCTTCTCTGGACTCTCTCAAGCTTCTCCACATCCTTTTTGAATTGCGGAGCCCAAAACAGGATGCAGTACTTCAGCTGCGGCCTCACCAAGGCCGAGTACAAGGGGATAATAACGTCCCAATTAAATGTGTCTGTATTACTCTGTTTAGCTAGAGAGCAGCATGGATTCCAAAGATTTCAGAAAAAAAGCCTAGATGCTTGTGTGTAGGAGAGCCAAGGTGATGCAAGAAGTCTGCCTCCTACCTCACCCAAAATCTAGCACAATAATGTCCCCTCAGTGCACAAGCTGAGGGCAGATCTAGCATCACCTCAGTCATCCTCCTCAGATTGGATCCTAGCTAGGTATGAATTGCTTTCAGTACTTGCCTATCATTAGGTCCCAGGAATTCATTTTGTGGCAGAGTATAGCTTTTCTGACTGCCTCCTTTTAAAGAATATGCTGTAATGGAAAAAAAAATGAAGAGCCACAGTCAATCAGCTGTGATCAGTTACAGAAATTAAGGAGCCAGACACAAAAAGGAAACCATACAGATATGGTAGATGGGGCTGCTCTGTAATGCATGAATGCACTGGTTTAAGCTAGGGGTGCACCGATAGATAATTTTTGGGCTGATACTGATGGCTGATTTTTATTTTTTTTATTGATTTATTTTTTTTTAAATGAGCCACATTGGCCGATACAAATCTAATTCCTGTTATGCATCCAGGCAGTTAGGAGAGCAGAGTCTGGCTGGTAAGTCTGTTGGAGGCAAGGGGTGAGGGAAGGGGTGTGGGGTGGGGCAGATCAAGACCTCCCTCACTCCAAGTGAGGGAAGGAGTGGGGCTGGTGCTGGGGCAGGGACTGCACAGCTGGGGCTGAGTGCAGGATGGAGCCATGAGCAGCTCGTCTGGGGAGTGTGGGGAAGGGGTGGGGGCTCCCACCACTGCACGCACCCCAGGAGGGCATGGGGGGGGGTGTGCCCTAGATCTGCACATGGGGCAAAGGCAGGTTAACTGCAGGCTGGGAGCAGGGTATGGGGCGGGGCAGGCTGTGCTTGGGGCAGGTGGTGCTGGGAAGGAGGTATGGGGGGTGCTAGAGCCACCCCAAAATTCACCGTAGCTCTCCCAACCCCCCTCCCAGTGCCACCACTGCCCGCCCCAAATGCAGCCCAGACCAACCCCCTGCTGGAAAGAGCCCGGCGCTGGACCCAGCCCAGGCCCAGCCTGGACCCAGCCCGCAGAGGCAGCTTGCCCTTGTTCTGCATGCAGATTCAGGGGCACACTCCCCCTGTGCCCTCCTAAGGTGGTTCTATTACTTTAAGGAGAACATGGCAGACCAAACTTGCTGTGTGGGGCCAACAGCTGAGCAAAAGCCAGCTGTTAGAAAGAAAGCAGGCAAGAGATAGCAAGGGCAGGAGTTACCACTTGGGGAGGGACTGTCCTGGAGCTAGTTGCCTAGAGGCAGACCTCCAAGCAGCACAGAAGTAAGAACTGCACACAGCTGAGCTAAGCTTCAGGAGAGAAGGACAGAATGGTCATCAGGCCAAAAAGGAAACCTCCATGTACGGCTAGAGACCCACCTGACGGGAAGCGGTGGGGCTTTGGGGCACATAAACCTGGTACCTGAGAGCTAGTGGGCAGTGTGGCCCAGCAGGGTTGCAATGAGAGGAGATGGTCCCAATAATATCTCGTGTACAGTTTAACCAGGTCCTAATAGGTGAGATGGCTGCAGGAGATGGACTGCCTGGCACCCAAGCTATCCTGCAAAACTGCAGGGCAAGAGCTGAAGGGGACTTATGGCATCCAGCTTGGGTGGTCCCAAGGGGCACCACAGCCTCAAAGGGAATCACTGGGCCCCTGTGCAGCTTGTGCAAGCAGGCTGGTAGGCTCCGGGGAGGGGGTGTGGGCTTAGTTTTACCTGGCTCACCCAATCTCTATATAGATCATACACTTCAGTGGGAATTTTTGGTGCTTTTATCTTTTATCTAAAACTGGTTGAATGAGCTTTAGATAAAAGCACCAAAAAGCCACACTGATGCGCCTGATCTATACAGATGCTGGGGAGCTGGGTCAAACGTCCTCTTCGAGTAAAGTTTTGTTTGTTTCGTTGTCCCCCCCCGCCCCCATGTCTGTCAGCAGCCTCTATGTCCAATCCTCTACTCTGCTCCCTGGAATAGTTTTTTAAGGGGAGTCCAAATTGGCAAAAACAGGAGAACAAGGACAAGCAGATTTAGAAGGAGAAACTCTCTTAAGCAGGAAGAAGACACTGACCTCTCCATTGAGCCTGCAGCTTATACTTATGTTGGAGTCAATACCATTCCCACACTTTTAGTTTCCCATGTTAGGCTATTATAAATAAGAAAAGAGTAAACAAATACAGCTTTTTTTTGTTTCTTTCCTGTTTTTGGTTAATCTCTATCACAGCTCTGTTAAAGTAAACCTCTGCTTTCTGTGTAGATCAAAGGTGCTTTCAGCACAAATGTTACGCATTTATTTGTATCTATTAACACCAGACACTTCTACTACATGCTACAAATGAACATGGAGAGAGTTTTGCATACTATGGGTTATGTTTATATTACAGTCCCATAGTATAAATTAAGTGCTTTTTAATTATCTCTAGTTAGAACTGTATAAATGTCCTCTGACTTTTAATAAGTTCTCTTAGAATTCAAACCATTATTCCTTTCTCTTTTGAACTTAGTATCTTTCATTAGGCAAATGTTGATTTTCCTCCACACCACACATCACTACCACAGAGGCCTTGATAAACAACAGCAAAAGCACTAACTGACAAAGATCATCCTGCACTACAAAAAGAGACAAATTCTTCCCTTGGATTTCAGGCAACATCCCTCTAAAGTGAAAATTACTTCTTTTGTGTATTTATAAGGGGAATAAAAAGATAGTCTTGGCTGGAAATTTCCTGTTCCATACTCTACTGTGACAAAGAGCTAAGGGTGGAAACAGATGTCTCCTGACACCTCATTTGTGCCACCATAAAAAAAATTTATGGTGAACAAATGCAGAGCAAAGCAATGCTGATACCCTTTGTTATGTCACTGAAAGGGAAAACAGTGGTTCAAAAAGGTGGTAATACTCTGTAGCTTCATTGTGTTGGACATTTACTACATCTGTGGTGAAAGAGTACAAGCAGCAAGAGCGGCTTTAGCTCTCCCACCGCTCCAGGTAGGTGCTCTGGAGGCTTGAGGGGCCGTCAAGCCCTGAGAGCACTTGCCTGCTTTCCCTACTTAGAGGGGCACCCCAGGTAATCTCAGGGTGTCTCTCCATAAGTGGGGAAGTCAGGGTTCCCCACACAGTCAAATCTGGGGCAGGGGTGTGGCTGTGCAGGAACAAGCCCATCCCTGCTCGGTCAGACCCATGTCTGGCTGAAGGAAAGCCCTGTTTTCCCTGCTTAGCCCGACCCAAAACCAGTAGCAGGTCTGGCTGAGCACAGAGATCACATCACCCCTTGTCCTGCACCACCAAGGGCAGGATAAGGGGTGATGTACATTTCACCCAGTGAAGCGGATCATGTGTGCCACATCACGGTGTGGCACAGCTGACCCACATCATTCGGCAATGTCTCTTTCTAGCCTAAGTTCACAGAAATGGGGGTGAGTGGGTGTAACAGGGAACCCTGGCTCTGTTACTGAAGGAGCAGTGTGGCGCCTTTTAGGGCAGAGACTTTATAGCAAAGGCAGCCAGAAGAGTAGGTGTTGAAGGACAGCCCTGTAGTTGGGTCAGCTGACTGGGGGCATCACATGACCAAAAGAGGTACTCAGGCCAGAGTTATATAAACCTTGGGATTAAGCCAGTCCAGGACACCAGTCCTGAGAGTTGCAGGGTGCAGAGCTCCTGGCAGCAGCATAGCAGGGACGACCCTGTCACTGCTGCTCGCCACTTCCTGCTGCTGGGATCAGAACCACTGCATGGAAGAGGGGAGGGGGGTGATGCATACCCCTGGCTCCATTCTTCCCTCACCCCCTCCTTAGGCAGCATCCACGGCTTGTGCCCTGCTTGTATGGTGGGGCCCCTGAATCTACACTAGGGCTGGAAGAAAACATCTCTGCAGGCCTGGGAACAAGAAAGAGCTACCCAGGGGAGAGAGAGATGCCTATTATGCAGGCAAGTGATCTTTATTTCATGTTAATCCTGGCAAGAATTTGGATGCCTAACAGGAGGCTGAAGTGTTTAAATTTAAGGTGTACTGGTGGCTTGGGTTGAGAGCTACAGGGATGCTTTGGAGGTCCCATTATTGTCCTAGGAGCATGTGATTGTCTTGAGCCCTGCTGGGGGCAGGTTCAGATAAAGTAGATACAGAGCCCAGAGCAGGGCAGAGTGTGGGGCCATTGAGCCCAGGGCGGGAGGAGACAGGGGCCAGGGGCCTGACACCTGAGTGGGGCAAAACCAGGGCTGGGACCCAGGGGCCAGGCCTAGAACAGTGGGCCACAGCTGTGGGACCAGGCAGAGTAGAGGAGAGGAAGCTGGGAAGTCTAAAATCCCAACAAAGGAAGGAAGGCCTGAAATAGCCTGGAGATGTAAGGACACGTGTCCCACCGACTGGCGATTCAAAACACCTGTGACGCATGGTGTAGGGAAGGATTGGAGCCATGCAATTAGCCTTTAAGGCATGGACCCCTAACATGCCTGGGGTCCTTACATTAGTGTAAGATCAGGGCAGCCCCCCCATGCTTTAATAACCATTTACATCACGGTGTGGTGGGTAAAAGAAGGGTGGAAAGCCCTGAGGACAGGGTGTAAGGAATTTGCTCAGCCTCCAGGGGCTTCATGGCCAACCCTGGAGATGATCCCCTGTTACAGTGGGAAATAACATTTTAGCAACTCTTGTGGAAAGTTATATCTTTAAAAAACATGATATATGCAAAGATACTACATACAGTCACTTTTTATTGGTAGTGTTTCTTCATTTTTGCTTTCTGTGCTGAAGACTTGTAGTAGTTCAGCAAAATTGGCTCTTTTTGAAAGCAGCTCTTGGTAATTTCCCATATCCGCTATCCTTTCAGCTTCCATTACTATTATAAGATCTGTCTGAGGCAGGAATGCCAAGCTGTGTGTCACTAAAATACGAGTCTGAAACACAGAACAGTTTAATTTTTGCCATATGAAAACATAGTATGTAGCAACAGTATAGTTGTTACTATGAGGATTGCATAAAGAAGTGCCTAAGAATTTCCTTCTCATGGCCTCTAAAGTAGGCAGGCTGAAGAAACTATTATTACTGTATTTTTCTTGCATACCACCTTCCCCCTGCCTCCCCAAAATAAGACATGTACCATTGGAAGGCCAAATAAAGAAGAAAAAAAAAAAAGGCCTTTTCCAGAATCTTACCTGCCATTGCTGAATGCCGGAGAGGCAGAGTGCTATCATCAGCATCACTCATCTTTTTGCTGCAGCTGTACAACTAGAAATTTAATCTTGTCAGAGCCACTGCCAAATGGGCAGCATCAATTTGACAGCAAGTGTGACAGGGTTAAACGTGCAGTTGTACAGCTTCTCCTGCATACAGCCATGGGTAAGTATACAGCCATTCTAGCATCCCAATGCTTCCATTATGGTGTGGACATCAGTTTCCTCACTTAAACACACACCTCAATTTTGGAAGGCTAATTTTTGGGGAAAGGTGAGTATGGTATGTGAGTAAATACAGTACAATTAATTACAATAAACACTAAGTAATTATGAAATGCTGCTTTGTCCACAAGGTCCTTCAGACTGATACATTATATCTGATACCTCTAGAATAGGAAAGGGCTCATGTCTCAATGAAGTACAAAACTTTGAAATCTCTGCTTTAGGGGAAACTTGGATGCTGCAGCTCTCCTAAATACAACTGAAATGGTGAATGACTGGCATTCCTAAATCTCTGCCATCTACATAGATGTGACTGAAGCTTCTCAGTCTGCTGTTAAGTTTATATGAAGTGTCACCAATATTGGAAAAAAGTCTGCTTTGTTTACCTTGTTTTTTAAGAGCCCTGAGGGCCCAATAACCTTTTCAAAAAGATGTTTTCCAACATGTACATCTACAGCTGACAAAGGGTCATCCAGAAGATATATGTCCGCGTTGCTATAAACAGCTCTAGCCAGACTCACCCTTTGCTTCTGCCCGCCACTTATGTTAACTCCCTAAGAAGAGAAAATACATCAGTAGATCAAATTTGACACAGCTTTGGGTTTTTTGTGTTTTGTTTTTTTTAAAACTTCTTCAGCTATTACTCCATTCCTAAATATGACTATTGTAATATAATCATTGGAAATTCCATAAAGTAGACACTCACCCTTGGAGCTATGAACCTGATTTACTATCACTGCAAACTTGTATGTCTAACTAATGTCTGTTACATTATATCAATAAAGTGAAAACAGATCATATCAATAGTCTCAAGAGGAGATGATTTGTATCTTTTCCTAATACATATAGAACATCTTTAACAAAATTGGAGGCTTTTCTGTACTTATATATGATTTACTTTTTTTCTCATTTTACTTGAAGGTTATGAAGACTGTTTAAAATTTTTTTTTTACAGGTTAAAACTGCTGTTGTAAGTGAACAGCAGAGCATTACTGTAGGGACATAGCTTAACTACAAACTAGGTATATTTCTTTATAATTGGCTATAAATCCATTTACAGATGGTTCCTTATGTCTGCCTGCCTCACTTTATTTGTAAGAGCCTATGATTATGATTTTCCTCTCTGATCCCCCCAGTATCTTCCATGTAAGATCTCTAAGTGCTATAAGCAGGCATGGAAAAATATGAATTAATTCTGTATTTCATATATATAAATAATGGGAAAACAATTAGCCTTTGAAAGAGCAGGAAGAGTAATTTGCAATCTGCATCTTTGTGCATAAACTGGGAAAAAGGGTAAAGTTGAGAGTTTCAATTTTGCTTTGTATGTCTCAACATTCTGGATAAAGGAAACTCCCTGGTTTGATACTAGTACTGCAGTAGCTTCAAGTATTTTAGCTATAAGTAAAGTCTTCAGACTAAGAACGCATACCAGTCTTGAAGCCCTAGTAACAGAAAAACATTCTTTTGTCATATCTTACAGGCAAAATATGGTAATTGCTGTATTTAAATACACAGGTAGAGTCTCTGGAAACATATTTCCTTGCCTGTCTTACAACAAATCAAAACCAGAATAGTGAGAGTTGGGAGAGAGAGCAATTTTAGCCTGTCATCATTAGCCAGCTGGAGTATAAACACACATGAACAGTTTTTGTCTAATACACTGAAATGCCCTTGTTAACCACTGTAATGAAAACAGAAACATTAGTTCTACTGTTTATAAGCTTCTGGTTCCTGCTCTGGGATAGATCAGCATTTTCTATGCAATATGATATGTAAAAGCTAAGTGTTACCTGAATGTTTTCTTTTGTTGGTATTTTAAATTGCATAAGTACTAAAGTTTTAGTATTACCATTCATCATTATTCCAATTTGAAAATGGGTCCCTCTCATAAAATTTCAGACTTCTCCTTATCAGAGTGGCCAAAATAATTAGCATAAGACTGCTGGAACAGTGACAACTGGTTTCATCTTTTCATTATTAAAAATTTTGTTTTTTAAAGATAAACCCTGATATGGATACTGTGCGGGCCGGGCCCCGATCCTGCCGCCAAATGCGAGTCGGGAGGGGCGATCCGCGGCCTGTCTTTGCGCACGCGGGCTGTGGCCAGCAGCCCAGGCACGCGGGGTCAGAGAAAATCGGTGGCGAGCTAGAATTAGTCACAAACGCGTAGTGGTTGATTGAAAAGATTATTTACTTACACCCAAAGATGGTAGTGGTGTAGGCTGGACAGCTTTCCAGGTGCAGCTCTGCTTAAATCCTCGTTGGAGGACTACGACAAATTCTTTCCCACGGAGTTGTTTAGGCTCCGCGGGTTCGGCAATTCTTTCCCACAGAGTTGTTTAGGCTCCGCGGGTTCAGTTCGGTTCCCTGGTCCCCCGGAGTTGTTAAGGCTCCGTGGGTTTGAAAATTGGGTTTACAGGAAAGGGATACGTCTTGGATTGCGCTCGGCGACGGGGAGAGGCTAGAGGCGGTTCGTTCTTTTGTTCTCCCCTCCGGAGTAGTTAAAGCTCCGTGGGTTCGATTGTTAAGCCTCTATTGCCTGCTTGAGAAAAGCGTTGGGTCCGTAAGGATCCGCAGCACATAGAGATCTTCACACTGGGTGAAGTCTCCTCCTCCTGGTGTTTGTGGAGTCCTCCAACTTGGGCAGAAACCACTCAAGCCTTTTGTACGGCTAGCAAGCCAATAGCTAGCCGCCACGTGTGCCTACATTTAGAACCGGCCAATAATGTGGCGCGAATCTAAATACAAATGGCGGGAACTCCTTTGCACCGTACATCTCTGAGATGCAAAAGAAATGCACCATGCAAAGAAGCTGCAAATTGGCGGGAAATCCCCTGTTGCACCAGAGTTCTCTCCTGCAGCAGAGAACTCTACCGTGCAAAGAAAGCTACAATTTGGGCGGGAACAATAATTTAGCGGTGCCGAAGCACACACAAACAAAAACCACAACTTTGGGTTGTGACAGATACAAGCTTAACACCAGCTCCTAATCACAAATAATTACAATGTCATAGGGATAACGGAGACATGGTGGGACTCCACCCATGACTGCGCCACAAATATAGACAGCTATACCCTGTATAGGAGAGACTGAGCGGACAAAAGTAGCGGGGGTCAAGGAAAGCTATGCGTCCCTGCAAGCCGACATTGGCGCCCAGGGTGGACAACTGGAGACCCTCTGGGTTAAAATCCATGGGGAACATGGCACAAGGGACACAATGGTGCAAGTCTACTACAGACCCCCTGCCTAGGATCAAGAGCTCGACCAGGACTTCGTCAGGGAATTGGCTGAGGCCGCACACTCCCAGTGCATGGTTGTCGTGGGAGACTTCAACTACCCAGACATCTCGTGGGAAGAGTGCTCGGCCAAATCTGAGAGGTTGCAAAGCTTTCTCTCGTGCATGGATGAGCTCTATCTGACGCAAGAAGTCTACGGGCCAACGAGGGATAAATGCTGCTTGACCTGGTACTGGCTATGAGGGACGACTTAATCAGTGACCTAATGATTGAAGGGAAGCTGGGTGACAGTGACCACAAGCTGATCACCTTCATCGTTCGCTGTAAAGCTGGCAAGTCGGTCAGCAATACAGAAGTCCTCGACTTCAGGAAAGCGGACTGTTACAAGGCTAAGGAGGCTTGTCAGTGAGGCCCTAAAGGGCCACAACCCAAAGGGGAGGGGAGTTCAGACTGAGTGGTTGCTCCTCAAGGAAGCAATCCTGGATGCACAAGCAAAGTCTAGCCCGTCTCGGAGGAAAGGCAGCAAAAGGGCACAGCAGCCCCCTTGGCTTGGCTCTCCAGGGAACTAGTGGACCTCCTGTGTCTAAAAAGAAAGACCTACAAAGGATGGAGGACTGGATCCACCTCCAAAGAGGAATACTCTGCACTGGTTTGGACCTGCAGGGAGCGAACCAGGAAAGCCAAGGCTGCGACGGAACTCCAATTAGCTACAAGTATCAAGGACAATAAGAAGTCCTTCTTTAGATATGTGGGGAGCTGGAGGAAAAGCAAGGGCAACACTGGACCCCTGCTAAACCAGATGGGACAAATGACAACTGACACCCAGGAAAAAGCCCACTTGATAAATCAGTCCTTTGCATTGGTTTTTCACCAGTCCTATGGGATGCCCCTGCCCATTATGGGGCAGGGAGGCCCGGGCAAGGGAGATCCCTTACCCCTTGTCAATGCTGACCTCATGAAGGAATACCTTGAGAGACTGGATACCTTCAAGTCAGATGGCCCTGACTGTTTATACTCAAGGGTACTCGAGAAGCTGGCTAGCATCATAGCCCAGCCTCTGGCACAGATCTTCGAGAACGCCTGGTGCTCTGGTGAAGTGCCCAAAGATTGGAAGAAGGCCAATGTGGTGCCTATTTTCTAGAAAGGGAGGAAAGTGGATCCGGCAAACTACAGGCCCATCAGCCTGACCTCTATCCTGGGGAATGTCTTGGAAAAGATTATCAAAGAAGCCATTCTTAACAGACTGGCTGATGGCAGCATCCTGAGGGATAGCCAGCATGGGTTTGTTGCAGCTAGGTCTTGCTTGACCAATCTTATTTCCCTTAACGACCAGGTGACCTATCACCTGGACAAGGAAGAAGAGATTGATGTCATATATCTTGACTTTTTTAAAAAGGCCTTTGATCTGGTATCCCATGATCACTTCTTAGCAAAATTGACTAACTGGCCTTGGCTTCACCATGATCCGCTGGCTGGGGAATTGGCTCTGTGGTAGAACCCAGGGCGTGGTGGTTGACGGAAGTCAATCGTCGTGGTGCGTTGTTCCATTGGGGTCCCTCAAGGCTTTGTCCTAGGGCCTATACTATTTAACATCTTCCTTAATGATGTAGACACTGGTGTCAGAAGCAAACTGGCCAAGTTTGACAACACCAAACTCTGGGGTAAAGCATCCACACCTGAGGACAGGAGGGTGATCCAGGCAAACCTTGACAGGTTCAGGAAATGGGCAGACGAGAACCTAATGGTGTTTAACACTGAAAAATACAAGGTTCTCCACCTTGGGAGGAAAAACCTGCAGCATCCCTATAGGCTCCGCAATGCTATGCTGGCTAACGCTATGGACGAAAGGAACTTCGTCATGACTGACCACAAGATGAACGTGAGCCTTCAATGTGATGCTGCAGCTAGTAAAGTGAGCAAAACACTGGCTTGCATCCATAGATGCTTCTCAAGCAAATCCCAGGACGTCATTCTCCCGTTGTACTTGGCCTTGGTGAGGCCACAACTGGAGTATGGCGTCCTGTTTTGGGCTCCACAATTCAAAAAGAATATGGAGAAGCTTGAGAGAGCGCAGAGGAAAGTCATGCGCATGATCAAAGGTCAGGAAAACAGACCTTATGATGAGACGCTGAGAGCCATGGGACTCTTCAGCCTGGAAAAGCGCAGGCTCAGGGGTGATCTGGTGGTTGCCTATAAGTTTATCAGGGGTGATCACCAGGGTCTGGGGGAACGTCTGTTCACCAGAGTGTCCCAAGGGATGACAAGGTCGAACAGTCATGAACTCCTTCAGGATCATTTCAGGCTGGACATAAGGAAGAACTTCTTTACTGTCTGAGCCCCCAAGGTTTAGTATAGACTACTGCCAGAGATGGTTCAAGCACCTACTCTCAACCCCTTCCAGAGACATTTGGATGTTTTATCTTGCTGGGATCCTATGATCCCTGCTGACTTCCTGCCCCTGGGGCAGGGGGCTGGACTCAATGATTTTCCGAGGTCCCTTCCAGCCCTAGTGTCTATGAATCTATGAAAATGCCAAAATCCTATCTTATCCTATAGGACAGGATTTTCAAAAGCATCACCATTTGCTTGTCCCTGCTCCTCCTCATTTCAGTGAGAGTAATTAGTTAGGCCAATGATGGTACTTTGGAAAAGCCCATTCTCAAATGGATGAACAGCTAGTATTGTATAGGCCTAGAGTAGAAAGAATATCTGAAGGGCAATCCAATTGACTCAAAACTCTTCTATAGAAAAGTATCAACAGATCCTCAAAAATATTCTGGCAACTACCTCATAAAAAATTTCTTAATGACTAAATATGGAGTTAATTACCTAGATTCTTTTGAGGAGCTAGGCCAGGACTATTGGATGAAGCAGTGATTAGTTATCCTTTTCAGCATTTTTCATGTTACACATTAATTAGCAGATTAAACACATTTGGAAGCATGTGTGAATTAGCTCAGCTGAGTGATCTATGATGACTCAAGTTCTCTCACCCTTTCTCCAATCTCTGTTTGATCTCCATTTGGTAATTGCTCCAAATCTGGTAGTAAAGCACAGGCTTCCAAAACCCTCTCATAATATGGCTTGTTTAGACCTGAGCCAAAGAGAATATTTTCCTGTAAAATAGAATTCTGAATCCAAGCTTGTTGGGAAACATAGGCCACGGAGCCCTAAAAAAGAGAAAGAGAAGAAAAATAAATATGCTCGCACTTGAACAGGGCTTCAAGGGGAAGGACGAATTTTAAAGACATCTGTTGTTCCAACATTACCTCAAATTAACGGTTCCAAAATATCAGCTTTATCAAATTGTGTTATCTTTCTAAGAAGTCAGTTATTACAGACCAGACTGCCTAAAAGATTAATTTTTAGAAGACACCTACACACTAATTGGTATGCCCCAATTATGTTACCTCTACCTGGATTGACTTATAAAACCTATTTTTGAGTAGTACCACTGAGGGGTGCTGCCTTTAAGCAGAGAATATTCATTCATGCATGCAATACAATACTAAGGTGGATGCACTGCTGGATGGGGACATAGAATGTTTCAGCATGATGGTTATCAGTGGACACGTCTACACAAGACGCTATCACTGTAGCAACACGCTACAGTGACACAGTGTTGGTGGGCACAAACTATGATGCTGCAGCTACATCACTGTAGCAACACACTCCCTTGCTATAGTGCATTACTACAGCAACACAGTGGCTAAAAATAACTGTGCGCTGCTGGCATGACAGTACAGGCTGTTACTGCACCATCATTTAGTACTTCCAAAAGGAAATACTAAATAACAGCACAGTAACAGCAGTGCCATAGAGGCACATATAGACGTGCCCAGTGTGACACAAGGCAACTTTTTCAGTCCTAAGATCTGCCTCAGGACACAAAGATACCAAAAACTGGAACCGTGTTTTGGATATGACAATCTCACTCTCAAACCACGATCAGATTTAGTTTGCATTTTTTAATGTAAAACTTATTTTAATAGGTTGCTCAAGCTGTAATAACAGAGTGTAGTGCTTCTTTCCAGATGCTATTGTGGCTAATTATTTTGGGCTTTCACATATTGTTATTGAGCTAACTGGATGAAAACACCAATTGACGATTAGAACTACACCTGACTAAATGATTACAATACAGCCACTTCTTGCTTAATGTCATAGTTACGTTCTCGAAAAATGCAACTTTAAGCAAAACTATGTTAAGTTAATCCAGTTACGTCATGGTAGTTACTCACTAGCAGGCGGTGGCCAAACAATGTTGCATGACTTTAAACGAGTTTGTTCTCTACTAGATCAGTGATGTAATAACAAAACAACATTAACTGGGACAACGTTAAGTGAGGAGTACCTATAGTCCCTTGGGGCATTAATCTAGGAATCTACTAATTTTACTAGGAACTAACAGAATTCTTGCAACATCATCTGCCACCCTATGAGCTGATACTAACACCTGAGCAGTAGTTTTTGTTTAGCTCCCTTTCCCAAAGCTACACTGTTTCCCTCCTTTTTAAAAGGGTGTTGTTAGATGTTAAATGCTCTTATGACAGGGGTGTCCATGCACTAAGATAGGAAAAGATGAGCTAAGTGCCCTCTAAATCTCAAAGTTATGCCTCTTCAAGAGAAGATCATCCCCAGCTGGTGTTAAGCAGCTTGTGTTGCAGTAGTCAGTCTGCTACATGGGGTGAATACAATCTGAGGTCTGGTATCCCAGGATGCAGTTCTTCCCCCACCCTCCTCCAACAAGGTAGATGACTTAGATCTATTATCCAGAACTCTACTGCCCCAAACAGACAGAGCAGGGACAGCCATGGGTAAATGGGGAGATAGGAGGAGAGGGGGGCGAGGAGGATAGGGGAGGTGCCAGGTAAGTGGGGGCTGCCAGGGAGCTGTTGGGGAGGGTTGGTGAACAGGGAGCCACTACAGAGCCTTAGAGCTGAGCAGCCATTGGGCAGACTTGGCAGCTCCTAGCCACATCCCTGCTCACCAGACCTCTAGCAGCAAATCAGAGCTTTGCACATTAGAGATGGCATTAACTTTTTACTGTGCAACTGCTCACAGCATGTTCTAACTTTAATACTGTCTAACATTTCATAGAATTGCAAATTGTAACATGTATCAGCACCATGATTCTTTTCCTTCCCTAAGAATAATCCACTGTGGCCATGTGCAGAAAACAGTCACTCCTACATATGGGTCACAATTTTATCACTGTTCCAAATCAGCCATGTTTAAATCCTTAGGCAGGATACATGACCTAAATCCATAAGGGATTTTTACAGTGAATAATTAAATAAAAAGGAGCTGTATCATATTACCTTTTAGTGTAAGAAGCTACACATCATCCAGCAACAAGTAATCTGAATTTTATCCCAGTTTTCTCAGAAGACTATGTTGGCTGTGTCTCAAAAATATTTAACTGCCAATGTATTTTTTTATGAATAAAAATAGTTAATTCTCTGAAGCAACCCTATATAAATAGTATAACTATAGTGATTTTTTTTTTAAAGCGACTTTACCCTTCTTTGGACTGTTCCTTCCAGTTTCTCCATTTCTCCCAGAATAGCTGAAAGGAAAGATGATTTTCCAGATCCAACTTGTCCAACAACAGCAACTAAGGCACCTTCTGGGATCCTCACATTCAGACTAGAAATTTTTAGACAGATAGACACCATTCATTCCCTCTGTCAACACTGTGCTGTTTACAGAGTAGTATCCCCCTGTAGCAGATGCTCTGAAGGACAAAATACTTAATCTACCCCTTACAGTGACTGAGGAAACAAACATTTCTGTTTGGGCCTCTCTGACTCGAAAAGGTTCTGTACTCCTCAGAACCCTGAAACAATGGCTTTGCAAAAATAGCTGCATGTGTTTGCATGTTTAAAAAGTTTTAATTTTTCATTTGGTCACAATGTATTGTGAGCACCTTGAATAGGACAACCCCTAATTTCTGTCTTGTAGAGTATCAGCCTTATTACCCACCTTCCTAATGCTTGATGTGCCTTTAGCCATTTTTTTGCAATAAAGTTCTACATTTTACAAAAATCTATTTTTACCACTTCATATTGACCCATCTATTGTACTTAGTACATCTGCTTTTACAATATTAAGATAGTGATCCAACGTATGCTCTCTGTTTCCAAAAGGATTAAATTCTATTAGATTACTGAATCATGGGCATAACAACTTTCTCAGCAGTGTTTTTATAAGAATGTAGTTTCAAAATCTCTTGCATTTTTGCATTAAAAGACTACTGTATTGTCAATGAATTGACATGCAAAATTGAGCTTTTTGTAGAGAAATTATCCTTCTGCAATGCATTTAGGACTTGGTGTTTGGTTGAATGTAAAGCATTAGTAGGAAGATGAGATGGAAATGAGATCACTTTAATGAGATGGGCATGAGTATCTGGATATGTTGTTTCATTTCTGTTTTGTTTCTGTACTACATTTCATTATGATGGTGTATTATACACCATTACTAGTTCCTCAGTGTAGCTGGTTGCTAATGCAGTGCCAATATTGATACCAAATTCGCCCATGTTCTCTGAAACTCCCACTGTCTTAATTTCTCCAGGTCACTCTGCAGCATGGTTATATTTCTTCGTGTACTAACTTTGTCCTTGTGCATCATCTGTCAATTTAAGCATTTCTTAATTTGCATCAAACACAAGACCTGACAAATCTATGACACGGCCATTCAGGAAACAGAAATTCTTGGGAATCTGTTGTTCTTGCAGTAATATTAAGCAATACTGACAAAAGGAAAAATTGTTTCCAAGATGGAGACCCCAGTGCCAGCAAAGTTAAATTAAGGAAGCTGTACTTAAAAACAATAAGACATCATGTATGTTTCCAGGAGGGCATAGAGGAGATATCTTGTATTCCTATGTACTTGTGTGGCCACCTATAACATGAATAGCAATGCAGAAAGTGAAACTGCTTCTGTAAAATTCATATACCCTCCCCTCCTGCAAGTGGATATGATGGGCAAGGGAACTAAATATCAGCCTCATTCTCTTTACAGATGTAGGCATATAGTAGTACCTGCATGTCAGGAAACATATGCTATTCTGAGTGAATTCCTTTTCTGGAGTAGTGGTGACATGAGGCATAAGACAGTGGTCTGGGGAGTTGCAATCATCTGCTTGGGACATTCTGAGACAAAAAAAAAAATTCTGCCCCTTGGACTAGGCAGACCATATGTCATCATCTACCCAAATGCTATGGAAATTCAGTGTAGCAGAATGTGAAGCCTACACAGATGTTGTTCAAAGTACTTATTAAAGGGATTTTTTTTCTTACTTATTTAAAATTTGTGTGCTGTTCTCATCCCAGCGGAAAGAAGCATCAATAAATCCTACAGCATGATCTGTTGCAGTGAAGAGAAAGAAACAATGACTCAGAGGCAGCTGCCTAGTTGTTATTTCTGAATAATTAGTGTACAAGATGCAAATGAAAAACATATGTGCCAGCTTACTTGCACTGTAGTTTGTGTCGATATTTTGAGGATCGAGGTCTTCAGAATTTAGGAAGTCCTCTAAACGACCCAGAGAAATTTTTGTCTGTAACAAATATGAATATTTATACTATTTCAGATTCTTAAACAATACTTAAAAAACCTAGACTATATTGAGAGAAGCATGCCATGCACAGGTTTTGGGTTTTTTTGTTTGTTTTTTAAGCAGGCATTGCTTCATCCAGGGTTAAATTTGGATTAGTTTTTCTCCAATTGTATACTTTCCACCTTGTGAATGCATAACTGTTAGAACATAAAGCTGCTGCATGATAGGGAGCAGCCCCTCCACCCACTTTAGAAATCACTCCAAATGTGCATTTGCCCATGCTTTAACATATATGGAAAAAGTAGATTAAGCACATGTAGAAAAAGCAACAGTATTTTTGACAACTGTTAGTCATTTCTCATAATATACTAATATACTTCAAAAGATATCAGGAAATTTCTATCCCTGAAGTTCCACCGTCAAAGCCATGAAAATACTCCTCCATTATTCACCCAACTAATATAATAACGTAAGACTTGAAAAAACTGGGCTGCTTAGCCATCCATTAAATGTAGATGAAACCACATGATGATAAATGAGAGAGCACCGTATTACCCTTTACAACGCCCATACATATTTTGTTTTTTACCTGGGCTACAGCAGAGATCACAGCTGGCAAATCAAACAGTGGCAGCCGTAAAATATTGAACAAAGAGATGGATGTGAAAACTTTAGCTGCAGTTAAAACATTCTCTTCATCCAGGAGAAAATAGATTCCAAATGTAGCCAAAGAGACCTTTAAAAAAATAGAGGGATTTTTGTTTTTCCATTTGTACTTTTCAACAATTTCTCAAAGGATAAAAGCAGGAAATTAACGGAGGTTAAATATAAACCAACATATGAGCTGTGCCATCATCAGCAAATTAAAATAATACAATTGTAGTACGTAGAAGAAATATAAGCTCTTGTATCATATAATTAAAATATTCCATTCCTTAATTAAATATATGCATAGAAATACTCCCACAGAATTTCACATGTAGAGTATGTCAAGGCCCCATTCTCTCCTTTTGTAAACGTGGATTTGTATACTTTCCTTACCCACAGAACTCCTTGTATGCCTGTCTTCCAGAGTTCATGTGCACTATCATTTTAACTAGCAGCACACATGATCACTGAGCTCAAAAAGAGAAGGAGTTTAAGTTACTGCTGGGTAGGAAATTGTTTTCCCATGCTTGGATAATTTTCCAGAATTAAGTTTATTTTACCATCCTGAATCGGCACAATGAGCTAAATCTCACCAGATTTTACGTGGGTGCTCTGCACTTCATGTAAAAGAACCTAAATGTATTGTACAGAATTGGTGCATTTTACAGACTTACGTTTTTATTAAAGTTGATAAAAAGAACTGGTATGTACTTTTCTGCTTTTGGCTATCAAAAATAGGACATATTCATTTTTATTTAACATCCCCCTCCATCCAATTTCTAAACTGAAATCTTGAAAATGGTTTCTTTAATATAGGTGTACTGTATAATCCTGAATAGCCTATCTAAATGGCTAACATGACTAGGGGTTGGAAGGATCTGGACCTCAATCCTCTCTCTCAACAGACAGGGATAAACCTATTAGGTTAGGTATAGACTTAAGTCCTCAGTTAGCTGTTTTACACTAGATGAGGCTCTGACCCATTATTTCTCATGTAAAGAAGTGATTCAAAATGAAAGTTTAAATGAATTCCTGATACAATTCCACTGCTTAAGCTGTCTAGATGACATACAGTTTCAGTTTCTTAATTTTCAGAACCTTATAGTTTAGAGGCATTGTTCATTTAAAAAAAAAAAAAAAGTTTGGCTCATCCAAATTTCTTAAAAGCAGGATGGTACACTGGCCAGTGGCCACATAGGGAAGTGCTTTTCTACAACAGTTTTCTTATGTAACAAAATCATACAATTTTTCTTTTATTCTCTAGGAATGACATGTTACTAAAATGATATTAATGTATTATGCAACTACAGTTTCACCACTGAAACTATTAACATTCAGTACTTGTATAGATTATATATCATGCCACAGCTATGAGTTAAGGGAAGAAAGTGTGTGTGGAACCACATACTTCAAATTCAGCTGTTCTCCATGCTGCAAGGGAGCAGCATGCAGGTGGTGGGCCTGACCCCAGGAGATCTAGGAATTCCCCCCCCCCAAAAAAAACCCCGTGTTAAAAAAAAAAAAAAAAAAAAAAAAAGCAGAGCAGTGCATGCAGGGGCAGCATGTGTCGCTCAAAACGAGCTTGGCTGGCCAGGGCTATACTTCAGCTGCCTGCCAGACTCTGCTCTGAGTGGCAGGATCGCCATTGCTGGAGCCCCAGGACCCCAGGTGAGGCTGCTGGGGCCAGCACTGGGCTGGCCCCAGCAGCCTCCCCTACCCAACCCAGGGTAACCTGTTACATACAAGAGGGCATGTGGCACAATCGTTCCTTGGGGACAACTAGCGACAGCACAAGGAGTCCTGTTGTTAGTTGTCCCCAGGGAACCAAATGTCCATGCTCATGTGGATGTGGCCAAAGTAGCTAAATTCTTTTCCTAGGGCTCCACAGCAAATGAGTAGCAAATCAGGGATAAAACTCCTGAATTTCCAGCTTCCCTTCATGAATTCAGTCTTCTGGCACATCCACCACACTGGGTTAGCTCAGGGGAACAGGTACACAGGAAAAAAAACTAAAGTATTGACTTAAGTTGTGTTTATATTTCTCTGCTATAGCAACTGCCTTTATAGATCAATAAGAGGGAACAGAAAAATACCTGTTTGACTTCCGAATCTAACTATGCTATTTAGGAAGCAAGAAAGTTGGCAAAACAGATAGCAAATTTTGTGAATAAAGTGAAAAGCTTTATTTGATTCACAAGGTATTAAAGAAACACAGAAAAAACATTCCGCCTCACTCCATGAAAATGATGATCTTCTGTCCATCTCAAGTACATCTATAGTCAATATATATTTAAGATATCTTTTTCCCCCACTAACCAAATTACTGCTTACAGACAGATGCATAACAGGACAGTTTGGTATCCTGGGCAGTGGTAGCACAAGGGGTGGCAGTGGCTCTTGGCTGCTGGCAGTAGTAGCAGAGCTGGCCAAGAGAGGGTGTTATTTTTCTGCCCCTGCTCTCCTCCCCCCACCAAGCTGGCACCTGGGACTGCTGTCTCAGTTGCTCCCCCTAACTTCTGCTAGTGCTTACATAAGAATTAGAGTCTATACCACCTCTATTTTGACACCATAATCTTATATTTTTTAATCTTAAAATTGATCACTGAAATGAAAGCGTCACTTAAACGTTTAGTTGGTATAAAGATAAGAATCACTTTCTTTAAGAAGAACGTGCAATTCTCTGCATGAGAGAATAAGAGTCCTCTGATTATGGCACTTGACTGAAACTCAGGAAATCTGGATTTTATTCCTGGCTTGCTGTATGAATTTGGATAATCCACATCTTCTCCATGCCTCAATTCCCCTCTGTAAAATATTTTTATTACTATATTTCATGATCTCACAGAGGGTTTGTGATTATAAATTCATCAGCAGTTGTGAGGCTTTCAGATACTACAATGACAGGGAATATATAAGTAATCAACATTATACAAATGTATATAGTCAAGAAACATACCAGAAAAGGAATACATGTCAAAGTTAGCATAGAGAAAGTTGCCAAGTATCCAGATGACTTCAAAACATCTATTTCATGTTCTCGAATTTCCATAACCTTCTTCTGATAGGATGTCTCCCATGCATAAAGTTTGAGAATCTAAACAGAAATCAAATGGAAAATTACCTTGTAATAAATCAGGAGAAATGATAGTAACTTTTGGAACAAACTCATTTTTAGTTGTCTGTAGAAGTTTTAATATTATAAAACTGTAAACACCCAATTTCCATTTTTCCAGTGGATAGTTTTACAAATGAAATATTGTCCTATTAAGACTCAACATAACTCAAAACTGAAATTCAGTTAGTCTATAAGGTACAGCTATACGCGGTCTTCTGTCAAAATGAAATTACTGCTGTTCAGAATAGCATGTGGTAGCGCTCTTTAGCTCTATACATCTCACTATGCCCATCTTCTGTTAAAATAATTATTATTCCTAGGTACTCTTATCCCCATTTATCTTTCTATGTGTTTTAGTTAGCTAAAAATTATCTAGGCAGGTGTCAAAATCAGACTTCTCTGCAAATGTCCTCTATCACTGACTGATAAAGAAAATATCAGTTTGGTATTCCAAGCTCATATTTCACTTTCTCCTGGAGAACCTGGTATAAGAATGAATATCGTCAGCTAGGCAATCAATCAAATTCTTACCTAATTAAGGACAGCATGTAAAGTGTGCTCAAAAAATTTGGGCTGACATCTTTAAACAACCCTATTGCTGTTATACATAACATGAACAAAGAGGCTGTGTCCACATGAGCATGGACATTTGTTTCCCCAGGGACAAGAAGCACCGGCATACCTTGTACCTTGTGCTGCTGCTACTTGTTCTTGGGGAATGCCCATGTCATGTGCCCTGGTGCGCAGCAGGTTACCGTGCCAACTGTGCTGGCCCCAGCAGCCTTACCTGAGGTCCTGGGGACCAGAAAAGCTGCAGACATGGCACTCCTGCAGCTGGGAGTCTGGCCAGCAACCAGAGTGTGACTCCAGCTGGCCAGGCTCTGATTTTGGGCAATGTGCACTGCCACCATGTGTGCTGCCTGCTTTTTTCCTGCACAGGTTTTTTGACGCTTGGCTCTCCTGGGATCAAACCTTCCCTTCCCCACAACACTGCAAGGTAGCAGCAAGGAGAATGCCTGAATGTGCAGCCTTTTTCATATGTATAGTTTCTATTAAGTGCATGTATTCACAGTCTGGAGAATTCTAGGGTTTTTTTTCATAGGAAAGATACTCTGTAACAGTGTAACCTGACATTGTTATTAATAGTACATGAGATGAATAAAGGAAGAGAGGCCTTGGGCCTTCTACTGACAAATAAATAACAGTCCATTATAACATGTTTGTACTGAAAATATTGTTGCTCTTACTTACAACCAAATAACATCTCCGCTAACAGAACTTCCTCTCTGTGTAATAATAATTTAACACTAAGAATTTGTATTTCCCAAGCCATATTAGCAATACTGATTACGTCTAGAAATTCAAAAATTTGAGGGGAATACACCATAAACTATGAATTACTTGAAATGTGGGTGTATTTCAGATCTGAAGTATAAATGACAAATTGTGATGGTCAGGAAAAAAAATATTTGAAAAGCTTGTTTCCTTTTTTCACTGAAACTTCACTTTTGACAGAGATTTGCAAGCATCTAAAGACGGTCTATTCTAACGAAATACTAAAGCAAGATAATAAGAAAATGTCATTGTTAATCTGTATTTCAGAATCACATTTCTAACTGACCTTAATATAGCTTTAAAAAAAATAACTTTGAACACTTTACATAAAATAACTTATTTCTCCTATTTATTGTCTCTGATGTCATCTGAAAGGTCAGTGGCAAGATCCTAGTTTTATGAATTACGTACTGTCTCATCGTTACAAACTAGTGAAAGTACAGTGAAACTAATTAGCTTCTTGTGTTACCTTTATTCCATGTAATATTTCATTTAGTAGCTTAACCCGTTGATCTGCAGTCTTCATTTGGCTTTTCTGGTTAAAAGACAAAAAAGTTTACCTTTTAAAATAAAATAATCAAATTACCTTGTGTACTGCCTACTGCATTTTCATCACTTTTTTGAATAATATTTAATTTGTTAAACATACTTTATCTTTTCAGTCTGGTATGTGGTTTATGCTGTCACATAATTCACCAAATGGTAAAAGAATTAGTAAATCTATTCCAATACCACTTTACCTATAATAAACCCTGAGATTTTAAAAATTTTTCTTGTGGCATGATGATGACAGAAACCAGTTCATTCCTTGCATTCTAATTAGAAACTTCTTAATTAGATTTTTAATTCTGAGAGTGTTCTGGAATAATATCAATTTAAATCTACATAGACTTTGACTATCTAAAGTTGGACACAAAAAAATCTAATCTTTTTAAGTATAATATTTCAGCACGGTCACATACGTGGTATATTTGGCATACAATAGCAATTATTTGGGTCTGATGAATTTACAAATAGTTAAAGAATATACTCTTGTTCACTTACTATATACAAGTTGTTCCATTAAATGATTAAATTTGACTAAAACAAACAGAATTTCACCCAGTCTGATTTGTGAGATACAAGCTAGTACTAGTTAAGCTGAAATGTGTTTGGTTTTTTTTGAGGGGGGAGGGAGGGAGCAGGGAATTCTTCTGTTACTGGTAACACCTTTTGATTTTTCTACTGGTGGTTAATTTCTGCATGTCATTCAAACAATGAAGGCAATTTCAAAATATACTAGTCAGTGCACCCTATGATTTTGTTTGTTTGTTTCCCAGTAATGATACCTAGGCAGAATATTACAATGGTTAGGTTGCAAAATTGGCCTAGATCACCAGGCTCCATTCTCTGCTCACATAGAGCTCCTATAGATGTGCGTGGAGACTGCTCTGACATGCTAGAAATCCAGCGCATGGGAACGGACTCAATTAATCGAGTCTGCTGGAGAACGGAAACTGACATGCTCTGGCAGCCTTCTGGGTCACGTGTATCAGTGTTCGGACACATCTCTGCACTGGAAAAGTGGCAGTGGGTCTGCTTCTATAATATTATGTTTCCACACTGATGATATTGCCTAGACCTCATAAAGGCCTCTACCAGGTCTTCCGCTGTACTATACAGAGACACCAGAGATGAGGTAGGGTACAGGTTAAAAACAGCTCCTTCTTTGGTCCACCTGAGCTTTCCTGGTGAAGATAAAGCAGTTTAGAGATGTATTATTTTTCCCATGCTGATCCTAGCTACATTTTTAATGGAGATGAAGTATCGCAGAGCCAGAAGGGACCTTAGGGGTGTCAGGATGTTTGTAGGGGCACAACACTGATGTCATCCCTGGCCTCCCTTAGATCTGCTAGAGATCATAGTGAGCCTTGTAGGCTTTTCTGAGTGTTGGTGGGGATAATCTGGAATCTGGCTTCAAAGGGAAGTGTGAATGAGAGTTTGAGAATGTGAGGTCCGATCATAGAAGCTTCAAAGTTTTGTTTCTCTAGAACGCACTTCTGTTCGCAGGATCAGGACCTACCAACACTTATATAGATAAAAAATGCTATTTACATTTTATTATAAATATAGTTTAATCTAAATAATGGACAGGAACTGTATTTCTTAAACCCCCCTCCACCCAAAGCAGCCTTTGATTAGGGTTTCTGTGCATGATTAAGTATATACATTAATTTTATAAACATAATTAAAAATTAACTCCTCAATATAGCACTTCAAAATTTTCCAGCATTTGTGTTTCTTACCTTCAGACATTTTACTTTGGCAGCAACAAAAGCATTTATAGGTATAACCAAAACAAGCACTGCAACACCTGCTAATACTGATGGGCCCAGTTCTTGCCAGAGAAAGATAATAGCCATCAGGATCTGAAATGGTGCTGACCAGAGAAGGTTGAGGTTTACAGCCATTTCCATTAGTTGCTGGGCATCTGAGGACATCAAGTTAACAATTTCACCACTTGTGTATTTTCTCCGAGCACAGTTAGCTAAGGTTAAGGCCTGAAAGCAATATAACAAGGTCCCAAAAGGTCAAGGTCACAAAGTAGTATCTATCTTGAACATGTGCTTTATTTTTTTATTGTATTGCTTTACATGTTTTACACAGACTTATCATTAAGCATCCACAGGAAACTTAGGAGGGTGGCTTTCTTGTAACAGCAAAGGAAAATTGCACTCAGTGAACGAGATTCCAAAGTCTAGTCTGCCTCTTATGTACCAAGTAATGAAATCAGAGTGATGTAAAGAAACACTAAAAGCCTTAGTTAGATCTGGCCAAGGGAGAATTTCTTCAGGGCTGAAAGACTGCCATAGGCTCTCTCAGGGAGGCAGCAGAAAATATCAACAAAGATATTCAAGGACACTTCCAGTCTCTTGAGAGAGGTTGTCCTTTGAATAAATAAAGTAGATAAATTAAGACCTTGAACCCTTTATTGCATACACAGTAAACTTATGCTACACTAAACAACAACCTGTAAATAATTTGTCTCACTCACTGCACACAAAATTGAAAAACTAGTAAACAGATATCAGTTTTGCTTCATTTACTATATATTAGCAGGGCTGCTACTGTAATACTTTGCAGGCCAAGCTTTTCTCTACTGCAAAGTTCCTACGCATTTCTTTTTTAACCCCTAAATCTTCTTGTACTCAATGGCTCCACCTTATGTTTTATGGCAGGGGTTTTCAACCTTTTTTAGTCTAAGTGCTCCTGGAGGCCAGACACCGAGCATAGGGATGGTGGGTGGGTGGGGATGGAGCGCTGCTGCCTCCCAGGAGCAGGACCAGGGCACAGCGGGGAAGCTCACTGGGTTGGTGTGTGGCAGCAGCAGCCTGCATATGTGAGCTTCCCCGCCCTGCAGAGGGGCACCGCTGCCCTCCCCCCACCCCAGCCCTATTCCTGGGAAGCGACAGCGCTCCATCCCTGCCCACTCACACATATCCCCTAGGACCATTCCAAATACCCCCACAGGTAGGTGTACCCTGAGTTGACAACTCCTGTTTAATGGCAATCTGTTATTAGCTATACACACATTTTCAGTGCAGCCGGCATGATTCAGCTAAAATGTCAGGGTAAGGGTTCTTTTAAAAAATAGTAGCTGGACTGTTGTGTTTAGTGTTATTTTTAGGCAGACACTACTCTGCCAAATTAAACTTCATGTTCACTGGAACACTGAAAACCTCACCTTTCCACCCTAGAGGGGAGATAGTCTGGTCAAATTTCAGATTCCTATTCATACCACTTCAGTGCTACCACAACTCAAAGAAGAGATACATACATGTACTCTTTATAATGGGAAAAGTAAAGAAAAACTTACTTTTATTCTCAAAAAGGACTGAACCACTCTGTTTTTTCTTATGAAATGTGAACAAAATAATTAATCATATATATACTTTTTGGCAGAGAGACAGCCTAAAGACCTAAAACCTAAGCCTTATTCAGATTAAGTAAGGAATATCCAGAAAGGAAAAAAGAATTAAAAAAAGACTGGATTAGCCCATGATCCTTCAACCTATTCATGATTGACCCATACCTTTAGGTTAGGGACATGCATCAAAAAGCCTGAGCCTGAACTGATTCAATCTTTGCAGGTTAGTCTAACCCAGGTACGCTGAATCAATTTGTAACTTCGCAGACATCCCAGAAATGCAGGCATATGTCTGCAGTGACCCAGGCTAGAAGCTGTGGAGTGCTGGAGCAGCCCTCTTTTGCAGGTTAGTCTAACCTGGCTAGGCTAAATCAGTTTGTAACCATAAAGACATCTTCTCTGGACTGAAATAAATGCAGGCACATGCCTGAAGTGGCTCAGGCTAGAAGACCGGGGGTGCTAGAGTAGCCCTCCCTTCACTTCTACTGTGCTGAGCTGAGGGGGATGTGGCCAGGCTCCAACAGGATGCTCTGATTAGGGAGGGGTGTCCCCACCCCCTCCGCCCCTGACCAGCCCAGCAGCAAAGTGATTACACAGCGTTTATCACCCCTAACTCAATGTTTATCGCACCATTAAGAAAACAACAGAGGGCCATTACCGGCTACCTGTTGATTCTGCCTTTGTTCTGTCTGCCACAGCATGGACCATAGCCCTCATGTAGTCTGCTAGCTAATGCTGAAAGGTATCTGTGTACAGCAAAGTGGACGGTGGAATCCCTGCATAGCAGTGAGTGGTGAGGAGCACAGGGTGTGGGGATCAGGGGGAAGCCAGGCAGATGCCTGCAGTTTCTGTCAGAGCTCCAGCCCGGAAGCAGAGGGAAGGGACCAGCCCTGCTGTGGAGCAGAGAGCCCCGTCCAGCCCAGAGAGTATGCCGGGATGCTGGGGGAGTCTGCTTTAATTTAAAACAGCAAGGGGTCTAGGACAGACATTGCATAAACCAGTTTGAGCCAAATCAGCTAAGTTTGATACTACATTCAACCAGGTTTATCTCAAACGGGTTTCAGACATTTTCAAACTGGTTTCTGTGCACCAAACATCTGTTCTGTTACAGGTTTAAACCAGTTTCTGATCAGTTAAACCGGTTTATGTGTAATGTCTGTCCCTAGCCTTATAGAGCCCTGCTAATTTCAATGAGGCTCTGCACAGGTGGTTGAACTCTTGTCTAGTGATCTAAATGTGAGACTAGAGTGCTAGCATGGAAACACTAAAAGTTTAGTTATGGCTCTAGTTAGTTCTTCAGTTTTAATTCAGAGTATTCTATTGATATTTTCACTGGCTTACAATATTTTGGTTTCTGTGGCACTTGGATACATTTTCAGCTTGAAAATATAGGTAAGGTTTATTTTTTGGTGGGATAGTGGGGAAATGAGGCAGTTACCTTTCTGTATATCAGGCCAACAACTGCAGTCTTTATTTTGACAGAGGTAAGCATGTTGAAGCGCTGGTATAGCTGATGGATGAGAGTCTGCAAGATGACCACAAGAAGAAGAGCAAGAGCGTATCTATATCCATTCCAGTGTAAATCAGAGTGGTTTTTGTACAAATTAATCATTTCTCTGGAAATCAAAGAATATACCTTTTTAAAATCTTTCAGTTAGCAACAGCAAAAAAGTCTTAGAAAATCTTGCTTTGAACTTACATTATTAAGTAATATTAATATTCCAAAAGTGGCAATAAGTATAGATGGTGTAAGGCAACGTAGAATCAAGTATTCAACAGTAAAAAAAACCCTGCATTCATTTGAGTGCTACTTTGCTGACCTTGTAACAATTACTATTATGTACTGCTTCAGAGTTATACACACTACTGCTGACTTCACTGGTAACAGAGTGCAGAGGGTATAGGATTATTTGCTAAAGACAAGGCGTCTACAAGAGATGCTGACTGTGCAATAGCCAGAAAATACTGCGCAGTAGTGCACCACAGCGCAGATGATGCTAATACTCTGCTGCACAGTATTATTAGGCTACTGCACAGTAACGTTAACTAAAAGACATTCATCAGCACTACTGCACAGAAACTCAGGTTACTGCATGTTTATTTAGTATTTGCTAATACAAGTACTAAATAAATGCACAGTAACAAGTGCACAGTAGCATTTCATATAGATGCACCCACAGAGAATAAAATAAATCTAGTATTTGCTAAAAAGAAAAGGGTGGAAAAATCTGAAATTTTAAGTTTTACTTCTAGTATAGTAGAGATTATTCCTAACAACTGAGTGTAATAAAAATGAAGAACAGTTTATGGTTTATTGCTAATATTTCCTTGCCAGAAAGTGGTGATATAGGTCTTAGCAAAGTTTGTTTTTATATTGTCATGCTAGGCTCCTGAACCATTTTGCTACAGCAGGATTATTCCAGCAAATCTAAAGGTTAAAGTTAATCACTTGTGCTCATTAACACTTTTCTGTGATAATCTGCCAGGTGTAAAACAAGTATTAAATACCTTCCTAGTAACCACTATAAACTTACTTAGGATACCAATCAACTAGTGGCAACATAGTCATTTCAGCCTTCTGTTAAACACAAAATTGTAATTATTACAACTCCACTGTATTTTTCATTTAAGCATTCTGCTACAGAACTTGAACAAGAAAGAAAAAACTAAAACTACAATAAACCACAAAAGTAAGTGTTTAATGGGCACCTTTGAGTTCAAGTCTGAGAATGAACCTTTGTTTCAGTTTTTTTTTTCAGTTTTTTTAGTGACTAATTCAGATTCTAAATATTAAAAAACATAACCATATATTGTACAGACAGATAGCCATTTAGTCTGAAGTCAGGCAGAAGGCACGGAAAAGTAGCACCTTACAGAATAATTCTATAACATGATATTCTTCTACTCTCAGACCTGGCTTGCAGTTTAGTGTTATCATTTTTGCTTTTCTCACCAACTCTGACTTAAGTTCCTTCCAAGAGCAATGATACCAGTAACCTGTTAACAAAAAGGCTTCTTGTAGCCAAATATTATTTACTGTAACTAAAGTATTTTAAAGGCTATATCTTAAAACAATATACTAAACTGTGCACATGCCTCTCTCTGGGTGCATCTACACATGAAATTAATGTGCAGTAAGGTTACTGTGCAGTAAAATAAGGAGCAGTAAGCTGTGGCCAGGAGCCCATCTACACATGTGCCTTGTTGGGTGAAGATTTGCCTGGTCCAGGGCTGCTCCTGCCCAGTTCTGCCCCACTGCAGCAGCCAGGGGAAGGTCCAGGCTCTCCCGGGTGCCAGCCTGAGGGCTAACAGAGGGCACAGGGGCTAGTCCCAATCTGCACGGGGTTGGCAGAGCTGTGTCAGTCACAGAGGCAGCCGTCTCCCAGCCCCATGCACATTGGGGTCCTGATGTGCATGGGGCTGGGAGACAGCTCCACATGCAGCTGGCATAGCTCCCCCCGTATTGGGGATTAGCCAGGCAACAGTGGCCTGCTGCTACCTGGGTTGACCAGGAGCAAAACTGTGGTCAGCATCTAAACGTGCACTACGGTACATTACCTAATGCACTGTTTATCTAGTATCTGTATGTGTTGGTACTAGCAAACAGCGTATTAAGACTAATTTAATGCACAGTAAGTCCAGTGCATATGTAGACAGGGACCCTTTATTGTCCATTAGATTAGTAGGCTGGATAACTCTGCCTATCTTAACACACTCTTCTTCTGAAAGGGCTTTTAACTTTTTGTGCCCTGATCTCCATGCCCCTAGATTTAGCAAAATAAGGTTTCAGCTTATTGAAAGCAGGGTTACCGGGCCCTTCAGGTTTAGAACTCGCCCCAACTTCCATGTGTATCCAGCATATTTTCATCCCATTGACCCTGACAATTATAGGCATATAATAAACATATAAATCAGAGATGGTCAACCAGTAGCACGGGTGCCACAACTGGCATAGGCAGCACTTGTGTACGGCATGTAGCAGATTGAGGATGGGACATGCAGTACAGTGGCAGATAGGGCAGGGAGCAGTCAGCAAAACATCAGATCAAACAGGGAGCACAGGGCAGCATGCAGAAAGCAGAGCAGCAGCTTGTGTAAAGGAAAGGTTTACAGTGACACGTGGGGAGGGTATGGGACTAATCTGTGGCACAACTTTTAAAAGGTTTGGCCTCCCACTACTCAAAATACAGTCAATACAGTCCTACAAAAATGTTACTAACTTACCTGAGTTAAACAGTAACTTTACCTCACTAACAAGGTCATATAAAGTGTTCAATAAATTATTTCATTCAGTAGCCCTAGATCGATACATTGTCATACCTATTATGGTATGATTTTGATTTAAAGTATTTTTCAACTGACATTTACTTTGTGAGTCTCACAGATTGGGTACATACCTGAATTAGAGAACTTTAGATGAGACAAAAATAATGTATTAGGGAGCAATTTAGTTAATCATGTCAAGAAGTAAAGTACTCTTCAAAGTAATTTCTCAAGTTTTTCTTCTTCTCTGATTAAATCACACACATGCTGTTTATAAAAACATACAACAGCAATCTATCTCTGATTGAAAATTATCAGATTATCTTTCTCATGAAACATGACACACTAATCCAGTGCTTCCCAAACTTTTGCTCAGTGTGACTCCATTTATGACCCCATTTCCTCAGCATGGCCCCTTGCTCCCAGCCCGCAGCCCCCTGCCCCTGCTGGTGCCCCTCACTCCCCACCCACAACCCCCCACCCTCTAGGTGCTTCAGGACCAGGGCCCATAGCCCCCCTGCCCCATTCCAGCAGAGCCCGAGCCCCATCTGTACCCACGGAAAGCAGCCGCTGCTGCAGCCAGAGCGGAGTGCAGAGCCCAGCTTCCCCCCTGGCCCATCCCTTCCTCTGTGGGCAGCACTGCCGGAGCAGACCCCATAGAGGAGGAAGGATGCAGGCTGCCTGCTGCAGGCTTGGGGCTTCCCATGCTTCTGCCCTCCCCCTGGGGGCTCCATAACATGGGTGCAACTCCATGCTGCTGCAGCTGCCATGCCTCACCTTGGCATCCATGGTGGAGCAGGCCTCCCTCCCACAATGGGTCCCACCTGGTGGGCCACAGAGGCAGGTCCTGCCCAGAGCTGGTCTGGCCTGGCTGTAGCCCCACACTCCTATGTGGGCACACAAATCTCAGGGGGCACATTTATTGTGACCCTATCCACTGATGTTGTGACCCTATTTGGGGTTGCAACCAAGAGTTTGGGAACCACAGCTCTAAGATACCATATATAGTAATATACAGAACTCTGTTTCTAAAATGTATCTTGACAACTAAAAAGTCCTTCAGCATTTTTCCTTTCTATAATCCCATGTACTCTATTTTAAAAACAGTTTCAGTTTTTTGATAATAGGCTAATCCTTTGTATTTTCCATTTGAATGCCTTATTCAGAAAACAAATTTTATTTTTTAGAATCTTCCACTTTTTGCCCCAAATCTATGGTTTCACTTTAGTAAAAATATTTTAAGTCTTTATGTTTATGAAGAGAAACTTTTCTCTACCAGTAGGATAGGAGTCTAAATTTTTCAATAATATGTTCTTACTTTATAGTAGAATTTTTGAACATCTGATACATAATCTCTCCCTGATACAGCCAGATTTACACTTTTCAATATTTCATGATGTTTCTTTAATGTAATTAAAACATCTGATGTGTTGAAAGACCTACAGCAACATCCAGTGTAATACAATCATTTGTAACAGTCTAACAGTAAGGAGATAAATACATGCGTACAGTCTGATGTCTTATAAACAATTTCGCAATTTTAGTCCTGTAATCATCTCTATCAGGATTTTGTATGTATGCAAGAGAGAGCAGAGCTCCCTAACCCATGTTACTGTTAGACTGCTACTTAAATTCTAGAAAAAAATGTTTATGAAAATAAGCATGAGAACAATTAAAAATTAAGGCTAATACTGTTAAGGTATGAGCACTGTTATTGTTATTTCATGTGAGGAGTCTAACCAACAAGGGTTTGGGCAGAAGTCCCCCCTTCAGGGCCTTGCTTTTCTTAATAACTTAGCATCACATGTCTCTAAATGGAGCTATAACAACAGAAGTATCTTTTGCTGATCACATCAGTCACAAAGACTACATTAATGTGTCAGCAACTTCAGCTCCTTGAAATCATCTTACTTTATTTCTCAAAAAGATTATAAAATGCATGACATGCAGGTATTTTCAAACTACTGAGATCTTAGCCTCCAATACCTAATCATTGAAAAGCTATCTTAGCAAAACTTTGGAATCCGGAGAACCTTTTACATTATTATTACTGCTCTGCAGACCACAAAACCAAATATACTTAAAAGCACTTACTTCATTATTTGTGGACTCACAAATGCTAGAATATCAGCTGCCACTTTTAGAAGGCCAACTTTTATTAATAAATATCTAAATGTTTGCCATAATGGATAAAGCAAACATGGTTTATGCAAGCTTGTTTTAGATGGCACCTCTTTGTTGCAAGGAGCCTATGGAATTAAAAAAAAAAAAAAAAAATTAAGCAGAGAATTAAATCTTAGCTTCCCACACAAATGAAAAGCATAAAATAAGGAGATAATCAGCCTAAAGCAGTAGGTACACTTAGGGCATTCTAGTTTACAATGGGGCAGTAAAAATATTTTTGTGCGATTTTAACAACTGAGGGGGCATATCTACACAATGCATTTACTGCAGAGTAGACTAATTAGCTCTGCAGTGAACGTCTTGCATCCACACACACATGCGGCCCTATTAGGCCACAGGAAACTAACTAACTCTGAAGCAGGGTATTACTTGTAATACAAATACTGTCCTACTGCAGAGCTATTTACTGCACAGCAACACATGTGTAGATGCTGACCCAGGCATAAATTGTTCCTGATCAGCCCAGCCAACAGGGTGCCACACTCCTCCCTTCTGCCTACCCACATGGCTCAGCAGCTGCAGGAGCTTCGTGACCCAGATAGCTCCTCTGCCGTCCAATGCAGCTACCCACTGCCCGGGTCTGACCCCCTGTGCCCTCTGCCACCCCAGGCTAGCCCCAGACCACAGGCCACACTTCTGCCACCAACCAGAGCCCAGGGCTGACCCCCATGCCCCGAGACAGCCTGAGGCTGACCAAGCACCCAAGCAGCTGCAGCCAGAGTTTACTGAAGTGCAAATTGCTCCTCAGTTTATTCAGTCACATTAATTGCATGTATAGATACAGCCTGAGTGGAGGAATGGGATTTTAGACTACCCCAGTCACCTTTCAATTTCATAAAAAGACAAATTATTATATTATATTATACTATATTATATTATATTACTATAATCTAGGCATTCATAGGAGATAAATCTTCCTAAACTGATTGAGGTGTTTCACAAAAATGTGTGGTGACATCATGGAAGAAGCTTTCAAAATAGAATGAGAAGTGATGTACTTCTCTTCTACAGAAGGAGTCACAACCACTATCTTTATGACTACATAAGTATTTCTGTTCTAATGGAATATTTTTAGTGGACTTAGCTTTCTAAACCTTACCTTTTACTAGAGAATAAACTGTGAAAGTTTTCATCTGAAAAGTTAAGTATGCTTGAAAAATCCAAGCACAAAAAAACCAGCAGTTCTTAACCAGTGCACTAATCAATAGGCTGCAAAATAAACAGTAGATAACAGACTCCAGCCTAAATAAATATATAGGTATAGTAAGATCTACTAGATGGAAATTAAAGCTAGAGATATTCAGAACAGATATAGGGCACAAGTGAGGGGAATTAACCACTTAAATAACTTACCTAACTTTGTGCTGGATTCTCTGTCACTGAAAAGAACCATTTAAATCAAAACTGAATTTGTTTTCAAAATGATCTCTAGTCCAAAAAGGAATTAATCTAAGGTATTCCTATGCCCACAACTTGATCAAGTAGCCTTATAATTTATGAATCTATAGTTTGTTGTGGAGATATTTTGACTTTAAATACTCAACTAAGTTTAATAATGATTTTTTTTTTTTATGCCAACAATGAAGCTGAGAAAAGGATAACAGTTAGGGATAGAATAACAATTTGTTGCCATCCATATTACCTTCAGTCCTTTTGTTGTTCTTAAGACTTCCTTCCTCCACTGCTTTTCAAAATTGGGACATACAGTGTATGGTGAGTCACTTTCATTCAGTTCAAACAGGTCTTCTCTCTCCAGTGGTTTCTTATACCCTAAAGTAATTACTCTAAAAGAAAAGAATAACAAGTGTAATATTAAATAAATAAAGCAGCAAAACAAACAGGGATCCTGAAAAACTTAATATAGATGCTTTGATATTTATAAATAAAAGCTACATTAACAATAATAAACAGGGTATGTATATCACCCTAATATGAGACATTCAGTATAAGCACTGAAGAAATTTCCCTACATTATATCTTTACTTAAATGTTGGGCTATCCCATTACTTTCATTTGTTAGGCACAGATAAAAAACAGGAATCATAAATGATAACCATATATGGTTATTATTGATGACCAAAATGACCATATATATTTGTGTCACTTTGGTAACATAGATTCATTGTCCAAAATATCAACAAAAAAAAAAAGTTACTAGTTTTTGAGGAGCAAGAGCATGGACAGAGCAAATCCATGCTGTGCTAACCCCTGGTAAGTCCATTAGAGAAAGTCTGCAAGATGACAATAAAGTGAGTCAATGCCAAAGATGTGGGGCAGAAAATTTTCCAGTGCTTTATTTTTCCGTGGGAAATGTTCCATTTCTAACAATTCATTGTTTCCTAAAATTCATTCGTAACAATGAATGGATGCCAATGCAACAGTAGGCAAGCTTGACAGTTTCAAAGTTGCAATTAACGTTTTTCAGGTGATTATCCCTATGAAGTGTGTTAGAGAGTACATTTATGTTTTATTGATTTGTAAACAGGAGGGTAAATAATAACCCAAACCAAAAATCAAGTTATGAATTCACCTAATTGGCTGTGCAGGTCAAATCAAAACCAAATGAACACACCACTAAGCTTGCTTCTATTTCTTAAAATCTCTTGCTTCCGGAGAATCAGTCAGAAGCACAATTAGTGAAGAATATGCAGTGTGATGATAAGTTGCCCTTGCCCATAGACTCACTGGTAAACCTTACCAACGATTGGTGAAATCTTTAGCGAAAGAGAATGCATTTCAAGTAGTTCTGAATCAGATTTCCCTCAATCTGACTCTGAAATGGAACTAATAAGTAGTGCAAGTGATACTACAGATAGTGACAGTGAAACTGGAGGTGTCACAATGCCCTGTGGAACAGAGTTAAACTCTGAAGTAGATGAGCGGACAACCACAACATATCATGCACAGTTCTTTGGGTGTGCTAAAATTAGTGCGTCAACAGTTTTCAGTGCCTTCGGTTTTTTTCTTAAATTTTAAACAGACAATGTAAGGGAAGTACATGCTATTGTGTATCGTCTTTACATTTTCACAAGTATTCCAATAAAAATAATTTCTTTCCACATAAAGCTTTGAATGTTTGAATATAATATTTAAACCACATTAAGCGTGCTGTATTTTTTTTTTCCTAATCAAATATTTCAGCTCAAATACTTGTGGCTATTAGGATATAAAATTAACGGGGGTAATTTTTTAGTTTTGCTTACTAAATATACATCAAATAAACATGCTAAATGAGATCATGCTCTATTTAGGGCATTGGAAAATTTTCCAATTCAAAATTTTCTAGAAAACCCACATCTCTGGTCAATGCTGAGCGTTCCAAAAGTCAGGGAATTTAAAGCAAGCAAAGACGCAAAAAAACCCAACCACCTGATCTCCAGGTCTACTGCAGTCTTATCATGGCTGGATTAAGGAACATGCCTGGATATACAAATAGCTTATTGCTTAGAACAGTTGCTCATAGAGTCTGGTTACAAGATCAGATTCTCAGTTCTCATTCTAAAAAGTTTCTAGCCTGCAGATAAGCGGAGAAAAAAACCCCTTCCTATGTGACCCAAGTGTAACTGTTTTGTGTCTGAACAGAGAGATATAGTTAGCCATGTAAGTCTGAAGTCAAGTGGAAGGCAAGGTAGATTTGCACCTTACAGAGTAACCAAAGTGCACATAGCACAAGCTTTCATGAGCTGAAGCTCACTTCATCAGATACTATGAAAGGATGTGCATAAAGCAAAGTATAAGAAAAGAGAAATTAGAATACAAAAGATGAGGACGGGGAGAGATGTGGTGGGGGGAAGGGAGATGGTGGTGGGAGAAGCTAGCAAACAAGCTGTGAACACATTGGAACAAGGAGTCACAAAAGTTAATCCAGATAATTGGAAAGTCTCTGCTTTAAACCATACGTAACACAATCCAGTCTGTGGATGATTTCTTATTCTGCAATTTTCCATTAAATCATTTTTTAAAAATTTGCCATCTGAGGACTGCTACCCTCTTGAATTTCTGAAACCATACTCCCAGCAACATAAACTGCCCCATTTATCTCAATTCTAAAATGTGTTGATGTGCCAAAGCATAAGTAGTCCACTGGAGATCTTTGTTGTGGTTTTCCTAAACCCCCTTACCTTACCAGATTACCTTAATTAAGATCTGCATGTCATAGAAACATAACACAATGTTATGGATTAATTATGTAGTTGTTATTTTCCAATTCCCTAGTTCAGACTGGAACAGCCTAAGGATTAACCTGCATCTAACATAACCATTATGCTATTTAATAATGTAACATATTAAAGTTTCTAGGAATAATAATGCTTAGGCTTTAGTATTGTGTACAAAGTTGTGAAGCAGACTTTTCACAAAAATCCAAAGAAGCATAAAAGAGAATATGGTCATGTGCCACACAGGTAATCTGTTTCCTAATATTACAAGTTTTTGCAGATACAGAGAGAAAAATAAAAAAAAACTTTAAATAAAAATTGGTCCTTTTGGCAGAGAACATAGGGTAAACTTAATACGTAGAAATCAATAACAAATGTCTGACCAAAGTGATGTAGTCTAAATTTTATGCAACTCTTGCAAACACTTCAATGTTACCTTTGAAATGTTCCAATATTAAAAAACCACAGGTAAAACCCTGGTTGCACTGAGGTTAACACCAAAACTCTAATTAACAGAGGCAGGTTGTTACACTTAACTTTGAATGTCTGATACAAGAAGAATCAGATGCAAAAAGAATCAAACCCCAACTTTATGAAAAATCTGGCAATAGTACTACTGAATGAAACAAAATGTAGGTAATGTTTATAATCTGATCTTAATTCATATCTTTAAACCATTTTCATTCTTGAAACTAAACAATTCAATAATATGTCACTGCTTTCAGAAACAATCACATGATAAAAAGAGAAGTGGAAATAATGACTAATTGTCAGGAGTCAGACCATGAGAATTACATGGATTACCCTGCTGAATGCTAAAGGAAAGTGGAATGCACAATTTCATATAGCTGAGTTTTCAATTCATATGAGGATATACTATATTTAAGTAAAGTTTTGCCTGTTTTTTTAATCTCTTCTTAATGTAACCTAAGACTTATTGGCAACTAGGGAGAAAACCAAATATTCAAGAACAATATACATAAAATTAGCCTACTTTTTGAATGGTATTATGCAGCTAAATCCTTGTAGCCTAAATCAGGGATTGGCAATGTTTTTGGGCAGCATGCCAAAAATACCTGCAACCTCGACTGTAAAATGTTCGCATGCCAGGAGCAGATGGCAGGGAAGATGCGAGGGGCCCAATCCTTGTTGAAGAAGTGCAGCCCTGACCTCTTCCCCGAGGCACGAGTGCCAAGCAAAGTGTCTTTGCTTGCCATGCTCTGGCATTCATGCCAGGTACCCCTGGCCTAAATCAAATATTTACTTTTGAAAGTCTACTGCCATATATAACCTTAAAGAACATATGAGTATATTCTCTAATGAGAGAATTGTGTGCATAGTTTCAGATCAAATTAAGATTACAAAATACTAAATTTCATCTATTAAATGTATTATCAGTAGGATATGACATACAGGAAAAGAATTCTAGGAATAATACTATGAAATATTTTTTTAAAGTTTAGCACATATAAACTCTGGCTTTAAAGACTATTCTAACAATGGTCTCAGATTCTGGATGATTACAGTATGAGACTGAAGAAGTGCGCCTGTGCCCAAAACCTTGCAAAGAACAATTTTTTCCAACTAGTCAGTTACTATAATAAAAGATATCACATTTACCTAAATAACCTTGTCAGACTAAATACAGGGAAGCTTACAGTCTATAATGAAGAGAGCATAAATAGCAAAAAATAATGAGATTCTTACCTGCTATACCAGGAATATGTTACCTTACTAAAGAAGGAAGCATTTTCTTCAGGACTAAATTTCTGTAAAAAACAAGAAATCAACAATAACAAATACATGTTACTTTAAAGACTGAGGAAGAAGGATATGTAATTTACATTTTTCTTTATTGACTAAATGTTTAGGATATCTATTTTCTTCTAATCAATGGTAATAGGAGGTAAATACATACAGTAAAGTGAAATAAACACCATGTAAGGTACAAAAAGATGTAACTAAAAGTAATTTTTCTTTGTCTTCAGTATTCCAGTGACACAATTTATATAATCTACAGGAGAAAGAAAATTCCAAGCCTTAAAACTAGAACTTGTTTGACACGAAGTGCCTCACCTACAAACAAAACATGGAACAACAGAGATTTTCAGCTCCGATTTAATGGACACAGCTCACCTCCTATAATCATACACCTCTATGGTAGCATAGGTAATATGGTATGAAATGCCATCTTTTAACATCTATCCAGCATTATTTTATGCTCACTTTGTGTTGGTACAAATAACTACATCACGAGTGAATCAGAAGCAACATAAAAACCCCCTGCCTTGCAACATTAAAACTAAAAATGTCTTGCTTTCTTTTTGACAAACTTAACTCTTGGAGAAAAACCAATTGTTCATGCCTGAGGGTGAATAAACTGTTTCTATACCTCAAAACCAGCAGAGGTAAGGTAATGTTCAAAAAGGTATAAGCAGAAGAGGAGGCTTGTTTGGCATTTTCAGTTTCTTATACCTTGCATCCCTAAAAACAAACTTAAACTGTAACCGAGTTTGGGGACGCTGTAATCTGGATCCACACCCCAGAGGCTAGGATGGCTTCTAGGCACTAAGCACATTTAAGTAATACACTCTATACTTCAGGTTTCCAAAGCAACTTCAAACATTTAGATCCTTAGTTGGTTAATTTCTAATACAAATTGCATTTCCAAGTCCTAATTGGTTTGAAAAACTGTTTTTAAAGACTAAGTCATACTGTTGTTAAAAACAAACAAACAAAAATCATGGTTATTTCTCTAGGCAACACCACATAAAGCAAAAATAATCCAAAAAAAAGATGGTAAGGGTTTCCTTAGTAACTTTTTTCCTTTATTAACATGGAAAATCTTGTTCTATGTTTCTCATTATCAAATGAAGAAAATCATCTTTTAGAAGGTGTTAAGGTTGTAATGGTTCACTATTATTTGTGGAGGATAATAATTTTATATTGACTATTTAAGAGCATGAGTCATATTCCCTCTTCTACCAATATCAAAATTCTTATACATCTCAGAAGGCTCTGTCTATTCTTCTGCCCTTATTTTTTTGTCTTCATAAGAAGACAGATTTAGAGAATGATACACTAGGTAATACTCTAATGTGATGTGCACCCATGCTTAACCATTAATACACAGGACAACTGTCAAGGGCCAGTCTGGAGTACTGTCTCATACAAATTACTAATATGTTTTTGGCAATGGAAACGTAGTCATTTAAAGGCATCATCTTGAAAGCACACCCAGGTAAAAATACTTCAGGTGCGACATCTGTTCCTGGTTCTGTTCTGTCAGGTATGACATCTGTTCTGCCAAATTGGGGACGGGGAGAGGCTTTCTATTTTGTAGCTATTTTTAAGCTTTACTGTTTGAAAGACTGGAAACAAAACAAGTCACTCATTTTTTCAGTTATTGCTTTTAAAAGGAAACACACTTTTATGATGGTGATGATGACAGTGGTGTTACTTTGTATTATGCAACATTGTCATAATGTTAAACAGAGTGGTTTTCATTCTCCTGTCTCTTAGAGGTTCTCTTTAGCATGCCATGCAGTGGCTTGGGAAATGGGAAATAATTCAAATAGCATTTTTTTTTTCAAAAAAGACACATTTTCATTCAGGAAAAGGAGTGGGAAGTTTTGAAAGGTAGGACAAGGGATAAATGGAAACAGAAGTGGCTCCAAATAATTATATGGAGTTAGCAAACTATTTGGTTTTACCTACTAAAGAAATCTTTTTGCTTTTTAGTCACAATACACAGGGCCCATTAAAGGGGTAAATGGTCTCCAAAGCTGCTGTCCAGTGAAGAAAATCCCATTTCAGTTAAAAACAATTCTACAGTTATTTGAATTTATGACTCGGAAGCAACAGCACTTTTTACTAAGGACACAGGACACTGAGAAGTACATTGCATTTCCATGATGTGATACTGGTCATTAGTACACAGTGTTAACATTATTCTGATATGTTTCTATTTTTTTAATTTCAGTTACTATTTTTTGAGGTAGCAACAAGTAATGGTCCAAAATCTCTTCTTTGTTTAGTACATAATTGCAACTTTCTCTTTTGCAAGACTGACTGCGCAAAGCAAATTCTTAAAAAACATAAGAATTGCCATTTACTGGATCAGACCATAGGTCTATCTTTTCCAGCACCCTGTGTCACACAGGGACAAAGAGTGCATGCTGAAAGAGAGGGTGAACTGGGTGTGACCTCTTGGATGTTTTAGTTGTTATGTGCAATCATTTAGTATTTGCATCTACAAGTACTATATGACTACACAATAACTGCAGTTACTGCACAACAGTGTCGCCAAACAGCTCTTAGGTGATGCTGACTGCAAAGGAGCTCATCGTGCCATGCAATATTACTGCATGGTCAGCCTCTTGTGTAGACATGGCCACTGAGTGCAAAAGAACTTGCTTTTGCTAGTTTAAACTTACCACTTACTAGTTTCATTTTGTGACCCCTAATTCTTGTATTAAGAGAGAGAGCAAGCGAAGAGAAAGTAAATAGGGATTTATTGTTTTGTAAATCCTCATTGTGGCCCCACCTTGATTGTCTCTTTTTGGAACTGAATACGCCTTGCCTTTTAAGTCTCCCCTCATATGGCAGCCCCTCCATACTGCTACTCCATCCCTGTTGTCACTGGAAAGAATGGCTTGCTACCAAACCATAATTATGTCTCATCAGGCAGTTTATCTCCACAAATATTAGTATTCCTGGGACAAATTTAAAATGTGTTTCTATTTGTAAAAGCTGCAGAAAAATATTTAATATAGGAAATTCCCACTATCCTTTTTACTTTGACCCTACCATTGGCCCTTATCCTGCAAGCTCTGGCAGGCATGAGAAGGCTGCTTACAGATGTAAAAAAAACAAAACAAAACCCACCCAAAAAAGTGCTTTATTTTAAGCTTGGCGCACCACTGCACCAAGTGCCGTGCATGCCCAGAAGAGGTACTACATTAATTTGACTCGGTTTGCCCAACGTTTATATAGATCATGTGCGGCAGTGGGGCTTTTGGGGGCTTTTATCTAATAGCTGATTGAATCGACTATTAGATAAAAGTGCTTTTATCTAATAGCCAATAGTGACTGAATTGGCTATTAGATAAGAGTACCAGAATGCCCTGCGAAAGTGCTCAATCTATACATTCACTGGGGAACTGGGTCCAAGTAATGCAGTTCCTCTTTCGGTAAAGCGCCTTCCCCGCTACCATCTCTCAGCGCCTGAGATGCACACACCACTTTGGCACAGATTTGATCATTCTGACCTAAAAGCAAAAAACCCAACCCCTACAGCAGTGGTTCTCAAAGTTTTGAGGTTTTTTTTTCATGGACTACTTGCAAATTACTGAGGGTCTCAGTGGACAACTTAAACTTTTTGCTGTACAAATCAAAGCACACCGCTCCTATTTTAATAGAAGTAGTCTTACCTACAAGTACAGATACTTTTGATTGTTCCGCAACGGTTCTGCGGCCCGCCTGGATGGCCCCCCAGGTGTTTGAGACCCTCTGCCCCAGGTATTTCTGTTAGCAGCCCTCCAGGTGCCAAGAGCCATTAGGTGCCAGCCTGCAAACCCGCTAGCAAGCAAGCCTCTTCATTGACAGGGCTGCTGTTTCCACAGGCGGGACAGGCCAAAGGTGGGAGAAGAGGTGCAGAGCGGGATGGCCTCTGAGATCAGTCCCTCCGGGCGGGCCAGCCTCTTCCCGAGCCGAGCACGGGAGCGAGAACAGCTCCAAAGGCCGGCCCCGCCCGGGAAGGGGGCAAGCTGGAGGGCAGACAGCTAGCCCAGGGCAAGGGCCTTCAGGAGGGCCACAAGGGCCTCTTCCCCGAGGACAGGAGAGGCCGCCACCCTGCTCTAACACCACCACCCGGAGCTCGGTTTCTAAGACGCATCCTGACTCGAGTCATTTTGTCCTCCCCGCAATCCCACACCCTCTGGGGTTTTTTAAACGTGTTGAGACTAGGCTAATCCCGCCTGTTCGCAGAAGAGCACGGACGCTGCTCCTCTTCCCCCGCCCCCCCTCATCCATTCGGGGCCAGGCTCCCCCGGAGCGATCAAAGCCCTGCCGTGTCGCGACAGGGGGTATGACGACATGCCCCGTCACGCGTGCAGCGCCCCCCGCCCCGCCTCGCCCGCGATACCTCGTGGCCCCGGGCGGGCGGCATCGCCCCCGCTCCCGGCTCTGCGCGCTGCGGCGGGGAGGAGCTCCCCAGCCCCCGCCCAGGTGCCCAGCCAAGCCTGCTCCTCCGGCCCGCCCAGGGAGGCAGGAGCTTCCCCCCAGCCCTCCTGGCCAGGAGAAGGAGCGGGTTTTCCGTGTGCATAAAGGCCAAAAAAAAGAAAGAAAATATAGGAGCCTCCTTAAAGGATAAAGGAGCCTCTGCTTGGTGATGGCTCCCTTTAGTGTTGCCTGGGGCAGTAACCGGGATCAGCCGGGTTCCTGTGTTGCTCCGAGCAGCGGCAGGATTCGTCCTCGGAGAGCTGGATTTTGACCCGCCAAGAGCTGGAAAGCAACTTGCACCAGCTAAAGATCTACCTGCTTGAGAGAGCTGTGCGAGCCTGCATGGCTTGGGGATCCCAGACTTAAAACTTGGGGATCTCAGACTTCTTCAGGGATGCCTGAAGAAGGGGGCTTGCGCCGGGAAGCTAGCAAGGCATTTTGTTGCGACTGCTCGGTTGGTCGAAGAAAAGATTTTGGTCATGTTCACTTGGTTTTGTTTTTCAGTCGTGTCCAATGCTGCTGTTGCTATCACTAATTTGCTGCTCTCTTTTCTTTTTCATGGGCTTGCATTCACTCCGCACAGTTCACAGGTACTTTGGACTTGCCTGGGACAATAACCAGGATTAGTTGGGTTTGTAATTCTTTTTTTTTGTGCTTTTTTTAAAGAAATGTTTCATGTTATCAGCCAAATCAAGTCCAAATCCATGATTCAGTCCAGAACCATAAGTGGCCCTACAACCCACAAACATCCTCCACCCCCACCAGGGGCTTCAGATGTTTCCAACGTCTTTTGGCAGGCATCCTATGTGCAGGCCCAAGCTTCAGTTGCCCCCAAGTTTTGCCAGTCCTCAACCATATGGCCAGAGGGGCAAGCTAGGGAGGAGCCTCCCTTTTCCAGAAAATGGGCTTTAAGCCCCAGCACCTCAGCAGGTACTAAACCATGCCAGAAGAACAGTTATCCCAGAGAGGGCTTAAAGAAAACTGCCTTCTTGGACCCAGATACATGGTGTTTCTTCTGCCAGTTGGTCTAAGAAAACATATCACATCTACCCAAAGAAGCTTGCCTGTATTACTAGAGTGTGGGTAGTGCCTAGAAGCCAGCCTTGCCTCCTGGGTGTAGATCCAATGTCCCCACTGGATAAAGGAGACACTAACCTTGCACTTTGCAGGGGGCAGGCTGCTTGGTCAGACACTCTGAACCCATGGGTCTCAGATGCCAGCCGACCCTACCCCTCTGCCTGAGCTTAGCCCAATAACCAAGGCAAGCCTAGAAGGTCCAGCTCCTCCCTGCTCCACTGGGCTCTGTCCTTGGCCTTCTTCTCTTCTCCTTCCAGGCCAGTGAGGCACTCTTGGGCAGCATTTCTCAACCTATGGGTCATAACCCAAAAAGGGGGTGGCAAGAATATATGATTCTTGCAAACAAACTTTAAAAATGGATTTGCCTTTATAGGAGAAAAACATGGCTTTTCCCTTGCAGGCTGGCAGTGTCCCAGCCTGTGAGGGGCTGCTTGGGGCACCCTATGCCCCAGACTTTTCACCCCCTGCTGCTCCACACACTGGGGGGGCTGGGAACAAGGAGCAGTGGGTCAGTACTGGCCATTGATGTTTACAAATGGGTCCTGGTACAACAAAGTCACTGCTCTAGGGTGCTTCGAGATCCTGGCAAGGATGCTGAGCAAGGTTATGTTGAGAATTGCTTCATTAAATTAGGCAGGAAAGTTAGGTCAAAGCATCAGGTTCTGTCCAGGTAAGCAAGAAAAGGGGCTCAGAGACAACCATACTGCAATCTAGGTAACTAATACAGGTGGGCCAACATGAGGTATGGACTAAGCCTGGAGGTTTCAAACAGGAATCCAGTGTTAAAAACATTCTGCCCTATTGTGGGTTTTTGGAGTTCTTTGCAAGAGAAGAATTGCTTGTTATCTTTCTGAGGCAAAAATGAGTGAAAACTAAGAGCTGGGGTGCCTTGAGTCCCAAAAGGGTTGAGAACCGCAGCTCTAGGCATTAATACTGGACAACTTCTTTAGCAAACTAATCATGCTGCCCACACTCTTCCTCTCCTTCCTCTTCTCTCTCAGCTTTCATTCTCAATCACTGAGGGCAATGCCATCATCCTGATTGTCACTTTGGCTTGTAATGTGGGCTCAGACCAGTCTCCATGCTTCTACATCCAGGATTTAAGTTCTTTCTGCATGATACCGTTAAGATACAGCCTCCCTCATCCTTCCACACAGTACTATAATTTAAGGTAGTGATTGTAGTGAATTACACTTTGTTACAAACGATAAGCCAGGCAGTGAAAATTAGGGGGGGAAAAACCATTTCTTTCGTTCTACATTATTCCAATTAATCACAGCCCAACACAGTGATGTTTTTCATCTGTTAGGCAGGAAACTATTTTTCTTCTTAGCATATAACTGCTGTAGAAAGTAACACGAGTCTTGCTTTTGGGTTACAAATCAGAATACCCAGTGACATTTTTGAGCCAAATTCATGTATCCCAGTAAAATAGGTAAAGAAAATATTAACAGATAAATCTGTAGCAAACTGGCATCATTTGGAACATGTAAGTAAATATAGGCTCAAGCCATATAGCTACAATTGCAACTACTGTACTCATAGTTGCACTCAGGTTTATCATGTAAGCCCAACTGTACTAATATCTGTAGAATATGAGGTCTTAGTCTGTCTGAAAATATACCTTTTGATAGGAAAATTAAATCAAGGCAAACTCTCACATTTGAAAATTCCTCTTTATTGTTGTTTATCCCTTATTCCAAAATAAAACTGGTTATGAAATCCCAAATCTTTAATTCTACCCAGTTTTGACAATCATTTGAAGACCTCTGGACTGAGACCTTACCTTCATCCAAAAGTAATACAGTTAAATGCTGCACTTGTGGTTGCTGAAAGATTCCTATATTACTGAAACAATATTCATTACTGGTAAGAGAAAACAGCAGGAAAAAAAACAAACCCTGTGTTGTCCTTTATTAAGAAAACCTTACCTTCTAAAATATGTCTTATATCTTTTTTAAAGGATTTATTCCTTTAAATAAGCCATGATTAGCTACAACGTAAGGTACCTTATGTATAATAATACCTTCCAGAAAACAACAGGTTGTGAATTTTGTAAATCTGTGTTTTGTAAAGTGCAAAGATGAGAGAGACAGACTTTCCCTCTTAAATAAAAAAACAAACTCAAGTGCCATAAAAAATTATTAATCCAGTTACATCATATTAACGCCTTTTTTTCTTGGCTTTACACTTTTTGTATTTTTGGTCATGTTCTCTTTGGTTTTTTCTGTCATTTTCAATGCTGCTGTCACTATCACTAGTTTGCTGCTCTCTTTTTCTCTTGCGTGGGCTTTCATTAACTTGGTACAGTTCACAGTCACTTGATTGTGGAGGGACCCACTCAAAAGAGCTCTGCCCAGCTTTGAAGTCCTCAGCAGGAGTCAGATATGGTGAAACGGGCAACTCTGAGGATGGTGGAGGTGTCATCTGATAGTAAGGATGTTGATACCCCATTGGATTGCACGCAGCATACTGTTGTGCTAAAAAATGGCTCATCTAGAAAAACAGAAACTGAGTTATTAATACAATATTTTAGACTAAGTTCTGACAAGGAATTGCTGTATGTTTGACAGCATCTCTATTTAAACTGTTACTGTGTTACAGCTCTAAAATCTGCGGTACTTTCCCATTTTCAAATATCTATACAATATTAAAATTATGCCATGGTGGGCTATTTTAATAATATCTTAAGTCAGGGCTGGATTAACCCGTTAGTGGGCCCTAGGCAAACAAACTCATGGGTCCTGGGCCAGTTGAGATCCCTCTCCCTACCCCGATGCTACCGCCGGTAAGGAGCAGGGCTTGGAGCCACTGCTAGAAAGGCAGCAGCAAGGCCGGAGGAAGGGAGGGGAAGGGAAGGGGGACAAACAGAGCAATTTGCGCTGCCGCCGCAGAGGGAAGGACCCAGCAGCTCAGAGTCCTAGGCATGTGCCTACTTTGCCTATGTGTTAATCCAGTCCTGCCTTTAGTATCTTCATATCTTCATCAAATTAGGCAAGAAAGTTAAATCAAAGCATCAGGTTCTATCCAGGTGAGCAAGAAAACAGGCTCAGAGACACTACGGCAATATAAGTAACTAATATAATAATATAATCACTAATACCTTGTGGGAGCAGGGAAAGGATGTGACATAGGTAGGTTGGATGATGCAACCTTTGCTCCTCAAGATATATTCAATGTGATTCCAAACTAAAGGCAGCTGTACATTACAAAGTTTTGCCAACTGTATTTATCTTGATCAGATGTGTGAACAGGAGCAACATAATTATGCCACCCACAGGCCGTTACTGCACACATGGATACACTAGCAAAAATCACACTTTTGCTGATATAAACTGATTACATTGAAAAAGCTACAGTAACAAAATGTTCCTTGTGTAAGCCTAGCTTTCCTAAAGGTAACATCAACGTACATCTAGAAAAGTTATGGCAGTTAAACTGATGTAGCTATGCCTTTCCCTTGGTTATGATTCCTCTACCTCATCTGGACAAGTCTGTATAATTTAGGATATTCCTTGGTTTGGGAGATCCACTGCTCTTATGGTAGCAGACTGACAGCATAAAATGGCCATAGAAATTGACCCAAATGGTAAAAGTTGTCAGCCTAAAATCTATACTCAAGTCAATGGGCGACTGGTGCCTCCCAAGTCTGGGGGGGCACCAGTGGGGCACAACCAGAGGGGTGGTGCCCCAGCAGCTGGTTGCCAAGTGCACCGGCAGCACAGCAGCAGCATAAGTAATGGCACTTCTGCGTGAGCCAATTGGGGGGGGAAGGGCACAAGTGCTCTCTGTGCCCCCCTACAAGCCAGAGCACTTGCTGTCAGGGGGGGCACAAGTGCTCTCAGGGGGGCACATCCCCCCCCCCCCCCCGGAGCCTATGCTCAGGCTTTTTCATAAATACTGGGCAACCTCAATGTCAGACACACAGCTTTACAGCAGTGGTTCCCAAACTCTGACAGATTGCATACTACCAATTTAAACCTGTACAACCTTAAGTACCACCAGGTAGGGGGGGTGTGTGTGTGTGTGTCTGTGGTAGGGTGTGGCTGTGTAGGGGAGGAGCATAGGGTATGTTGGGGGTTGTGTATATGTGTGAGGTTGCGGGGGCAGGGTGTGGGTGTGTGGGGGTGGGGACTCAGGATGCCCAGCCAGCGCTGTACATTGCAGCAAGAGGCATAGCCTCTGCTGGGCAGTCTGTATTGCTGGTCCTCTCCGTTCTCACTGGGCATGAGAGGGAAGCCCCACACACTGGAGCCAGCTTCTTTCCGCACCCTGCAAGGGAAGGCTCCTGGGGCTTCCCTCCTACCCTGCACAGCCCTGGCAGGGAAAGCAGCTGGCTCTAGCACACAGGGCTTCCCTCCCATGCCTGGTGAATGCAAGTGCATGTGCAGCATGTGCATGCTGCACATGCACACGGGGAACGCTGGTGATACAGATGGTCCAGCAGAAGCTGTGCTCCTTACTGCGATGTGCAGCCCTGGCTGGAGCTGTGCCCCACCAAGTGCCTGTGCCAGGCATGAGTGCCCTGAGCACCCCCCTCTCCGCTGCTGCCACGTACTGCTGACAGGTTGTCTACATACATGGTATGTGTATCACAGATTGGGAACCACTGTTTTAGAGCATGATTCAAATCCTGGCTTGGAAACCAGGAACTGAAATTCAAATCATGTTTATAATGTAATCTGCTGTGATTTTCATTTTCCCTGATCAGCTGAAAATGTGAAAGAACTTTCTATTAATAATGACCAGAAAAAAAGGATATTCAGAAAAGACAGCACCTGAATTGTTGCCTTTCATTTCACATGTAAGTCATTTTTCTTGCATTAAAGGAATGGCAGTAGAACAGATTTGTAACCTTTAAACCAAACTTACCATCTTCTGAAAGACTGAATAATCCTGAGGTAAATTATTGCTCATTGGAAAAGGAGTAACAGGAAATGGAGAACTGCCATAAGACTCTTGATTTCTATGAAAACAAACATAAAGATGTGATTTCTGCCAAGACTACTTATTTTTGAGGAATCTATAACTGGGTGAATAAAATGTTAAAAGTTGAACAAACTTCTGTTGTAAGAGCTATTGTTTCAATGAAAGAAATTAGACCAGGGGACTAGAGACTACTTGATCCCAAAGCCCATTGAAGTTCACAGATTCTAAAGACCTTTGGATCAGGCCTGGGACTGTCTTTTTTCCCTAAAATTTCTTCCACAGTTTTAAACAAAAACACTGAAGACTTTGGTAGAGTTGTCAGAGGCAAGTGCTGTTATGGTAATTTAGAATTATGTGTTCTTATATTTAGGACTTCTATTTGTACACGAACAAGCAAAAACCACCAACCAACCAACCAACCAACCACAAAAAGCCCAAACACCTCACTGAGAGTTTAAAAACTGATTCCCTTTATGACAGTCTTTTCCTAAAAATTCCCACTCTAAATGTCACTCATGTGAACACAACTTCAAGATTTTGCCACATCTCAGTTCTTCTGGAAAAAGAGATACATAAAATTTGTGCTACAGTCAATTTGTGAACAACATACTATTCATTTTAAACACCAGAATATTAAGAGTCAGTAATAGGAACCAGGCCTAATGAGTCAGCAAGGAGGGAGTCAAACACATTACAATTTTTATTTTTGAGGCATCTACAGACTGATCTCATGTTCTAATATTGTTTGCAACTCTTAAAAGCAAACATGCTTCACTCCAACAGATTCCCCATCTACAATATACTAGAAACAGTAAAGGTCTGGCAGAAAGTGTTTCATATATCTTGAAACTAGTTACAGCAATAAATTATATGCTTGGGTTCAAAACCAATGCCACATGAACATTGTGTCAAAAACTGAAATCTTAGTATTCTAGGTATCTTCGGTACTTTAAAAGTAAGTGATTAGGAAAGCTATTTCAGATTCCTCCTTTCTTCCCCCACAGATTGACTTAAGCTAGTATGCCAATTAAGTTTTAAATTACATTTTCTTTAACACTATGCAATGACTATTTCAAAGATCTTTTTTGTTACCTATATGTTGGTGAATGTATGTCAACACAGTTCTCAAAGCCTTGGATAGGGCTGTTTACCTCTGGTGAGTAGGAACTCCCTGTAGAGAAAATAAAAATGCAATATTTGTTTTGTTTCCTCTTATGACATGAAGTAAGAGCTAAAAATCAGTCAGTTGTAAGTCCCATCATAGATGATTAAAGCAGTTAAAAGATTAGCCATAGAATGGTATTTTACAGACCATAAACATTACAAAGTATGGTTCTGCTGCATGGAAATAATTCTGACACTCTTGTAACTTCATTTGTTTCATTATTTGCATAAGTGTAATTGAAAGCAGAATCTATAACACTTACAAAATGAATTTTCTCTGTTCATTGCTAAGATTTTTAAAAGTGCTTATGAGAGTTTGAAACTTACATCCCATTTTCAAAAGAGACTTCTGCACTCATGGACCCATTTTTTAAAGACACTTAGGCTGTGGCCAGATATGCATGGATGTTTGGTTCCCTGGGAACAAGTAGTGGTGGTGCACCTTGTGCTGCCACTAGTTATCTCCAGGAAATGCCTGTGCCACATGCCCTCAAGTTACCTGGTGTGGGGTAGGGGAGGTTGGGGTCAGCACTGGCCTGGCCCCAGCAGCCTTACCTGGGATTCTGCAGGCCTCTAGGGGCTGCAGCAGCGCTGGCAGCACAGTGCAGCTCTGGCGGGCCAGGCTCTGGTTTTAGGTAGTGCACACTGCCACTGCGTGCTCCGGTCTGCTTTTTTTTCCAGGGTTTTTTTTTACCCCTGTGTATCCACACTGCTCTCTTGTATTGTGGAGAACAACTGAATGTGTAGACATGTCTGCGGCACCAGATTCTGCACAGCCACACTCGTCTGGACACGGGCTTAGGTGTCTAACTCCTTTTGATTTCAACAGAGGTTTTAGGACCAGAGGAGATGAAATTTCATTCATGGCCTATCAGACTATCACTTTTGAAAATTTCACCTCATGCCAAATACACTGTTTAGATTTAGTTGCTCATACGTTGAATATAATGACTCTAATCAATGTCAGTAATATATTAGGATTGTAATTGCATAGTAGTTTGTTACTAAGAGCATGCTGGCCAATTATTCTGTGTTCAAAGGGAACAGGAAACACTGTGCTTAAATTGCAAGGGAAATTTCAGTCAGATAGTATAACCCTCAGACTCTGAGAATGGCTAAACACTGCAACAGAATATCTAGTAAGGATGTGGAACTGCAGTCATTTTTAAGTTCAGCTCAGTCAAACATTTGTCTGGAATTGTTTAGACTTGGGAGAGCCTACCTTTCAGTATGGGTTTGAAGATGACCTTTAAGATCCTTTCCACATTCATTTTTCTATTATTAGAATTTATATGCATGCAGTCTACTTTTAATTATCCTTCTCTTTCTACTTAGGGTTCCAATTATTCTTGCCTTCATTGTTTGTAAACACCATCATAACGTCTTGAGCATTAGAACAGGGAAATCTAGTTAGAGACATCTATTTGCCAAATATATATTTTCTCTTTTTATGTCCTTTCTGGAGTAAATAAATATTTTGTTTAATGTACGTACAGTCAAGTCCATTACAGCTTTCAGTTTAGTTTATTTATAATACTAAAGAACTGTGCTGTTAACGTGCCATGTGTAGATGGTTTAAGTGTTGGTAACTCATGCAAAAGATGACTGGGTAATAGATGTCAGGTCTTCCAGAAGGAAATGTGCCATTGATAGAATATTCTCTGAAATACATTTTAGAATATTTCATTTTGAATATGAACTACTGAAAAGTCCGTTTCTATTCAGCATAAGAAAATTAGAAAATCCATTTGAACTCATAACAGTACAGAGTACGACATAAGTTTGAGCCCTCTGACTGACCCAGGGTTAAATCCAGATACTACTGAAGTCCCTGCCAAATCTCAGTAGATCCATAGTTTGGGCCTATATAAATAAATCCTAGGGTGAAAGCTAAGGGGAACAGAGAAACCAGCCTATGAGATCCAGAACTACAGTTAGCCACATTTTGTAACTGTTGTTTAGTCTGGCAGGCCTTTGGTTAGCTATATTGATATCACCGTAATATTAAAGGTGTCATAAGCTCTTTGAAAACATAGCTTTACTAATATGTCTTATCAAATTCTAAACCACAGTTTTAATGTCTAGTTTCAGTTTTCACTTGTTATGACAGACTGAGTTTCTATTCATAGAGAACCCCATTTTTTCACAGAAGTGATAAGTGATTTGTTAGGATGCTCTTATATTTTATATTGATTCTGCATGATTAAATGGATAGCAAAGATTGCATCTAGGCTGGCAAACTTCAGAGCTATAAAATATCAATTATACATCTTCTTTAATGGTAAGGAATGGGGTAGGATGTAGTGTAAACATGGCTTCCAGAGCACTAATATAGCAGTGTGTGGGTTAGAAACATTGCCTGGAAATGCTCATTTATTTCACTGGGGGGGGGCGGCAAAAATCAGTCAAATGAGTGGAAGCATTTTACTGATCCAAAACTTTATAAAACATTTTTTTTTTTAAAAACACAAAATAAAATATAAGTCTAACTTAACTATATTCTTCCAACTATGTACTTGATTGAATGTTTGCTTTTATTTTCTTAACAGTCATTACTCCCCCTCCAGTATAAAATGTGTATAAAATGTGTATAAAAATGTGCAAAATGTCTCAATATAAGACTTGGTGTACAAACAACTAGTAAAATAGTCCACTGTATGCACTCATAGTCAAGTTCTGAATTCATTTATACTTCTCCGAATTCAGGTTGACACCTAGATGTTCACTGCTGCAATGAGAATTTGTTGCTATGTTGTTCTCAATGTGTTCTCTAACATCTTTTATCAGTTACATTCTGAATCCTCCCATCTTCCTTATTTCACTAAGAACACAAATATTTGCTCCTTTACTATATGGCTAGAGATAGGCATCACCAAATAAAGCTGATTGGCTGTGTTGGGATGCGCGCACAGAATCTTTGGGATGTGTCTCTGTAAGTGGGGAAACTCCAGGTTTCCCTGCTTACAGAAACATGTCCTGAGACTGTATCAGAGTGAGCTAGACACTCTGGTGCAGTCCTGGGAATAGGGCTGCCAGTCAGCTGATTCGTGGTCCCAACCCTGGGACTGCACTGGAGTGTGGTTGAATGCTCAGAGAATCCCAAACATGGGAACCTATGCAAGCACCCCCATGGCTTTTTGAGCCTGATCCTGGGGCGCGCAGGATCGGTCCCCTAAAGACCTGGGAGTGCCTTTCTGGGGCAGTTGATGGACATGGGTAACTCCAGCGGATTGCGCTCTCCCTTCACAAACCTAACAGATAGGTTAAGTAGCACTAATTGGTACCATCTATATCGCGGCCACAAATTTTGGGCATTTATGGTGCTACAAATGCTATGGATGCCTGTTTGCTTGGCCTTTGTAACCATAATTTTTATGGTGACAGAAAGGCGATATCTGTTTCCACCCTTTGAATATAAAAACACTATTTCTTCCTAAGAAAATATGGTAGATTGTAACACCCACAAGGGGAGTAAATATTGGCAAGTTACACAGCCACTAAAGTCATTTTTATAAAGACAGAGAAAAGTCACATTAAAGGACAACTAAGTTGTTAATTACTAAAATTATTAAACTTACCAAATCGATACTGTACTTTAATTGGTCTTCCATATAAACGGATTCCATTCAGCAAAGCTATAGCATAAGGCACTGATTCTGTATGCTTAAAGCAGACAAATCCAAATGATTTTGGTTTTCCTTCTTTGTCCTTACAAATGGTCACTTTGGTTAATGGTCCAGCCTGCAAGAAACTTATATTATTTTTTTCATAAATTCTTAATAGAAAATCAATTTTTATTCAGCTTGGAATTTTTATTTCACATTGATGAGTATTTTACCATCACTTGATTTAACATACTTAAGACTCTACACAATTTAACAATGCATCTTGTTCTTTATTGGCATCACCCATCCAGTTCAAGTCCCAGGCTTTTAGCAAGTGAATGTTAGCTGTGCACATTTTAAATGGTAACAAAGCACATTTTACATATGCACCAAGCATCTTTTTGATAACCTCACATATTTATTTACCTTTTAAAATTATAAACTTGTCATGACAGGGACTGTTCTGTGCATATGCAACAGACAGCCAAATCCTGATGAAGGCCTTTGGGTGCTTCCAGCACAATTCAAAATATGAGTAACACCAACTCTGCTCAAGTGACCTGTTCCTTTCTAGTCTGTCATCTATGCTACTTGCCACTGAAATTCAGATAACAAGAAGTATCATTAGATTTTTTTTTTAAAGCCAAACAAAACTAATAGTAAAATAGGTGGACCCGTTCCTATCTGTGATGGAATTAACATGAAAAACTGTCAGTTCTCTATAAAGCACTGCCGATTCCTCATCATAAATATGTAACCAAAAATTAATGGACACTGCCAGGTGATTATACTGTATTACTGCTTATGAAAAACATTGGGTCCATATATCTCCATTGGTAAGTGATCCATCTCTGTGCCATTTGTACTGCTTCAGTATTGGGGTAGATTTGTAGCAGAACCAAATTAAAAGTGGTTCCACTTACAGAAATCCTGACTCCATTTTTCAAAAATTAGTAATTTTCATTATACTGTATCCAAGACCATAGGTGAAGCAAGGCAAAACTGAATAAGCCAAAAGAGCGTGCTATTTTTTTTGTTGTCACTACATAATGAAGACCAAGAAAAGCTGTCCTGTGCAGGAGGTCTCCAGAGAGATGATCTTGCCTCTTCAAATATCTTGAAATATTTGGTTTTAAAAAGAAAGAAAATTTCTGTTGCAAATCATGTGCACTCTTTTCACCCAAAATATAAACATGCCATTTTTTCCTGAGTTGTTTGACTCTTCAAGGCAATATTTTTCTTGCTAATCTGCAAGCGTCCTAAAAGTAACAGGCATCCGTCTGCTGCTTCATTTTGACTAGCGAAGATAACCTGGTTATTCAAGGTCTCTGTGTATGTAAATAAAAAAATAATAATTTGATGCTAAACCAAGTTCACCATTTAAAAAAGTTAAAAGTAAACAACCCCATTTTTATTTTCTCCTTGTTTGGTAGGAAAAATACTATGGTACAGAAGGACTGTATGGGACTTGGAACTTGCTTTGGACTCTCAGGTACAAGAATATAGAATTCTAGTCAGCAGAAAAGAATTGAAGACAGCCTTGAAGTGAGAAGGATATCCTACACAACAAGAATAAGAGAAGAGAAGGCATGTCTGGATGAAGATAGAATAAGTATGGAGAAAAAGGATATATCAATTTGGAATCCTAAGGACAGGAATGATGGGGGCTAAAATGATGAGATGAACACAGACTGGATCAGATCAAGATTCATAGAAGACTGAATTTTGGAAGCATCATCCTTTTTTTTTTCCTTTGGAGAGAGCACATTCATTTTCATTGTCATAGAACACAAAGTTCACAACTTTTATAGGGAATGACATAATTATTTATAATATCAGATAACAGAATGCTTTATACTTCTGGAAACATGTAAACCTGACTTGACTTCTCTGTATAGGCCAACAAAAGTTGAAGACAAAAAAAAAAACTTTATTAGTCCACATAAAAAGGCTATAATCCAATGACTGCTGATGTCATGTCTGGGAAACAAGGAAGTGTGGGACCAGTAACCAATGGGAATCAAAATTGGTGTACCAGAAGCTAGGCCTAATAGATGAATAAAATAAAGTTGAGATATTGGGTTTATTCATCACCCATTTTTGGTGTCCAAAATTTGGCATCACCGCAGCCACATGAACTGCTTGCTGGGACTCTGGGATCCATGTGACACTGAGAGGCCTTCACTGCCCTGATTCTGCAATATATCCTCACCAGGCATTCAGGGAAAAGGGAGAAATGACATCACCACCTTCCCTTCATTGGCTTTGGTTAAATCTTGAATCCTACCTAAATTATGGGCCTTGCCAAACAGGATATTTAGCATGTTTTATTTAGACCATAATAAGCATTATCATGCTGTACTAAAAGCTAGTATGGGTGTTGTGCAGGTGCACAGTAATCTGATCTTTAAGGCTAGGGACAGACATTACACATAAATCGGTTTAACTGATCAAAAACTCATTTAAACCTGTAACAGAACAGATGTTCAGCGCACATAAACCAGTTTGAAAATGGCTGAAACCAGTTTGAGATACTACATTCAACCAGCTTTATCAGACTTAACTGATTTGGCTCAAGCCAGTTTATGCAATGTCTGTCCCAGACCCCTTGCTGGTTTAAGTTAAACCAGACTCCCCCAGCATGGTCTCTGGGCTGGGCAGGGCTCTCTGCTCCACAGCAGAGCTGGCCCCTCCCCTCTGTTCCCTGGCTGCAGCTTGGCAGAGATTGCAGGTGTCTGTCTGGCTTCCCTCTGCTGCCCCCCTCACCTCCCCAACCCCCTGCCTTACACAGACACCTCTCAGCATTAGCTAACAGAACACATGCTGCTTATGGTCTGTGCTGTGGCAGACAGGACGAAGGCAGAATTGACAGGTAGCTGGTAATGTCCCTCTGTTGTTTTCTTAATGAGGTGATAAACACTGTGTTATCAATTCCCTGCTGGGCTGAGTGGGAGGGAGGAGAGGGTCCCCTCTCTAATCAGAACATCCTGCCAGGGCCTGGCCACTCCCCCCTCAGTTCAGCACTGGAAGGGAAGGGAAGGCTACTCTAGCACCCCCTGGCTTCTAGCCTGACCCATTGCAGGCATGTGCCTGCATTTCTGGGATGTCTGCACAGTTACAAACTTATTTTAGCCTAGCCAGTTTAGACTAACCTGCAAAGATTGAATCAATTCAGGCTCAGGCTTTTTGAATGTCTGTTCCTAGCCTAATTGTAAAGTGCAACACGGTGCAGGACCCCAGCAAGACTGGTGTGGGGCTGGGGCCAGGAGAACAACCTGCTGATTGTTGGTCACAGCCCCAGCCCCGCACCACAGCTGATTGTCAATCCCAGCTCTGGTGCTGCACTGAAGCTGTGCTGGTATTATTTCTGCAAAGCAGCCAGACAATAACTGTGATCATATATTACTTAATATATGATCTGGAGGTACTCCTCCCTGAAAAGGTCCCAACTTTGCCACGATACAATTACATTTACTGCTTGAACACAGCAGTATTTTAAGAATCAAAAAGCAGATGCTTGTATTTTAAGTGCAGTTAACATGTCCTAAGTGTAACGTGAGACAATTCCATATATACCTTTTTCACTAGTGCTGTTATTCTCATTCTATTGCATCTGTTATATTGCTCACCTTATTGCTTCTTTCTTCCCTCTCACCATCTCTTTTTGTCTTCAACTTAGTAACAGTCTTGCTAAAATAACCAAAACTGAATCTTTTTTCAATTCTGCTACTGTGACCAAAAAAAGGCAGTTAAAAGCAAGGTCTAAAACAGCTAAATGCTGCTGTTTTTCAGATCTCCAGGCACATCTACACATGCACTTTAATGCACAGTAATCTATTTGACTACACATTAAAGCGCACGTAAAAATAAAAGTAGCATTATGCTAATGTTCAGTAAGAATCTACTGCGCATTAAGAGTCATTAAAAAAATGCAAATGCACTACTGCATGTTAGCGCAACCTAATGCACATTAATGCATGTGTAGGCACACCCTTTGAGTGGTTGACAGGCTGTGTGTTATATTTGTCTTTGTCTAGCAGCAAGGCTGCAAATAAAACTCGGCAAAGTGCCTATATATTCTATTATTGCTGCTTCTCCCTCTCCTCCCCTTTTATGTCTATATCAAGGTAGCAGGACTATACGCTAACAAAAGCCTCAGAAATAAAAGAGCTCTAGGATAACCAAATCTGCCCCCTCCCTCCCTGCTCCCCTCCCTCCAGGACTATCTTTAATACCCTTTGAGACTGTCTAACAACGTGGGTTTTTTTATAAAGAATGTCTGCAGCTAAAGGATAAATGAGTGAATATTTTCTTTTTTAATTGAAAGCTTTAATGCTTAACATTTTTTCAGTGCTTCCAGTAAGTTTTCCCCTTTTCTAATAAAAGCTTAACCCATAAATGGTAACTGTTGTCTTGGGAATAAAGTTGAAGTTGCCACGTATATCACTCTGATCTTCATTTCACTAATTTTTGTATGCTGATTGTGACGTGAATCTCTGTCTCTCTGAACCTATTATTTCAAAATTAATATAGAGTAGTGAAAAGAGAAAAAGAAGGTTGGAGATGAGCCTGGAAAAGGAAAATGAAAGAGACAATTTCATTCACCAGCATCTCTGGAAAAAGCTAATTCAAAGATCAAACAATGAGAGGAGCCATGACAAAGGATTCAACTTCTTGGTATCCAAGAAAGAACAATACTCATCTGTAATGATTTCTTCCATAATTAGCCTTTCTTTATCATGAGTGAGAAGGTACCCTCATGCCGGTGAATTTATAATTTATTTCCTTCACCAATAGCAGAAATAACCACCACCCACCCAGCTCAACATTTAAAATGCCAGGAGCACTGAATGCATTCACAATAGACAAGCAAGGAAAGAAGCTGCTTAAGACACTCACTGGCAAGGCAGGCAGCCATTTAAATCTGTCTGTGCTTCATTAAGGCTTATTCCTTGTTACTCCACAGCCTTGCCTCTACAGCAGCCTCAAAACTGATAGCACCTAGTCTATTTCAGAGTTATGAGCAAAGTGGTTGTCCCAGCTTAGAAATTACCTCTTGGGAAATTTTCTGACTGGCCAAATGAACCCACTTGACTTTATTTAAAGAAACATTTTAAACTATGCAGTTATCAGCATGACCCAAATATAAGTACCATCTCCTTTCCAGTGCTTTGAAGTTGGGAGTTGAGACCAAAGTGTCACCAAGGTCTCATGGGCAACCTAAGGATTAATGAGGCTCCAATGCTGTTGTAGCAGTAATGGTCCAGGAAGTAGGAGAGGCAATGATTTTGGGGAGGTGATCAACAGCAGAAGTGGGAGAGATGTTAGACAAGCTTCTGGGCACAAAAAAAGCCCTTGGGGTGCAGCTCCCAGCTGTAACTCAGAGTGCTTTGCAAAAATCACTCTGAGTTACAAGTTACCCCAGACCAAACAGAAGTTCACTGTTGGCTGCAGGGGAGAGCAGGGAATCTAACAATGGGCAGCTCTCTGCCAATACTGCCTGTTCTCAGAATAGGAGGGGGGAAAGACAGTGAAAGGCAGAGTCTTGGGGCTCCCCAGCTGGTGCTGAAGGGTAAGGTGGGTGAATTGCAGTCCCCTTACCTGGGAGGAAGCTCCATTATACCCAGCCAAACCTCCAGGGGGACTGAACTACCTCAGCTCCCTTTCGCTTCTCCCATTCTGAAAACAGCAACAGGCTGGGAGCTCACAGGCACAAGTCACAGAAGATGCTGCATTTTGAAACATCTTTATCTCATGCCTCATGCTATGAGGGTTCAGATTTTCATGCGATCCTCCACTTTCAAAGCTGCATGCAGCCCTGCACTTGTATTTTGGTCACAGCTATAGACTGCATTCTATGGCTAGACTGGGCAAAAACTGTCATTTCTGCCTGCGCACTTCACGCCTGACAGCTCGTCTTCTCTCCCAGTTATGCAGCCGGCCCAACAAAACCCAATTGCTGGAACAATCCTTGCCCATGGGGTAGCATCACCGGCTCTCTCAATCTCAGCAGGACGCCTGCCAGCGCTGGCCTTCTGCTCCATGCCCACGGCTCCTGGGACCCATGAGGATCACGGCTGCAACTTTCCAGGAAGGAGGGACCCTCAGCGCTCACAGGGAAGAGACCACAACTCCAGGCACCTGAAGATTTATTCTTGGTCTCGTGCAGGTGGGTAAGAAACCAGGGCGAGGACTGTTGGTAGGAAACAGGACAGCAAGGGGGCACCCAGGGGTCCAGAGGGGCTCACACCACATGCCTCTACCCTACAGGCCAGGAAGCAAAGAGGAACAGCCCCTGCTCCATGCAGAACCCAGCCACTGGAGCCACCCCTAGACCTGGCCCAGCCCCCCTTTCACACCATTAACTAATCCTTTGTGAAGCCCCTGCCCCCTCAGAACCCTGCTCTACCCCATTTATAACCCTGTACCGGCATAGTCCAGCCCCCTGTCTTGGCCCCACCCCCTTTAGATCCCCGCGCGTAAGCAGCCACATCCCCCCCCCTTCCCTCAGACCCCGAGCTGACGTAGCCCCGCCCCCTCCCTTGGCCCCGCCCCCTCCTAACCCTCGCACTTCTGCGGCCCCAACCGCTTGGACTCTTCGCGCTGCCTGGCCCCGCCCCCACCGTGGCCCCGCCCCCTCCCGGCGGCGGCCCCGCTCCCCGCGCGCTGCCGGCTTCCGCCACCTGCAGGAAGAGCTCGTAGAGAATCTCCTCCCGCACGCGGCCCTCCAGGTTCCCCACGAACAGGGTCCGGTCCGCCTCCCCAGCCCGGCCCGGCGCCGACATGGCGGCACAGCCCGGGATCACTCAGCCAGCGTAACAACCCCGGCCCCCTACCCCGCCTCTACCCCGCTCCGCACCGGCGCGGGGCGGGGCCAGAGGCAGAGCAGGGGTGGGGGAAGCGTGTAGGCGCGAGCGGCCGTAAAGAGCTACCCGTGTCGCATCGCTCCGGCAGCGCGACCGGGGGTTGCTAGGAGAGGGGGCGGCCGCGCTCTACGGCAGCAAGGCGCAGCGCGTGCCAGCGTCCCAGCAACGGCGCGCGACTCAGAAGGGGACTTTCTCCGCGCGGGCGTAGACGAGGCGGGGCTAAAGCTGACTGGCGGCTTCTCGCAGCGGGGCGGGATGGAAGGCAGTGCACATGCGCAGGGAGCGCGCCCTCTGATGGCTGGTTGACCGCTCACCGATTAAAGGGGCAGCGATATTAAAGATGCTCCATGCCCTCAACCACTGAAAAGAGGCTGGGCCTCTTTATATATATATATATATATATATATATATATATATATATATATATATATATATATATGGGGGAGGAGAAGGCAACCAGCGCTTTCTGATCTGCAGCTGCCCTTGAGCTTAATGCAATCATCATGGATCTTGGTTTTCTCTGATTAAAAAAAAAATCCCCAATTTTTGGATTAAAAAAAAGTAACCCCAAATCTGCATTTTTCTGCGATTAAAATGAAATGTTGCTATATGTTTTAGTGATATTTTAGTTGTGGGAAAAGGTGGATTTGGGGTTACTATTTTAAATCAGAAAATTGTGGATTTTTTAAAGGGTTAACTAACAACGGAATTAACAACGGAATTAACTAGAACGACTATATACATACAAGTTAGAACCAAAACACAAGTAAAAGTGAGAAGAGCATTGCACCCAAAGTGAATGTAGCAGCAAAACTCTTGTCTTTCACAGAGCTGGGTTTGGTTGGCTGCCTAGTAACCACAGCGTTTCACTTTGCGGTCTGATTTCACATACACGGGCTCTCTTTGAGGCACTTAACTTCTTCACTTCCGTATGAAACTTCTTCAAACACAACTAGGGCATGTCCAGACAAGCGGGAATGTGGGTTTCCCCAGAGACATCTTGTGCCACTGCTACTTGTCCCTGGGGAACGCATATGCCACGAGTGCTTTGGTGCAGTAGGTTACACTGGGTAAGGAAAGGGAGGCTGGGGCCAGCAACTGTGCTGGCCCCAGCAGCCTTACCTGGGGCCCTGGGGGCCTCCGGGAGCTGCGGTTGCAGCACTCCTGCAGCATGAGGCCTGGCTGGCAGCTGGAGCGTGGCTTCAGCCTGCGAGGCTCCAGTTTTGGGCAGCATGTGCACTGCTGTCACGTGTGCTGCCCCACTTCTTTTGACATGGGTTTTTTTGACCCCCTGCACAGCAAAGCAGCAGCACAGGAAACACTTGCATGTGCAGTGAGTGGCATTGCAGATGGGTCTGCAGTGCCACTTGACACATGTCTGCACTCGTCTGGATGTGCCCTTACAGTGCTAAATGAACTCAAAACACCACAATAGCTCTCACTCTCACAAAATTCACACTCCACTTTTTCTTACAGGATCGACTAGGTGTCTCCAGTCAGGCTCTCTTGACTGAAAAAAAACCCTAGGTTCCCTTTTCTTGTAAAGGACAGCAAGGGTGATACTTCACCTAACCAAATGGAAGAACCTGATCTTCCATGACTCTTGTGGGCAGAATACAAAACTCTGGTTGCTCCAGCTTGCAGTGTCTCCAGCACCCAACTTAAGCAAGCTAACTTGCAGATATGCAACGAAATGTCCAAAAGCTTCAACAAATGGTCTGGGACTGACTTTCACCACTTCGGTGACAAGCTTATAAAGGGGTAAATCAGCCCATCTAAACTGACCAGCCAAACAACACACACAGTTGCCAATCATGAGTCAATCCCTCCAAAAGATACTTTTTCAGTAATGGACCAATTTTATCTTGAATCACCTCAGGAGTGGGACAACCTCACAACTGTCACTCGACCTCACTTTCCTGCCACTCCTGATCTGACACCCATGTGTGCTCAAACTGGTCTTACATGCATTTACTCCAGTAGGGTTAAAAGTTCAGATTTTATTACAAACTTCCTTCACACTTACGCAAATCAACTAAAGTACATTAACACAAGAGAGGGGAAACATAACTCAAACAGTGTAACAAAACTACCCAACAGCAGGGTGAACCAACTTTCCATTGATGCATACAACCGAAGACCTGTGAAGTTAACAGAAATATTTCCAGTGACTTAGTAGCCTTCAGAACTGTCTTCTATTGCTTTCTGCTAGATCACTGACAAAGATGGCAGATTACTTCTGAATTTATATGCATTCCATGGCCATATATAATGCTGCTACTATCCTGCCTGTTGTTTTGCAAATGCCTTCCATTTCTACCAGTGCATTTCATAGGGATTTCTAATATCTATTGCACCTCACTTGTTTCACCATGATTTGTAGGATGAAGATTGTATTGGAAAAGGGGGTACACTAGGAAGAAATTGTGGGAGACTGTCTTCACAGACAGCAATTTTTGCTGAAGCTTACACAGTAAAAGAAATCGAACATAAAAATATACTGTCTGGGTTAGAAAATTTGTAACTAAATGATTTTGTTGGTCAGAAATTGAAACCTACTTAAAATAACAACTCATTTGTGCCAAACAATGGTTTGAGATGGAGGGGAAACAGGAAGAATAAAGCAGAGTAATGAACTTCAGTGCAATAGGAATTTGGTGGAGCTATCTCAGAAACAGAGAACAAAGAAGTTGGGAAGTCAGCTTATTCAGGACAAACCTTGTGAATATTATCAAGGCTTCCAGTATCATCTGTCCATGTGTGATCTAGGACAGGAAAAGATTACATTGAACAAGATTCATATATTTTTTATAAACGATAAATGTGCGTGCATGTCGGTGCACAAAGGGTCCTTCTGACTGAGACTCTTTTGCATTTAGAAAATTTAAAGCATAAACTGCAGACATTTCCCCATCTTCCACACATGAGTAGTTCCACTTGCTATCCTCTGTCCATTGTGTTATTTACAATAGAAATGTAATGTAACTGTAGAAGGGATTCTTAGGAGCAGCTACCGGTGGCAGAAATTCAAACAGTATGGCTTTGTTAGGAGTAGGAGCCTTTTCATGGACATCAGGCCTTGGTTTCAGAGATGTGGTTTCTCATTGGACCTTAATGAATTGTTCCTGTGGCCTATTGTAGAGAAGAGGAGGCCCCACCTGTCATCCAAGAAAATAAACATGAAGGAATCTTCACGTGGAAAATGTAAGTTAAGATTTCTCCCAGTGCACACACTTTAGCTGGTTTTATGAGTTTTCCTACAGCCAAAAGGCAGTTGGGTCTTAACTGACTAAGTTCCACAATACCTTCATGGGATGCATATATTTAATCTGTTTTATAGGTGGAGAAACAAACAGAATGATGGTAAATGTCCAAAATAACATGGCAAATCATTACGTCAGAAATATAAGTCCAAAGTTCTGACTTCTAGATACATGCTTTATAGTCTTTGAAAATGTATAGGATTAGATTAGAGGGAAAATCTTCAGAAAGATCACAAGGCAATCTTCCTTAGGGGGCATTTATAGGAATGCAGTTACTAAAATTCCATTTTTAGCCCTAAGAGAGAAACCAGTTCATAACCAAAATAACATTTTTCTGCATGTTTCTTTGCCCATTGTATAGCACAGCTTCAAACACACCACAGGGTGGGTTGTCTTGGCAGTTCATCAGAGCAGAGAGGGCAAACGGAGTGATGTATATTTAGTTCCACTTCGCTCAAGGATTCCACATATTTGATGGCTGGCAAAGTAGAGACCCATGTTCAGTAGCTCTTAAGGAGAGAGGACAACTGATAATTAAAAAAAAAAAGGAAGAAATGGAAACTGCCTTACCTCCTTAATTATGTAAATAGGAGGAGCCATGAATTGCAGAAGCTTAAATATAAGCTCAGCAAAGTAACTTCCTGCTCTTCATCACATCTAGTTTATCAATAACATTTGTCACAGTAAAGGGAAAGCAGTGTGTTCTAAAGGACAAGTCAAATCTTCTCCGTTCCATTGTGGATGTTCACTATTTCCATATGTTGAGGTCCTGTTTCTTCATCTATTTGATGTGCTGGGTGGGATCAGGTAAGGAAACCAGTAAGAGTTACTCCTGACCTTTTTCCAAGCAAAGAACAATAACTTTTTAAACAGTAAAATATAAATGATCAGTTATGATTAACTATGACAAACCTTCCAATTATAATTAATATAGCAAACTTAGTCAAGGTAACCTAATTTCTTTGAATTATTACAGAGGTTTTCAGCTTAAAGTAAATATTGAAAAACATGATATCTTATCTCTTTCTGTACTTTGTACGCAAACTGGTATGACTAAATATGCATTGTGTCCTGAAGGTAGGTGAAAAGTGTTTTGCTTATTCTGAAGTAATTTGATATTATTCGACAGTGGTTTACTAAGGATAAAGACTTTCAAAGTAGATAGATAGACAGATAGATAGATATTGAGAAGGCAGGAATCAATATTTTTTATAAGCACTATACATTTGTTTGTTAAAGTCCATTTGATCAAAATATGATTAGTTTAGTTAGTTATGAATTTCTTTGTCGGACCTGCAAAAGTTATTACCCATAACTGAACATGAAGAAATATCACTCACAGAACTAGATGAAACGATAGATTTATAATTAAACTAATTGCCCAATGGATAGCTCTAACTTTTTCTTCTATAAAAATTCCTATTTGAGTGCTCATGTGATAAAAAGCAATGTAAGCAATACTTATCAATGAATGTTAAAGAATTTGAAAAACTTCCTGTTTGCTTAGGTGTTAGTGCTGAACAGGTAAAATTATTTATTCATATTTCAGAACCACGTGCTGCAGTTTTAATTTCATTCCACTCTGCAAAGTACATATCTTTGTACAAAGCAGGCATCATATTTTTTCTCTGTTTACTTTTCAGTGAACACCTTTGTGTTAATTTCATACTTGTAAGTAAACACCTAAGTTATATGTTCCTTTTGTGTAGCATACTGCTCTGTTCTTAGATTTCAGCTATGTCTGATTGTCCCAAAAGAAGAGACTTTTATGTTTCCATAGACCTGTTTTCCAGGCCTGTGTGAAGCAGCTAGTATTGGCTTTGGATTCGGGGACAGCGATTCTATTTGGCGATTTCAATTACTGTCCTGAATCAATTCTGCCGAATCTGATTCTGAGATTTGTCAGCAGCCAAATCTCCAAATCACCCAGGCCAGGCCTGTCCCCTGCCCACTCTTCCAGCCTGGCAGTGCCTGCCCAGCCCGCCCCAGCTCCCAGCACTTGGAAAAAAAAAAAAGCCCTGACTCAGCAGGTGCTGCCAGGCAGGGGGATGATCGCTGCTGCCCCCCACTGCTCCATGCTGCATGGGGGGCTCTGCATGAGCCCCCTGGCCCCCCTCCCCTGCTGTCCCAGCCACCCCATGGCTGCCTCGCCTGCCCCAGCTCCGGCCCTTTAAGAAAAATAAACCAAGAAAAACTCCGCACTCACCACTCCTGCTGGTGGGGAGTGATCCCCACTGTCCCACGCCATGTGGTGGGCTCTACGCAAGCTCCCCAAGCCCTGAGGCTGCTGCAGGAGTGGTGAGGCCTGATACTTTTCTTGTTTTTTTTCTTAAAGGGCCAGAGCTATGGTGGGCAGGGCAGCTATGGGAGGGGAGGGCTGAAGGCGGGGACCAAGGGGCTTGTGCAGAGCCCTCCATGCAGCATGGGGCAGTGGGGGACAATGGGGATTGTCCCCCCACTCTGAAGCACCCTCTGAGTGAGGGCTTTATTTTTTTAATCACCAGGAGCTGGGGCGAGCGGGGCAGCCATGGCGGGGCTGGAGGAGCAGGCAAGGGCTGGGGGCTGGCAGAGGTCCCCCCATGGTCTCCTCCGCTCCCCTCCAGCCCCACTTACCCTGCCCCTACTTACCAGCTCCTAGTCCGGCCGCAGCTCCCTGCTGCAGCCACCGGGGACTGTCTGAATCATCGAAGATCTTTGAATCCTTTCTGAAGATTCAGAGAGCTTTGAATTGATTTGGACCTTTTAATTAGTCTCCTGATTTGATTCGGATTTGGAGATTCAGCCACCTAATCTGGCCAAATCTCCTCCAAATTGAATCAGCACCCAAAGCTTCGCGCAGCCGTACTGATTTCCCATTCATATGAGGTCCCTGTAATTCCATTTGCTTTAGTGAAGTGAGTCTTGATTTACACAAATGTAAGTGAGGCAAGACTTGAGCTCTAATGATCAGAATGCAAAATAAGCCCACAGATATCAAGAAGCATTTCAACTTTTAAGGTGTCTTAGCTTAATTCACTACATAAATTGAAAAATATGCAATAAAATAATTGTATATAATGCTAAGGTGCAGCAATACAGAGAGATGGAACAGCTGTTTTTTGTGCATAGTAGAAAAAAGTCATCTACAATTTGTATAAATTAGGCATGAATAGGGAATAGGTAATGAAATGCTTAAGTAAAATTACTCTTCAGCATGTTGCTGTGGGTGTTTGAGTGGCATGTGTGAAGGAGATTTTACATTTGGTTATCTCACCTTGTATATAACATTAAATCATGATTTGAAAGCCAGAAATTAAATTTTACATTATATTAAAATTTCAGGATGTTTTCCAGTGTCAGACTTTTTACTGGGTTCTTTTGATATTGCTAATGCAAAGTAACTGCAAGAGAACAGCTCAGAATTCCTGATTTGGCTAACTCTCAGCTGTACATCAGCATGCTGAAGACTACATGTGGAGTTGTCTCCTCTTATAAATTAATCAGTTTAGTGAGTCATATTATCCCAGAAGGAGGTAGCTTGGTAAATCATTATTGTACAAATTAATTTAAAAATAAGTAATTTTGAATTTAAAAAAATAAAACATTCAAATGTCTTCATTCTAAAGAGATTAGTATTTACTTAAAAAAATCAGGAATCTATAGTATTCCAAATATACAAAACTCATAGTTACAGACACTTTTATGAATAAAAGAAAGAGAAGGTAGAAGTTTTGTGCCTTCCCAGATATTTTAGGGCAGAAAGTTAGAGGACATTTTCTGATTCTCTGTCATGGCAGGGGGTCGGACTTGATGATCTGCTCAGGTCTCTTCCGACCCTACCAACTATGAAACTTCCACCTTAATTTTGGTTTTCACTAACCCTGAAAATATTCACTGCTTTTTGCAATGTTAAATCTATCTCTTGCAATAAGATGGCTTTGTCCTGGTTCTCATATATTCCACAGATTATCTGGTCTTGAATCTCTGCATTGTTCAAGTTCGCATGATTTGTCTTGATGTAGATTTGGAAAATAAGCTCTCAGTGTCAAGATGGTTTCTTGCCTTTCCTAAGTGACAATTTTTTATATGGATCAAAATATTCCTGCAAATTTTAATACCTTTGTAAAATGGCCTGTAATCTTCATGATTCCATGCAGTTCACTGAAGATTTTCAGTACCTCTAGATTTGTGTCTGTAGCAATATGGAGGATATATAATCCTGTGCAGTGTCTCAACAAGATACAAAAGTGCTGCCATCACTTCTTCCAAATGTCTGCCACATGCTCTCTGATTAGGGTAGGTTTTTTTGTTGTCAATTTACAGAATTCCAAGGAAACTAATAACATAAATAATTCACGTGAGCTATTTATGGGAAACTCACATGAGAAACTATCATTTAGGAACTGAAGACACACTGTTCCTTTTTCTTCTCATTGGAAGAAGGAATTGACAGTTTGTGTTCTTGCTGCTCTATACAAAGCTCTTGTGACAAAAGAAACTGACAAAAACTTGTTTAAATATAAGGGGCCAGATTCTTAGGCAATATAAATTACCTTTGCTGAATTCAAATTATATAACAAATAGCTATAACAAATGATACTTAGTAGGGGTTGGGCCCGAGGTTAGCTCCTCAGGTCTTTAACACAGTTGAAATCAGAATGTTTCTCAAATTTGATTATGTATGTGTGTGCCATTAGGTCAGTGATTCTTAACCAGGTGCTGAGAGCCCCTTCCAGGGGTGACAGGATGTGGGTGCCACAGCAGCCGGAGTAAAATGCCCTGTACCTCCTCTGGAGACAGATTGGGGAGCAGCTGTGACTAGAGCCAGCGCTCTTCTTGGAGCCCTTCCCTATCTGATCCTGCATGTTCTTCCTGAAAATAGAGGTGCGCTGGGCAGGTGGGACCAACTGTGCCCTCCTATTTCCAGAAGGAGTGCACAGAGTCAGATCAGAAAGGGCCATGGCAAAAACATGTGCTCCAGCCAAAGCCCTTTGTCCTGTCCATCTGGAGGGGTCAGGCTGGACTGCAGGAGCCCTTTGCACTGCTTATCTAGAGGAGTCCTGCTGTGCTAGAGCAACTGTTTGCACTGTCCAGCTGAAGAAGCTGGGTGTGGGGACACCCAGGACAGGAAAGACCACCCTCTGTTCCCTCACGCCCCATACCCCAGGGGTACAGGGCACAAAACTCATTAGTTACACCTCTGCTCCTGCCTGCTTTAGATTTATCAGATAACTCTAATGCAGTCAGGAGTGTGGGGCAACAGCCTAGTTGAGAACCACTGCGGCAAGCAGAGACAGAACAAGAGTGGTTTTCAACTAGGGATGCTGCTAAATTCAGAAAAGTTGTGGAGGGGTGACCTGACTGAAAAGGTTGAAAACTACTGAATTAGGCTAAAAGAGACCATGATGGGAAGTAGAAACAAGTCCACATGATTCTTCTGCTTGTGTAGATTATCCTTGCATACATAAAACAATTCCATACTTAGGCACTTTTGAAAATCGTCTTTATAGCAATGAGTGTTTATTTAAGTTTCTGGGGTTTAGTGGTGTGAAAGAGATTTACACTTAAACCACCATACTCAGTATACCTAACATCACCAGCTGACTTTGAATTTGTAAAATCTTGTCTTTCACTGTTAGGTTGATAAGTTGATGTCTGCATTCAGTCTTTTAATTCTCAAAGTAGACAATACATAAAAGTAATCTAAAATTATAATATTAGATCACTTTTCAGGTATTTTGCTAATCTGTTCAGTTGGAATTTAAGAACTGCAGTAATGTTTCAGAAAAAGGAACAGTCAGGCAGTCTACTCACAGTACATGCTGTGTCTCTGAGTTCACTGACTTGCATGTTTCTTGGGAACAGGCTGAGCAAGAGTTCAGTTTTTCACTTTCAGGCATTAATACAAAGAAGTTAACATGTTCCTTTTTTGCTGGGAAAAACTGTTTTAAAATAACACTGTACAGGAACTCATGGAGTAATTCAGGAAGTGGTATCTTATTTATGACTCCAGTTACTATAAATTCCACACTCAAATGGAAAAAACAGAAAGTACCCATACCAGTAGATGCCTACTCACCATGAAGGACACTCAAGTTTGCTCTGCCTGAATTGGATCAAGAACTGAAACCTTGGCCTCACATCTCTGGGAAATTCTGAAAGAGTTAGGTTTTACTGTTACTAGGGATGGGATGTGAGAAATCTTACTGGCCTTACTGTTCCTATGATCCTGGATGTGAGAAATCTTTCTCAACAAATCTTACGTTCCTCTCATATGTTTCAGATTCTTGAAGGGAGGAATAGAAGGGAGGAATAGGCTGCAATTGAACCTAGACAGGTTACAGGGGTGGGCAGATGAGAACAGGATGGGTTTCAACGCTGACAAGTCCAAGGTGCTGCACCTGGGGAGGAAGAACCAGCAGCATACCTACAGGCTGGGGAACTCCCTTCTTGTCAGTGCAGAGGCAGTAAAGGATCTTGGAGTCATTATTGATGTCAAAATGAACATGGGCCAACAGTGTGGGAACACGGTCAGGAAGGCCAACCACACCTTGTCATGCATCCACAGGTGCATCTCGAGCAGGTCCAAGGAGGTGATCCTCCCCCTCTATGCGGCACTGGTCAGGCTGCAGTTGGAGTACTGCATCCAACTCTGGGCACCGCACTTCAGGAGGGATGTCTACAACATGAAGAAGGTCCAGAGGAGGACCACTTGCATGATCAGGGGGCAGCAGGGCAGGCCCTACGGGGAGAGGCTAAGGGACCTGAACCTGTTCAGCCTCCACAAGAGAAGGCTGAGGGGGGATCTAGTGGCCTGTTACAAACTAGTCAGAGGGGACCAGCAGGCATTGGGAGAGTCGCTGTTCCCCCGAGCACTCCCAGGAGTGACTAGAAATAACGGTCACAAGCTGGCAGAGGGTAGATTCAGACTAGACATCAGGAGACACTACTTCACAGTCAGGGCGGCTAGGATCTGGAACCAACTTCCAAGGGAAGTGGTGCTGGCTCCTACCCTGGGGGTCTTTAAGAGGAGGTTAGACGAACACCTTGCTGGGGTTGTTTGACCCCAGTACTTTTTCCTGCCATCGCAGGGGGTCGGACTTGATGATCTGCTCAGGTCCCTTCCAACCCTACCAACTATGAAACTATAAACAGGATTACTCACAGTAAAATTATTTCTAATTTACACATAGGTAACAGTGTTTTAGGCAGAATGCCCTGGTCTACATGAGACACTGAGTGCACAGTTGTTACTGCACAGTCATTTAGTACTTGCATACACAAATACTAAGTGACTGCACAGTAACCAGAGTTACTGCGAAGTAGCATTGCCGAATGGCTTTTTGGTGATGCTGGCTCTGCAGTAGCTCCTTACTAGTGTGCAGTAGCATCACATCATGCTTTGTGCCATGCAATACTACTATGCAGCAGTAATGAACTACTGTGTAATCAGCATTTTGTGTAGATGTGGCCACTGTGAATTGCCCAATATCATACAGGGATCGTGTGGTAGGGCTAGGAATTATACCCAAAGCTCCTAAGTCTCATTCTATTGACAGAGGACTATACAGATTCAGTTGCAGCAGGTGATTGACTTGCTTAGCTAAAAGCTACTGAAGTGCTGAGCATTTGATATTGATACTGAAGCATACAGCAAAAAATGAATGTTTCAACTCTCTTTGAAGATCTTGGCCATCATTTAGAACCTGAGCTAAACTTCACACTGTAGTACTTCCCTACAACTGCATAGTTCAAGCAAAGAAATGCTAAACATTGCCATTTTCTCACATCTTTCATTCACCTTTCCAGACTCTATTTAGGACCCTTTTTTGATGTTCTGCATAATAGTGGGATTTTTACCTCAAGTGCAAAACTAGAAAGGGATAATTCATCTGTAGGTGCAATAATGGAAAGTTGTCTGGTTTAACAATCAGGTCTCATTTGTTTGGGGGTTTTTTATTTGACCAAGTGACAAAGAATTCTAACTCCTTAGTTGGAATTGGAAGTCAAGTGCAATTATCCTCCAGCTTGTGAAATAGACACTGGCTTTGCAGGAATCTAGAAAAGCAAGCAAAGCTGAGGACACAGTAGAGGTGCTACTTGCCCATGTTTCATAATTAGGAAATGCACTGAATTCAAAATGGTAGAGTAAGTGGAAATACTTTATTCTTTGTGGACAACAGAAAAGAAAAGGGTAATAGAATCGGTAGAAGGAAAGGGTAACAGTCTTTATCATAGTCTAACTGGTTGAATATTTGTCTGATATTTTTATATTTTTCAGATGCAGAGAAAAAATGTCCTGAATTTACAGATCTTAGTTTAGGCAATGCTTTAACTGGAACAGATCTGAAAGTGCAACTACTGTTGTATACAAGGCAAAACCAGAATTGTTCTGAGAATCTCAGTGAACATAATGTAACAGCATCTAGTAGCCTGAATACAACCAAGAAGACTGTCTTTGTTATCCATGGCTACAGGCCAACAGGATCTCCACCAGTATGGCTAAATGACATAAAGGAACTTCTGCTGGCTTTAGAAGATTTTAACCTCATTATAGTAGATTGGAACCGGGGTGCTACTACTGTAATTTATCCTACTGCTGCTCATAACACCAAGAAAGTTGCATGTATCTTAAAGAAACGTATTGACCAGATGTTGGTAAGTCAGACATTTGCCCTGGAAGTAAATGAATTAAAATAGCATAGTTTTGGTGTCCTATAAAAAGAGTTGATACAGGAGGAACTACAGGAGGAACACAGTAAGCACCATCATTTTGTCTGAATCAAGATGTGAACATTGTATGTACTTATTCTACATATACTTTCTGCTGTATCACGCAGATTTCTTCTCCCATTTGTTTCCACTGAAGTGAATGACAGTTTTATTTCAATGGAACCAAGATTATGTCTTGAATCCCTTGTCTTGCAATGAGTTTTAGCTATGTCAAAAAAACAGCTGCTCTTTCAAATGAGTGGTCAAGTGACACATAAAAAAACTGGTATCAATATATTGTTTAAATAAAATATTATAGAAGTTACTTCTTTAACTACTAAATAAGGTGCAAAGAATATTCACTTATGAAAATAACTCATAGGAAACATTTATAAAAAATGACTGACATAAGGCATTTAAGAACACATATCTATTGTAGAAAGCATTTGATAAATCTCCTAGTGCTAACAGCAGCTGAGAAAACAGTTTTTCTGAATAAGGGTCTGAGCCAAAATCAACAAAGTCAATGGAAAGGCTTCTGTGGATTTAAATAGTTTTTAAACAAATGGACAAAATAATTAGAATATTATGTAAGGGAGAAGTGGGGAACATAGGAGACCGCAAGAGGGCATATTATAGCTTGGCTGTTGGGATCAGCTAGCATTGACTATAACTGTATTTCATAGATTGATAGATGTTAGGGGCTGAAAGGGACCTTACAAGATCATCGGATCCAGCCCCCCTGCACTTGGGAAGGAAAGACTGTTAATTTATAAAAATATAATGGAAAACTAAAATAACTTTGAGAACATAGTTCCAACTCTGATGAAAACTAATGTTAACCACTTAGATTTGTACCTAGTGGAACTGTTGCTGCACTTCATGTGTATAGTTCATCTTGCTCTGATCTTGTTCCTCTAACAGTCCCTTCTTGGTACAAACCAGATCACAGGTCACAACAAACCAGGTCACAGCAAAATGATCACAAAAGAGGTGAAAAGTCAAGATGCAAAACTTCAAATACCATATTTGCAAATTGATTGTCATGGAACTGTCTAGTTATTACTTCATCTACAGACTTAAAATACTGTTTCAGATTCCTCTTGCCTTTGGGACTGACCGAGAGAGGCTTCCAAATCAGGGTTCTAGATTTCCTTACACTGGCTTTGTGTCCTGCAGTAGCATTAATGAAAATATTATCTATTACACGTGGTAAGCATTTCCTCCCTTCAGGGTTCATTGCATGTATAGGCTTGGCAGCCTTGCTCAGTTGGCTGTGTTGCTTAAGTGCTTGTAACTAGAATTTTTTTATTTTATTGGGAGTAGGGGAAAGGGTTGCATTTAGCTGACAGTTATAGTTTCCTTTCTTATACTTTTGTAATACATTCTCTCTTCTTCAAATAAATCAGTGAAGAAATACCATATTTACCCATATATAAGATGAGGTTTCCCCCCGTCCCATTCAGCATGGGGGAAAAAAGCTCCTTGTCTGATATTCACATACAAGGAAACTTCATTAAATACGTTATCTATTACTAAACGGCTGCCAAAAGCAGCATGTGCTCAGTAATAGCAACCACCTGTTAAATGGATTAAATGCAGCCAACGTTGAGCATGACTATAAAACACTCATAGCGGGCAAACAGATTGATGGGAAACTTTGTGTGTATGTGTGTGTGTGGCCTTTAAAGACAGGTGTTACATCTTCAGGGATCTGACACCAGACCTAGAGGTACTGCTATACTAGGCTGGCACTGGGAGGGCTAGAGCCATCTCCAATGCCCTCCCCTTGGTGCCAAAAACAGATTTTGCTTTATTAGGAAATGTTAAGGATCATAGAAAAAATGACAGAGCCATATGGGAAAAACAGAGAGCCCAAGCGAAGGACTAACATAAGAGGGATGGGGGTGAGGAGGGAAATGCAACTAGGTTACATAATTACAATGTTAGTCAGCTAAGCCCAGGGAAGGGAGGTGAGGTGGAGGAGGGGGTCACAATGCTGAGAGAGAAAGAGAATAGATACAAGCCAAAAAGACCTACCAAAAGGTTAGGTTAGTATAGCCCATCTGAATAAGATCCATGAAAATGTCCATTGTGCTGAGTCCTGCTCAGTGCCAACTCTTTTTCAAGTCATGGTGAGCCCATTACACTGAATATATTTTGATATCCCCTTTACTCCCACAGCTAAGCTGTGCTTCTCTTTCCCATTTCCAATAATTTCTGTTTCTTCACTAACTTTAAGTGTCTGGCAAACATCACTAAGCAGGGCCCCAAACAGTTCACCAAGAAGGCCTCTATTGCCCCCTCTCTCAGCCTGTCACTGATGATTAGTGTGGCTCCACCATCAGGGGGTAAAGCCATACCAGACTGACCTGCGCCTTATCTGCATATACATTTTTGGAGGATCCCAGGACTCATGACTAGAATACCTGGCTCCAGTCCTGAGTGGGGCTAATTAGCACATGGATCCCTTGTAAACACATACTGAGAAATGCTGAGCTGTGGGGTCGCCATGACTTTAAATGCTGTTGACTCTGCTGGGGCCCTACCCGATGAACTAGGTACAAAAGCATTGCTCAAAATTGTATTTATGGAGTACCTGTGCTACAACTTGCAGCAGTTACAAAAGTGAAACACATCAGTCCTGAATCAACTTAATCTATGGGAACTCATAGTAATTTGCCTATAAGCAAATGACTACAAGCAAATTTATTTGAAAGTTAGTGGATGCATCTACATGAGACGCTTACTGCAGAGTTGCCTAATTAGCTCCACAGTGAAGCGTCACAGGTCTACAAATGTGGAGCTATTAGGCCGGAGTAAACTAATTAACTCTGTCATAGGTTAGTACTGCCAGATACAAGTACTGTCCTACAAAGGAGTTATTTACTCCATTGCAGTGCACATGTAGACACTGACAGGGCTGGCTGGGGCATGAGGCTAGCCCCTTACTGAAGTATTCTCGTCCCCCAGGCAGCCCTTCCATAGCACGTTGAGCCAGGTTGAAGCAGTCCCAGGCTGGCAGGCTGATCCCCTGGGCTTCTTGCCAGCTGGGGCTGCTCTACCCTGGCTCAATGTGCTACAGTCCCAGGCACATATGTTAATGCTGCGCCCAGGATCAATAAACTCCAGCACAAAGTGCTCCAGAGTTTATTGTGTCCCATTAATATTCACATGTAGACATGTCCAGTTTTTCAGATTTGCCCCTCATTCTATGCGCTTGTGGAGAGAAGGGTCTGATAGTAAGAATGGAAGGAAGAGGCTGCAGAGGGAAGAAGGCGGGCAAGGGCAAGAGCTGCCACCCTCAGATTTATTTTCCTTGCTGTAGTAGTAGGAAGGGGACACATTCAAGGTCTCCAGTAATTAGATTCAATACCTGGAAAATTATATCAAATTTATATATTTTCCATATATAGAATCTAATTAGTGCCGGTGGGGGGGGGGGGGGCTCATCTTCTATTAAGGGTTATCTTATATTCAAGCAAATATGTTATTACTCTAGCTTTCTTCATGCATTTATATACTCAAAGAATTTCATAACTGCTGTACTGTATACTATAGAAAATTTAATAAAAAATATTTTTGTGGAATTTCCAGAGGGTTTCAAAGTCAGAAATAAAACTTAAAAGTTTGAGAAAAAAGTGAAGAGTAAATCATAGTTTACTGAGGTCTACTCAGTTAACCATATTGCAGACATTATGGTTAACATTTCTATAACCCATAATCATGGGCTTTTTTTCTTTTACTGACAGGCAGATGGAGCTTCTCTTGACTCTATTTATATGATTGGAGTTAGCCTTGGGGCTCATATAGCTGGATTCGTTGGACAGATGTATAATGGCAAACTTGGCAGAATTACCGGTAAGGCTTTTAAACTTGGTATGCATGTTCTTGTGTATATTTTCACCATTATTATAGTTAGTTGCATACCATATGGGTGCGAGGATTTGAAAATTCACAGATCTGACATGATAAAACTATACAGTAATATGGAATAAGCCAATGCATTCTTGATGTAAATCTAGAGAGGATTTGATGCAATAGGGAAGCATCATAACAAGTATTTAGAAATACTTGATCTTTCTAAAGTTGTTTAGTCTACCACAAAAATTCTGCTTATACTTTTAGAAAGAAAATTGGCTAACATTTTCTAATTTGATTGCCTAAAGCCAAGTTCCTAAGTGAGAGTGACAGAGATCTACCACATTTGCTTTAAGAGGTTTTTAAGTGTGGATTTGCAAGTCTAATGTTAGGTGCAAGGTTTGTACTTAACAGTTTTTGCCCTAAGGCTTTATCCAATATTTCTTACAAGCTTGAAACATCTGTTGTCTTCAGTGAGAATTTTGAATACAGCAGGAATTGGGGTGCATAAAGAATACAGAACGAAGGCAGGGTCTATAATGGAGTCTGGGGGAATTTTTACATGTGCTCTGGCATGGGGAGGCACTTTAATTAGAGTGGATCCGAGAGCCACTCTAGTTAAAGCGCTGCAGTGTCTTACATATCAACGTCTCCACACTTCAAAATGGCTGCGGGGGTGCTTTAACTAAAGCTTATTGAATAAGCTTCAGTTAAAGTGCCCTCGCTGCCATTTTCAAGTGCTGGGACACTGATACACGAGACATGGAAGCTGGCTGAAGTACGCTAATTAGCATGCTCCAGCAGACTTGATGAATTGAGTATGTGCCATTGCACTGTAATTACAGCATGTTGGAGCAGCTTCCAGCCAAGTCTACAGGTATCTACAGTGCCTAACTTTAGAGGCCTGGTTCCCGGGGCAGAATCCACAGATCTGGCTTAGATACATGGTATATGGCAGGTACATGGCATGTGAAGAGTTAAGTGTTTCAGAACGGGATTCACTGAAGCCAATGTGCAGAATGGAATCGACTAAGATAACCAATAGGAAATGCTGTTTGGGGGTGAAAGTTAAATCCTACCGTTTTCAAGAGCTGAGGTGCTTAATACAATAGTCCAGTAAGACCGTCACAAAACATACTGGAGATCTGGTTTCATTTCCCTTCTTTTCCTGAGGATATTCAAACCCTAATTCTTCCATCTGGACAGTGTCCTAGTCATCAGAGAAGAGGCTATTCTGGATAAGGGCAGTGTTGCAAAAATGGCATCATTTTGGGCTGCTGCAGTTATGAAAACCTAGCAGCTTTATATCAGTTGTCATTTCAACTGAGGGGAAATAAATGAAAGTGTGTAAGGAGTTGTAATCTCCTTCAACAACAGATTTTGCTGAAAATAATTAAAGAAAAAGACTTGAATAACTGGATTAGTAAAAACAAAATTAGGCCCCTGGCATTTGATACATGGGAGGACACTGAAACAGGAAATTGGGTTGACAAAATTTGTTAGACTGTACTGATACCAGGAGAATGGGTGGAATGAATGGAGCGATCTTCATCATTATGTTTGTCATGATTACCATCTTTGAGACCCCAAGATCCACCATCTCACTACTGGACCTTTTTCTTTTCTGGTTCAGAGTGATAACATGACCCGACTAACATAGGACATGCTTACACATTACGGGGTACCTATACATGTGCCCAATGCCTGCTAATTAGTATGGGGTGGAGCAGACTCAATTAATCGAGTCTGCTGGAGCGTGCTAATTAGCATGCTTCAGCAGCCTCAGCATCTTCTGCATTCAGCATCCTTGCGCTTCAAAATGGTGGTGGGGGTGATTTAACTAAAGCTTCTTGAATGAGCGTTAGTTAAAGTGCCCCTGCCACCATTTTGAAGCATGGGACATTGAATACACAAAGTGCTGCAGGCGCATTAATTAAAATGGCTCCTGAGAACCACTTTAATTAAAGCACTTCCACCCTGGATCATGTGTAAAGATGCCCACAGTTAGTACCTGCTAACTTTAAGGAGGGTTAGGGCTTGTTATAGTGATCGTGTGTTGCGAGCACATTTTAGGTTAATACCATCTGTAATGTGCACAGCTCTGAGCTGCCACCAAAGAGCTGGCAAGAAGGGGTGTGGCAAGGAAGTGACAAGTCTGCTTCATGCCTGCCAGCTCTCCAGTGGCAAAACACTGCGTTATCCCCAGCACAGCACTCCTTCCCCCCCAACACAGCATGCACATACACCCCCAGCCCTCAGTCCAACCCTGCACCCCATCTGCAGACTTGCCTTTGACTGCCACCAAGCAGCACGACTGGGCCACGTGCACAGCAGTGGAGGAGCAGCCATCCCTGACTGCATGGAGCTGTGCAGAGCCCAGACACATGGAGAGCTCCCTTATTGCCACTTGGCAGCAGCTAGAGGCTCACCATGTGAACACCACCCCACCTCGTACCGCTGCTACTCTCGTGTGTGTATTGTGCTGTTATGTGGGCGGGTGTGTTGTGTTGTGCTGTGTTGTATATGTGTTGTGCTGTGCTCTGTGTGTTGTGCTATCAGTGTGTGTGGGTTGTGCTGTGTGCGTTGTATTATTATGCTGTGTCTTTTGTTGTTCTGTGTGTGTATCCCACATCCCAGCAGCTCCCTTCCTTCCTCCTCTGCTTGACCCACTGCCTGCCCCCTTTCCTCCTCACTCACCAGCTGCTGCTCCACTGGTCAGGCTGTCAGGGGGAAGGCAGGAAAGCATCAGTGTCCAGAAGGACAGCTAGTCTACCTGGGAGCAATGCCTTCTGACATACTAGAGGACTGTGCATTGGTCATTTGATCTCCCATAAAGAATTAGAAGTTAGGCAAAGCTGAGCTGGCTAGCACAACTCAAAGAAAATCCTTACATCAACTTGTGTAACTTTAAGATGCCTAGAGGGCACCTGCCACTTGTTAACAAGCATGAATGTGTGATGCTTCATATTTTAAGAGTTGTTAATAAGGTACAATTGTAATTTCTAATCTCACCCACAGAAAGAGGGAGAGATTATGCCACCATCTCACTCGATCCAACTAGGTTTTAAACAAAACCTGGAGTCTGATACTTGGATTCCTTCTCTCAGCCTCTCGTGTCTCCTTTTACTTTACGCCTTTTACGTTCTTTTCTTTCTCTGTCTTCTTGCCTTTGTTTAACACATCCTGCTTTGTTAGACCAGAGTGAGACTTTTGCAACACTGCTGTGAGTGTGTCATCAGAAAGGTTGCTAAAAGTGATGTTGTCAGTTGTCCAACACCACTACAGATTAGGTCTCAGAGCAGCTCAAGGGTGACGTGCTGTGCCAATTTTTGCTTCCAGGTTTGTAAGCAAGATTCAGCATGAGAGACAGAAGAAGATGCATTTTCTAATTTTGCTACTGTTTTCTCTCTAAGTGTTGTGTGCTTGTCTTATGTTATCTTTGGGGATACAAGATTGGACCCCAATAAGTAAATTCATCTTTTTACCCCCATATAAAGGACATCTTAAAAACTGTTCACTAAGAGAATTGCCCTCATTAAAATGCTTTACAGCTTTGGTAAAAGAGGATAAGGACGGTTGTTAAAATTCCTGAAACAAATTATTTTGTCTTTCTTTTCTTGAGATGAGGGAGAGTTTCTAGGGTATAGGCTAAGTAGTCTTCTGATAGATGCTGCTAAGCTTGGCTGAATGTATGAGATAAATTAGTTAATTTAATGTTAATTTATTCATAAAGGGTGAGTCATTGATGCTACACTATGTATGAACGTTGTTTTGGAGTGGATTGTAGATGCACCTGTTCAAACTGTGGTTTTGATTATAGATAGAGTAATTGCCACATGACTTTTTTCAGGTCTTGATCCTGCAGGCCCTTTGTTCACTGGGAAACCTCCAGATGAGAGGCTGGATCATACAGATGCACAGTTTGTTGATGTCATTCATACTGATATTGATGGTAATAACTCAGCTTTTGCTTTCCTTTTTGCACTGAGGTGGAAACAGAAAAAACAGAATGCAAAAGTGAGGAAAAGGAAGGGAGGAGGTAAAATAGGAGCACCTATTTAAGATTGTCTTGGTTCATCCTGTCAATAAGGAGAGTTTATGTGTTGTGTCCTTAAAAGTGTCTGACCAGTGCCTATTGAAGTCAGTGGCAAGAAATAAGTCTGATGAGGCAATTTGAATATAAAATGGAATTGGAATAAATGACAACCGTTAGAGGTGAAGAACCTATTCCTTCTGCTCTTACATGAGCAGTTATACTTTCATCAGTGGGGTTAATTAAGTTAAGAGCTTCAGCATTGGGCCTACAGATAATTGGAATCACATTCTTAAATTAAAAAAAATCAGTACATTTGTAGAAATGCGCAGATAATCATTTCACACACAGCTCCATTTGAGATTACGATTCACTGGAGTGTAGATCTCTTTCAGTCTTTTACTTGTAGAATGAAAAGAATATAATCTCCCATTACATGAAAATATCTATGCAATCAGTTAAATCAAAATAGGGTTCTTTGTGAAATAGTTAAGCATGACTGTTAGTTTATAGTACTCACATGCTGTCCACACACACTTTAAGCATCGTGAGCACTTTCATTTGAAATTATTTCGTCAGAAAGGCAACTGCACTTCCACCATTTTAAAGGAGTAGCTTTTGTACACGTGAAGACAGATTCAGGTCCGCTGTTTAGATTCTTGTGCAGAACCATATTCATATGATGCTAATATTAATAATTTCATTGTCAAGAAAATGTCTTGGTATTGGCAAGAAAAATCAAATCAGGATTCCTTCCACTAATACCAGAATTCTGCCAAAATGCAATTCTCATGATTTTCAGGAGCTCAATGTCAATGGGAATATTGTGTAAATCTAGTTAGAACAATAGATATTTTACATAAGATTAATTCTGCTTTTTAAAAAGTAAATAGTATATCTTATAATAAAAATGTACAAATTACAAATTGAGTGCCAAGGGTTTGGAACAGGCTCCCCCCAGAGGTGGTACACTTGCCCACCCTGGTGATCTTCAAAACGCGTCTTGACATGCACCTTGCTGGGGTAATCTGATCCCAGCACTCTTTCCTGCCCAAGTGCGGGGGGGCTGGACCTGATGATTTGTAAGGTCCCTTCTAGCCCCTAACAACTCTGAAACTATGAAAATTACACCAAGGCAGGAGGGGATTCAAAACAGTCCTAGGGCTACTATGGTTGATTCAAGTAAGGTTTTATTGGCTGTGGCATAAAGGGACTGAAGCAGGTGGCACCATATTTAGCCAGTTTTTATTTCCCATACCAGCTGACTTGACTGCTGGTGATGTTTAGCATCAGTCTGGACTGAAGCTCAAATTTAAGCCCAGGGAACCATATGAAGTCACTTTCATCATTCTGGGCACCTATACACATACACTGAGATTGCTCCGATGCACTGTAATTGCAGCGCATCAGATCAGACTTGATTAATCAAGTCTGCTGGAGCATGGTAATTACTGCACTCCAACTGACTCTAGCATTACATGTATCAGCATCCTTACACTGAAAAATGTCAGCAGGTGCACTTTAACTAAAGCTTGTCAAACAAACTTTAGTTAAAGCACCCCCACCACCATTTTTCAGCGTGGGGATGTTGATACACATGATACTCTGGGTGCTTTAATTCACCCTCTCCCACCCTCCAGAGCATGTGCATAGATCAGGCTTGTCCAACATACAGCCCGTGGGCCACCATTCGGCCCGCCAAGCCGTTTTCTGTGACTCACGGTGCTGTGACAGGAAACAAAGGTAAATACGATTTACTTTCATTCCCACCCCCTGTCCCTCCCCCAGCCCCTCAGCAGCTTCCTAATGGCTGCTGAAGGGCTGGGGAAGGGACAAGGTTCCCACGCACACCATGTCAGCTTGACGTTGCCAACGTGGTGCGTGTGGGAAGAGGAGTAGCCATGTGCCTCTCGGGACAGGATTAGCCCAGCTGGAGCAGCGGGGGCTCAGCTGCACTTTCCCCCTACCTGCGCTGGTCAGTCCCGAGCAGCACATGGCTCCGCCACCGCTTCTGCTGGCTGGTGCAGACCCGGGCGGGTCTGTCCCATCCAGAGCAGCATGCAGCTGAAGCTGGATTCCCACGTGCTGCTGGGGACGGGAAGAGCCCGGCCGGGTCGGCATCGGCCAGCAGAAGCGGGGCAGAGCTGTGTGCCGCTTGGGACTCACTGGTGCAGGCAGGGGGAAAATGCAGCTCAGCCCCTGCTGCTCTGGCTGGGCTCGTCCCGTCCTGTCCCGTCCCAAGTGGCACATGGCTCTGCCACTGCTTCTGCTGGCTGGTGCAGACGTGGCCGGGCTCCTCCCGTCCCCAGTAGCTCATGGGAAGTTAGTTTCAGCCGCATGCTGCTCCAGATGGGACAGACCCAGATGGGCCAGCATCGGCCAGGAAAAGTGGCATGCTGCTGAAGCTGCCTTTCCATGTGCTGCTGGGGATGGGAGGAGCCCAGCCGGGTCTGCACCGGCCAGCAGATTGGTAAAATGTGACAAGCCTATGGCTGGGGAGGGGTCAGGCTCCCTAGACCTGAGACCTGATGTAGACTATGGCACAGAGACTCACTCTGGAACAACGTGCTAATAAACTTGTGTCTGTACCTGCCAGGAACCCAAGTAGCAGGTGGTTGATACCTGGTAAAGTCATGTTATTAAAGACTGCTTATTGCTTTCTGTGTGGCCTTCAAAATGCTTTTATCCTACTAAAATATGCCATATGTTGTGAGAGTCATTGCCTTTGTATGAGAAAGCAGAATCATAGCCACTGAACTAAATTCATGCCCCGTGGGAATAATCACAATTCAGCAAAATGGGTGGGAAGGAAAAGCCAGAGTTCTAAGTGTGCACCCTAAAAGAGGCCATGAAAGAGTCAGAAGCACAACCTTAGAACCAGGACAGCTATCCAGTGACGGCAGTCCAGTAGGCATGATGGAATCCTCTACTCTCATGAGATTTAGGAAAGCAAGAGGACATGAGAGCAACATGTAGGCAGAGACAGCGCAGGGCCTTGGAGCCATGCTAATAAGTGAGGACAACTGTGTTCCCACTCTGGTCAGTGACTAATTGTGGGTACATCTTCACCAGCTTCAAGCCACTCAAACCTGCTGCCAAAAAATAAGTCCTTCCTACCCACTTATACTTTACCTGCTCTGAACTGGAAATGAGGCAGTGAGGGCCCTTCTAGGGTGGTCCAAGGACAGTAGAAGCAGGTCACACACAGAGAGTGAGAGATGTTCTCAGAATGTCCTCACCACCACATTTCTTCTGAAAAGCAGGGCTATCCTGAGGTTCATTTAATGTTTATAAAATGCTTGGAGCGCTCCACATAGATGCACTGCATAAAAATGCAAAATATATTTTTACTTATTTGGTTGGCATCTTGGCCTGAGATTTTCAAAGCAGAGTCAAAAGGCCAACTTCCATTAAAATGAATGAGACTTAGAGGGCTCCAAATCTTTTATGACAACTTTGTAACACGCCTATCTACCTGTTTTTGCAAATCTCAGCCATAGTTTTGAAGCTTAGCCAAAGAACATAAGAGCATAAAAAGTGCCATGCTTGGTCAGCCCAATGGTCCATCTAGCTCAGTATCTTGTCCTGAACAGTGGCAGAGGTGGATGCTATAGAGGGAGAGTTTTGAACTGGTTAGATCCATTTCATTGTCACTTCCTGCAACTTCATTGGTGTCAAAGGTCACGTGACATCACTTCCTGATGTGATACCGCTTCCTGTGAGGTCTTTGAATGTAGCTCGGTGGTCCACTGGGTGATAAAAAGTTCATGATCCGGCACCACATTCAAAAATATTGGACACCCCTGGCATAGGTACTCTATGTTTTTGCAGAACAGGACAACTAGAAAAAAAAAAAAAAGAACATGTTCATCTGATTTTACAGAACAAAAGGAAAAGAAGCTCCAAAAATATTTTTTACCTTTTGAGGCTGCATCTTCATCATTTGAAAATTCCCATTGTGTACTTTACTGTTGTTTATGTTGTTTCTCCTTTAGCTTTTGGCTTCAGGAAACCCTTGGGAAATATCGATTTCTACCCAAATGGAGGGGCAGATCAGCCTGGCTGTCCACAAACAATCTTCAGCGGTAAATAAAGATATGTTCATTTAAATTAGGAGGCAATCATGTAAAAAGTTATCTACCACCTGTAAGAGAAGGACTGAATTCAGTAGAGACTGTATATACACAGGCTGCATACATACATACAGATAATCTGGGAGAATTCTCCCAGGTTTTTTATCTTGGTAGAATAACTTACCAAGAGCTAAGTGTACAGACATTAAAATATTGAGGCCTTGAAGAGTGGCGAGCTTGCGGTGTTGATACTGTGCTGCCAGGGGAGGCTGTGTGCACATTTCTCAGTGTACTCTGCAGACTCCTTTATTCTGCCTGGGGAGAGATGGCTACAATGAATAGGGAAGCTCTGATTGGCTGACCCAGACTGTCCATGGTCAGCTTGTATTTCCCTGCAGTACAATGTGGGAATTGTGAAGGGAGTGTATTTTGCTCCCTGTTTGGAGCAGCAGAGTCCAGCAAGTGAAACATTGTCTCCCTGGGGACTTGTTGGGGTGGTGGTGGGTGAAGATGCTGGAAGACTATGTTCTCTTCTGAGAGAAACACAGCATGTACAGACACTCACTGTCACAGAAGAGAATCTCTCAGGAGTGTCTCCTAGGAGTGATTTAACCCTGGGTGTTCCCAGGTTATTTTTCTCCTGGAGCAGCCATTTTTACTCTGAGAGAAAAAGCTTTAATATGTGTACACTCATATAATTAATGCCTGATAGATACCAATGCATTCTCTCTGTTTCTTACCCACTTTGCTATTGAATGAATGAGAATCAGTGAGTACACACTGCTGCTTAGACTTCACAAAAATCCTTCTCATATGTAGATGGATATCTTGTCAGCCTGTAGGTGAAGGTTCCAATACTGAAAAATTTATCTCCCTGCTATAACTTATCATTATCCTACATATATCATAACTATTTATGGTATGTACAGTATGCATATGACATAAACTATTCATGTATGTGGAGAATCTATGTAGAAAAAGGCATTGTAATGTATTGGAATATTATAGACTTCTTTTATGTTCTGTCTACAGTAACTAGAGCAGTTGTGGGGAGAAGAAAAATTCTGGGTAACATGGTTCCAATACACCCCTGTTTTGAATGGGTTGGGAGATCAATGGGAACTAGAATTTGCTGTGAAGGATACAGGGCATCTGTCTGGATGGTGCTGCAGGATTCCTGGGAATCTGTAACCTGTTCTGTGGGGAGAAGCAAAACTTATTCCCCAAAAGAGCTATCTGAAGGAAATTCCATGGGGCAGTCTTCATGGAAGATCTCTCCCAGAGGAAGGGCAGTTTGGCCTATCTTACCATGGCCTTGTATTTAGTCACGGTATCCTTGTAAATTTGTGGGAGCATACAAAATGCCTCACTACCTCATTGAGCAGTTCTGTATTTTGACTCCTATTTTAATTCCTTGCCTTTTCTTTCCTAAAGGTAAATTTCTTTCCATAAGTGTAAATTAGGTACTCACCTTTTCTAAAGTTGATCATTTGGTGTATGTCCTTTCCCCCTTTTTTTATTAAAGGGAGTAAATATTTTAAATGTGACCATCAGAGATCTGTTTACTTGTTCCTATCATCCTTGAAACGGAATTGCAACATAACAACATACCCTTGTGATTCATACTCAAATTTTAAGAAAGGAAAATGTGCTAACTGTGAAGATTTTCATCCAGCATCATGTCCAGTTCTGGGTAAGTGTTATTTAGCATGTCTTTTGTAAGAGGGAACAAAATAATAAGATTCTTCTTAGAATACAACTGCTTTTAAAGTGGATTGTACTAACCATAAATATTGCAGGGCCACTGCCAAGAATCTGTGGAAAGTGCTTGTTTGAACAACTGCCTAACGTTCAAAAGTGATATAAAGTTTTAATGCTTTGGCTCATTTTTAAAGGTTTCTGTGTTGGCAAGGGGGTTAAACTCTATATAACTCTCTTCTTTGGGTCAGAAGTAGATTCACAACATGCTTCCTGTGTAAGCACTAAGAAGTTGCTTCTGTGTAATCTAATAAATCATCACGGTAGTTTATATTGCTGCCTATCATCATATTATCTAAGTGCTTTCACATAAAATCAATAGCAATACTGAAATCGCTACCATACTTAATGGACACTCTGGCTCTTTTCCCCTTTTAAGCTGAAAGGTCTGCTTGGGAAACATTTTGTTTGGTTTGGTTTGTTTAAAATAAGTAGTGGGAAGCAGTGGGAGACTATAAGGGAAGAGTGTATGAGCAGAGCCCTTCTGCTGGAAAAGTTTCTCAGAGAGGAACGCTTCCTGAAGATGGGAAAACGCTGACTCCACTTGATCTCTTGTGATAAAATATACATCAAGAGTGTAGCCTTACGTTAGGGTACAATTAGGGAACTGTTTAGTTCCTATTGCCCTACTTCAAAAAAATACAACAGAAAGAACAGACAGACAACAAACTAATTAGCAGCAGTATAATGAAGGTGGGGCAATAGGGAAAACAGTGGGGGTTTGGGAGTGAAGAAAAAAGATAGCGTTTGCTGTGGCTGTCCAATTATGGCAGCAGTGGCAACCAGAAATTGCTGCTGCCGCTGTGTGTGGCAGTCAATCCAGGTGCCCAGCCTGTTATTACATAGCTGCTAATTAGAAGCTGGGGAGAGATTAAAAAGATTTGGAAATTTTAGTTTAGAGCAGACAGGAAATAGGGGGAATATTACTCAAGTATGCAACAAATTAAAAAAGGAGACTCACATTGAGTTTGGAGATTTGGCAGAATTGAAAGAGAATTAAGCACATCACAAAATTAAGAGAACATCCACAAATATATTAAAAAAGAGCATGGCGATGATGGTAATTAAAAAGGGCACATTGACTTTTGTAAATCAGTGACAAGTAGGAGAAAATGTAACTTATGGATATGTTATTCCATAATAGTTCATGAAGTTTTTTGCATCTTGATGTGAAGCAGTTAGCGCTGCTTGCTTTTACTGTTAGGATGTCAGATGAACCACTTTACTCCAATGTAGCAATTTGGATGATGCTAGTATAACAAGAGAAATTTAAGAGGTCTGTTGGAGACTGAAGAGAGTAGGGAAATATATGTCACCTGCCAGACTGGCTGGATTATTCTTATATTTTCCATTTCATTTTGCTTTCCCAGTGAATGCACTAAAAAACTAAAGCAAAGTTTATCACCCTTTGTAGTTTCCTGAAAGGGCAATAATAATAATTTGTCGTTATTTTGCTCAGTTACCTCATGTCAAATGTATAAAATTTTGGATTTCAGGTTATTATGCAGATCTGTGGAAAAAACAGCTCCGCAAAAAGAACCCTCCAGAAACAACAGCTTATTTAGATACCTTGGAACAAGAACCATACTGCAGTGAGTGACTATCTTTGTGACTATCTTTTATCTATTTCACACTTACCACACTTCCTTTAATATTATTATTATTGTTTATTAACAGAGCTAGAAACGATAGTACATGCTTGATTACATTTTGAATGTTGTTGCTATATACCACACAAAATAATGGAACAAAAAGCTCTGAACAATTAGTTAAATGCCACTGTATAGTGTGAGGAACACAGAGGGATGGTCTCAGCAGATGGGAAGTGAAGAGCAAGTAGAACTTAGGAGAGAAAGAAATGAGGCTGCATTAGGTGAGAGGCATAGCTGGACTGCCAAGAGAAAAATGGGAGTCACTGAAGAAACTAGTTAAAGTAAGAAAGAAGAAGCTGAGCTGAGAAGAAAACCTCTTGAAGTGGCAAAAAGCAATGGAATGTGTTTGTGCAGGAAAGAAAAATGAATGCAAAGGAATAAACTGTCTGATATGACAGGCAGAGTGAAAAACTGATAAAATACCAGTTGAGAAATTAGATCAGTAAGCAAGTCAAGAAGACAGGGTAGTTATTGAGTGAAGCAGGGTAAGTATTTAATCCCTAGGATTTGAAATAGGGAGGAAATAAAAGGGACCTTAAAACCAAGTAAAACCTGAGACACTCCAGGGTTAAACAAACTAAAGGTATTTATGTAAAGTTTGGCTTGGTTTCTGAGCAAAGAATAATTAAAAACAAAAAAGAAAAAACAAGCAAGCAAACACAAAAAACCCTGGCTCTTAAGTAGAAAAGTTGCCTGACAGTCCAGGACACTGAAGTCTTCTTTTAGTTAGTTCTGCACTGGTCCGGTCCTGTAGGGAGCATACCAGGAAAGCCAAGGCTGCAACTGAACTCCAACTAGCTTTGAGCATCAAGGACAATAAAAAGTCCTTTTTCAGATATGTGGGGAGCCGGAGGAAAAGCAGGGGCAACATTGGACCCCTGCTGAACCAGATGGGGCAACTGACAACTGACGCCCAGGAAAAAGCCAACCTATTAAATAGGTACTTTGCGTCGGTCTTTCATCAGGCCCGCTACGGGACAGGGAAGTCCGGGTGAGGGTGATCCCCTGCCCTCCATTAATGCTGACTTCGTGAAGGAACATCTTGAGAAGCTGGATACCTTCAAGTCAGCCGGCCCTGACAACCTTCACCCCAGGGTACTCAAGGAGCTGGCGAGCATCATAGCCCAGCCTCTAGCACGGATCTTTGAAAACTCTTGGCGCTCTGGTGTAGTGCCCGAAGACTGGAAGAAGGCCAATGTGGTGCCTATCTTCAAGAAAGGGAGGAAAGTGGATCCAGCTAACTATAGGCCCATCAGCCTGACTTCTATCCCAGGGAAGATCTTAGAAAAGTTTATTAAGGAGGCCATCCTTAATGGACTGGCCGACGCCAACATCTTAAGGGATAGCCAGCACGGGTTTGTTGCGGGTAGGTCTTGCTTGACCAATCTCATTTCCTTCTACGACCAGGTGACCTATCACCTGGACAAGGGAGAAGAGATTGATGTCATATATCTTGACTTCAAAAAAGCCTTCGACCTGGTTTCCCATGATCACCTCTTGGAGAAACTGGCCAATTGTCACCTTGGGTCCTCCACGATTCACTGGCTGGAAAATTGGCTCCGTGGTCAGACCCAGAGGGTAGTAATTGATGGAAGTCACTCATCATGGTGTCCTGTGACCAGTGGGGTCCCCCAGGGCTCTGTCCTTGGACCCATACTGTTCAACATCTTCATTAATGATGTGGACACTGGAGTCAGAAACGGACTGGCCAAGTTCGCCGATGACACCAAACTTTGGGGCAAAGCATTCACATCAGAAGACAGGCGGGTGATCCAGGCTGACCTGGACAGGCTCAGCAAGTGGGCGGACGAGAATCTGATGGTGTTCAACGCCGATAAATGCAAGGCTCTCCATCCTTGGGAAGAAAAACCCGCAGCATCCTTATAGGCTCGGCAGTGCTATGTTGGCTAGCACTAAGGAAGAAAGAGACTTGGGGGTCATCATTGACCACAAGATGAACATGAGCCTGCAGTGCGATGCTGCAGCTAGTAAAGCGACCAAAACGCTGGCTTGCATCCATAGATGCTTCTCAAGCAAATCCCGGGATATCATTCTCCCCTTGTACTCGGCCTTAGTGAGGCCGCAGCTGGAGTACTGCGTCCAGTTTTGGGCTCCACAATTCAAAAAGGATGTGGAGAAGCTTGAGAGAGTCCAGAGAAGAGCCACGCACATGATCAGAGGTCAGGGAAGCAGACCCTACGATGACAGGCTGAGAGCCCTGGGGCTCTTTAGCCTGGAAAAGCGCAGGCTCAGGGATGATCTGATGGCCACCTATAAGTTTATCAGGGGTGACCACCAGTATCTGGGGGAACGTTTGTTCACCAGAGCGCCCCAAGGGATGACGACTAGGTCAAATGGTTATAAACTACTACAAGACCGTTTCAGGCTGGACATAAGGAAGAATTTCTTTACTGTCCGAGCCCCCAAGGTCTGGAACAGCCTGCCACCGGAGGTGGTTCAAGCGCCTACATTTAACACCTTCAAGAGCAAACTGGATGCTTATCTTGCTGGGATCCTATGACCCCAGCTGACTTCCTGCCCTTTGGGCAGGGGGCTGGACTCGATGATCTTCCAAGATCCCTTCCAGCCCTAATGTCTATGAAATCTATGAAATCTATGAAAGCCATAGACCAGGCATGGTATTGGCATGTTAGCAGCTCTTCAGCTATTTTCTGGCACTCATTTTCAGGAATGACATGTTGTTTACAACTCTGTCATCATTGTCTGTGCAGGCTGCCAAAAAAACAAAGGGCAATTAATGAATGCAAAATCCAACCCTAGGTAGGGTCCTCAAACTCTTAATTTTGTTTCTAAGAGTTGCTCTGTGATTGCACACTGTTCTACTAAGAACCATGAGAAGCCATGAATTCACTTCACAGATCGCCAAATAGCTGTTGTATGGAAACTACTTTTAGTCAATAGCTTCTTACCTCTGATTTGAATCAGTAGCTGAGACTAGAAGAGAGGTAATGAGTCATCATCATTATGATCCAATGAGTATTTTTAAGAGGGAGATAATGAGAACTGTGTTTGTCCTATTGAATTCTGTCTTTGGATTTTATTATTTTCTGTCTATTTTGCAGTGTACAACTACTTTATAGAAATTATTACGTGGAACAAAAGCGTTAGGAGAGGTTTAATTAAAATTAAAATAACAGATTATTCTGGAAACACAATAGACTCACACATGAAATGGTAAGTCATGTTTTTCCCAGTAGTTTCTAAATCTTTCATTTATCTAAAGTAGCTACACATATGAGTGATTGGAAACTGGTTCAAATCTGTAACACAACAGAAGTTCAGTACACATAAACTGCTTTCAAAATGGCCCAAACCAGTTTAATTTAAATCAGTTTTGGCCATGTAGTATCAGACTTAACTGATTTAGGTTAAAGCAGCGTATTGAATTTCTGTCCCAGATCCCCTCCAGATTCAAGTTAAAACACAGTCCCCCAGCACTCCAGGCTGCTCTGCATGGCTTCCTTTCCCCCCCCACACATACACAGGGTAGGCCAGCTAGACTTGACCCAAGCTGGCAGCTCCAGCTGAGCAAGGAGGTTCTGGCACCCCTTGGCTTCTGCCTTGGGCCACAGTAAGCACGTGGCTGCATTTCTAGAATCAGAAGTTAATGTCTGTTCACTTACATATCAGTTCGATCTATGCAGCTTAGACTAACTTGCAAAGATTGAATCGATTCAGCCTCAGGTTTTTTGACTGTCCATACTTAGTTTTTGTGTGCAGTTACCATTTTCACACATATAACTGGGGTAATTATCTACCTAATGGCCAATTAAACATGGAATTGGCATTTTTTGGTTTCAGTGATACAGTTGGTAATCAGAAATATATGAAAGAGAAGCAAACATGGTATGAAGTATACTTTATTGTGCCTGTGATGGCATGGACCTAGTTTTGAATATCAGGCCCTAAATGAATTGCACACGGTCACAACATTTGTGGCAGAAGCAGAGGTAGAACAAGAACCAGCAACCAATGCTGATTCCAGCTTTTCTGTACAGTTCATGGAACATAAAGAATTATTACCTATTAAAAGGTGGATTAAAGCTTAATTCTGGGGTACATGGCATCTATTGCAGCTCTGTGCAGGATTCATCATAGTAGAACAGGTTAAAGCAACCTGAGAGTTGCTCTAACTGGCACCAAGTGTGAACTGACTCATGCAGTTGATAACTTCATTAGTGATCAGTGTGACATAGTGATGTCTTGGCCACCTCCCCTCTCCTCTGAACACAGCCCACTTTTGCAGTCCCCACGGTGACTTTATAGGACTAGAGCCTCCTAACACTGAGACAATCCTTCCCAGCCATGTGCATACAGGGAAGGGCCCGTTAACACTGGTAGTTTATATTGGGCTCTGGGTCACCAGACCTCCAGTTATAAATATTAACCACCAGACAACACATCATACCTAAGCCTAGTTTGTTAATTATATTGCATTTGACTCAACTAACAAGACATTTATTTTCTCTTTAGTGAACCTACAACTTTTCTGCAGTATAGACAAGCTAGCATACTTGTCGGATTTAACCAGGATTTTGATAAAATATCAAGAATTTCCTTAACATTTTCTACCAAGTCTTTAATAGGCCCCAAATATAAACTCAGGATTATCAGGATGAGGCTAAGATCTATTACAAATCCAGCCAGGTAAGTGGTCAGCTTCTTATAAAACTTTGTAAAAATTCTATTTTTTGAGGTGTTTCTGGACAACTATGTATTAGGCTTCTTGTAGCAATTGGTTTGTTGTGCCTATTCCTATTTACATTAATATTGGCATCCAAATAAATTACTTTCTCACCTGAGATTTATATCAGAATGTGAAGACTTGCACATAACAATTAATTGCAGGCTGTGTCCAGCAGGCATCACCTTCATATTTAAATCACAAACATGTGGCTTGTGGTCAGAGGCGACCTGAGCATGGTGTGGAGCCCAGGACAAATCAGCCCATGTGGGGCCCTGCCCCCTCTCTGATCCCACAGGCCCCAGACCTGAAGAAGCTGCTGCCGCCATCGGCAGCGTCAGCATCAGCGGCGGGTGGGTGGGGGGTAGCGAGAAGCTAGATGCAGAGCCACCACTCTGCCCAGCTCCAGGGGGTCCCCTAAAGCATGGGGCCTGGGGCGGTCACCCCAATTTGTCCCCCCCCTAGGGACGGCCCAGCTTGTAGTGGCTTACTGTCCTTAAGCTCGTGTGTGTGAGGATGACTTACCAATGGAGGGATTGCACAATTCAATTATTTAATGGAAGAGAAATTTAAAAATCATTACTGAAGCACTCTTCTGCCTTGGACAGTCTTACACTCAACTCTGGACTAAATCTGTTGACTTCAGTTCTGCTACTTGTAGGAGTAAAGCAAACAGGTTTTGTCTCTGCCGAGTTGAAGAGTAAAATGTGTATACGGTGCTTACTGATACATGCACACAATGTTCAAATGCCTACATTTCATTACCCAAGAAGCTTCAAATATTACTTTTTAAGCAATTTTAGAAAATTGGCAATACTGCCATAGAGGTAATCTTAAATTGTCCACAGAAAAGTGTATAACACCATGACATAGAAGCTTTGACTTTCCATTTTGTGAAAATAAAACTTTCACTAGCAGGACATTTTCCTTCCCAGTTCATCCCACATTCAGCTGAGCAATATTTTTGCATTTAGTATATCCTGCACATTAATGCCTGGTCCAGCAAAGCCAGAATTTCTACTAGTGGTAACAGAGTGAGTAATGAAGAGGAAAACTCCAACGTTTGATGAGTTGCTATCAAAAGCAGACTATTATAATAAATTAACAAAAATTCTAAACGCTGCACAACAAACAAGTAATCTGCTACTTTGCCCTAATGATTGGGATACCCATTACAAATTACTTTGTGCTTTCTTTTGTTTTGTGCTAATGATTTGTCTATAGAGACACAACACACAGTTTACAGAAGGCTGTCTCAGACATGCTTTTCTTTTCTTATGCATTCTTGGAAGTTCTCATTAATTTGACTATTTATGGTATATTTTACTGTATTTGGTCTATTGTTTTAATGTAGAATCTAGTATAGTCCCATTTCCAGATACTTATGCCTGCCAAAAAAAAAAAAAAATTTCTTTCATTATCTTAAAATATTTAGTGTTGAATTAAAGTGTCATAGGAAAGATTTAAGATTTCAAAATAATTAAAATTCAGACTTTATGACACTATTATACATTATAATTACATAATTGTGCCTTGTAATTCCATAAATTCATGTAATTAATGCAACTACACATATTCAACTTATGTAGTAACAGATAATTACAGTAATTATATAAATACACAATAATCAGCTAAAAAACACAGGGGTTTAAAAGAAAGCTCTAAATTATTCATGTAACAACAAAAAATAGATTAAAAAGGGCACAGGTGCAGGAATGAGAGATAATAGCGTAATAGCAACTTGGGGTTTCCCAAGCCAGTTGCATTAGCATAGAGGGAGTATCACATATAGGGTGCATTGCTCTGGAATCCACACAGATGGGGTCTAAACCTACACATCCTGCTAGACCTGCTCAGGTTTTAAGCCTCTTCCTCTATCTCTGTGTGAATCTCCAATAAATTTCACTTCCAGAGAAGAAAATCCAAAAGCAGCATAACCATGTCTTTGCAGTCCCATGGGTAGGCTAATCAGCATAGGGCAGTGCTAATTGGTACTGTCATTTAGCAGTGCTAATTAACCTGTCCCAAACACTCCACCCACCCAGGTAAGCTGATTCCAGCAGCCAGGGTGTATGTACACAAGATATTTACTCTGCAGTAGACTACATAGGCACCCCTATTAGGTTGGAGTAACCTAGTTTACTCTGCAACAGGATACAACTTGTAAATACAGGTACTATCCTCCTGTGGAGTTTTTTACTTTGCAGCAGCTCATGTTTAGATGCCAATGTGGCTGGCTGGGGCATGAGGGTGCTTTAGTGTGGGGGCCACCTGCTGGGTAGAGCCACATTGAAACACTAAAGTGCCGGGTAGAGTGCACATTGAAGCACCACATTTCGTGCCCCAGCCAGCCCCTCTGCAGCATGTTGAGCCAGGGGGGAGCAGCCCCAAACTGGCAGGCTGACCCTCAGGCCTACTCTCAGCTAGAGCTGCTCTGACCCATCTCAACGTGCTGCAGTCCTGGGCACACGTGCAAATGATGCCCCCGGAGCAATAAGCTCTAGAGTTTGTTTTACATTAATATGCACGTGCAGATGCACTCCTTGTGTGGTAATATGGCCAGCATAAAACCATCATTGTCAAGTGTTCCTGGTTTATGTAACTCTTTAGCAAGGGGAACAGTGCTAATGGCTACCTAAGAATTGGTTACCCTTTCTGAGCCAGTCAGTCCAAGGCTCAATCTAAATCCATTACAGACTGAATAACAGGATACTTTTACTTTGAGATAGGCAAGATACTTGTCTCAGTTACCATCCACTTGATGTTCTGGTTGCTACAAAAAGCCTGGCAACATTTTTCTGATGATCTGTAAAACAGGGATTAAACTAAGAAAAAGAAAAACCTCTCCCTTTGTCCTGATCATCTCTTCTTAAAGATTTCAGATTTTTAATTTAATAATTCATATGCTACTATATTTTGAATGTGAATTAAAAATGGAAAATATTTTTATGCTGAGATAATTTTCTCTTTCTTTTTTTCTATGTAGACTGCACCTGTGCAGATATGATTTTGTATTACCAGAGAACATTGAAGTCACCTTCAAACCGATTCCATGCCAAAAGAAGGGCATAACAGCCTCAGAGAAAGAGCCTTTACTGACTTGATTTCCTGTATAGAAAATGGAACATTTAATTCTTTCTCTGGACAAGGAGTGCAGCAGGAAAGGAAAATGATATAAACCAGGCTCATTTCGAGAAGTTTGTCTTTCGTTACTTTGTTTGAGTGGCACTGAGTGAAGGCCAACAGGAAGTTCAGATATCCGTGTGTTAATAACATTTTGACAAAGAAATGTAAGACAACAAAGAACATGCAGTAATTTATGAATTATTACTTTTAGGCAGCAAGAATATTTCAGGGTACCACCCAATTAAATGTGACTTCCCTCCTCTGATCCTGGCAAATGAGTTATGTAATGCATATATTTAATTATTTATTCTTTAGAATAACTTTCTTGTCAAGGTATAATTATCTGACTATTGAACGAATTTATTATACGGTACATATGATATATAGAGTTACTATACAACAATTTTGGCATAACACATTACTTGAATAAATAAATTAATGCTATTTCATTATATGATGCTCCTGCTTGTGAGAACCATAAAAATAAGATTTGTGAATGCATTTGTCAACTTGTTGTTTGAAGCAATAATCTCCAGTGTCTGCTATAAAGGAATATTACTACAACCCACTCAGACTTTGTCTGTTAATAGGTCATGACAAGGGACTACCATATCAGGTATAAAGTCACTGGATAGTGTGTTCTGATAGGGTTTGCTTTTTTTGACATCTGTATAATTTGACAAGAGCACAGACCTTAATCTGCTCACGCTGACGTTGATGAGAAGTAGGAATAAATCCTGCCTATGGAACCACAGCAATAGCTAAAGTATTCCCCACTTGCTGTATCTGTATTCCATAATAATAATGGGGTTTTATGAATTTTTCTTTATTTTCCCCCTTTTCTCACCCCACCTCCTTAGACATTTGTCTTATATTAGGTAAAAGTTCCTTCAGGTGCTCTTCCTTCATTCCATGGTGTTCCTTGTTCCTCCTCTGCATTCCTTTCCCTTTTAAGAGAGTCATTTTGGTTAAGTGTGGAGCTTTGTGGGTAGAGTTGGAAGGGACATCCTCTGTATTATTTTCCCTTTAACAGTTTTATCTTTTTTTCTACTTGCTGCTTCTTGCTTGTTCTCATTTTGTGTATTTTTTTCTTGCATTCCTCCTATCCCCCTTCAATTCTCCTTTTACAGGTCTGATGCGCACTTGCCTACATTTTCTCATGCCTGCGAAGTATTTGTTATAATTGTTAGATTTCTTTCATATTTACATATGAAGCGATAAGTAAAGAAACCAGGATTATACAGTCAGTAAATTTCACTTGAATTACAATCCGTGGAATGTTTGAGTTTCTCATCTGGTGTTTTCCAGCTCTGAGTTGTAAAGAATAGCGTGTTAGCAGTATAGTGACCTGAATTTTTCTTTGACCTTATTCTCTTTCATTTCTGTGCCGACATTCAATTTCAAGTTACTGTCAAATGAAATGGGTGACGATGTATTAATTGTAAAGTGCCCAAGAACACAAAGGACACATGTATCACTTTTACTTCTTGGATATATGTTATTTTAGGAAAGCTCTAACATTCCTAGAGCACTGGGAAGTATGTCTTTAATGACCAGATTTCACTGACGTGAAATAGGTATAGAATACTAGATAAGCAAAGATTTCTGGATACCAGTCTTTGCAAATAATGGTCACTGAAGGCCTGCATGTGGCTGCTATGATTAATATTATGAGTTAGTTAAATAGCCTCAGTTTTATTGGGTGCTTTGCAGAGGTCAGGCTAAATTCATCTATGGTCTTATTTTAGGTTGCACCACCCGAGTTGTAGCCATGAAAGGCACCTTGAATCTGAAACAGTTTCTTCCCTGCTCCGCTTTACTGCAGTGGATAGGCTAGAAGGCAGTTACAGTTGGCCATGAAAGGATGCAATTTATCTTGCTAGTACATGTTGTATATGAGGGAGAGATGACTGGAGACCATTATTTATGGTGAGGGGAAGTATCTCAGGACCATTGACTGTGCTGTGTACCAGACCTGGCCCTGACATCCTGGTAATCCAAGCAAGTGGATTTATTCACCTTTATTCACTTTTACCTCCTGGCTATTTATGGAGAGAATTTATTTCTAATAGGAAATGCATCTTATAAACTTTATTTTAGGTATTTTTATTTCTTTGAAATGGTCGGGTACCAGGGCAGATGGAGACAACATGGGAGTACTTCCACGTTGCAAGGTTAAATTTGAAGAAGAAGAACACCATGGTCTGGCTTACAGAAAGGAGGTGGCTGTTTTAGGTCTGCTGGGTGGTACCAAAAAAAGAAAACACATAGTGTTATGAGCTGGAGGATACCAATAATAGTAACTCAAGAATACCCACCTGGCAGTACAGCACCTTGTTGATTCTTAAGGTAGTGGATGAGGAATTTGAACTATGATAAGATATAAAAAGCATATTGAGTGATACAAGACATAATGTGACACAGAAGCAGTGAAAAAGGGGAAGCAATTTTGTTGCAGTGTTTTGAGTGAATTCAAGGAGAAACAGTGAGGTAATTGAGGGATTCCAGTAGTTAATGTGAGAGAAATCTGAAACGGGTGGGGGTGCTTCTAATTTTCCACTTTAGTTTATAATTTCCATTTCATAAGAGACTGTTCCAGGCAGTACATTTCTAGTACATAATTGCACTTCTCAAGTGGCTAACCACTTGGACTCTAGCCTTCTGCCTTGTGGCATTAACCAAAATGAACTGTAATTGCTCAGAAATGCACCGCTTGTTGTGGCCTGATGCCATATACCACTTTATGCTGATTCTGTCTGCTCTCATGAGCTAAGCAGATGATACTGGGGGCCAGTATGAAGACTGAAAAACCTCCAAGGAATTCCCCACTGAAAGAAATAACACTGATAGGACAGTGGAAAACACTTCACCTTCTATATCCATACTGAAATAATGCTCAGTTCTTGGGGAGACTGTGCTCTTACAGGTGCTCTCTTTCAGGTAAAACAAAACCCCTGGCCTGTTGGCTTCTGATCATTAGCAAATCTATACTACTTCATGTTAAAAAATATTAATCATGATGATTTAGCTAGATGTTAAATTGGGTAATGTAACTTGTGTATGACTTCATTTTTCCTGCAACTCAAGGAAGATATGAAAGTCTTTACTCCCTGTCTGATGTGCTATGTAATGTTTTGTATGCTGTTAAACAGTTGCCTAGTTCCATCCCAAGTATGTCCTATATTCTAGAGGGGGATCCCTGAATAAGTTGCATATCAGTTTGTGAAGCACTTTCAAGTATGAAGCACAGACTCTATTAATATGTTTCATTATGTACCTGTATGCTTAATAACTTAATGGATTGATACAACAGCACTACAGCTAGAGCAAATAGCACATTTTTTCTGTTGAAACCACTTATTTAACAGAAAATCCAGTGTCTGCAAAATACACATTTTCCAAAAAGAAAACTTCAGCGTTGCTGAAATGTTATGATTTTCCTTGGAAAATGAAAAAAAAAAATCCTTTCATGTCCATTTGACCCAAACGTAATATTTCCATTTGTTGAATAACTGAAATGTTTCACTTCAAGGCAGTTCTATATGATACTGTATGCACTAGTCTGGTAGGTGACCAAGTGTGATCACGACATCTGAGTTTCTCCATTTGTAAAATGGGAATAATGATGCTAACCTCCTTTATAATGTACTTGTGCTCTGTGGATGACAGGTGCTGTGCAAGAACTAGCTAGTATTTGTCTCTGGTGCACATTGTCTCCCGGGAATTGTAGTTCACATGTTTTAAGCCTCTCCAGTCTCACTTATGGGCTTGATTTATTTGCTGGACTATATCACCTGTGGTAAACTGTGATCTGAATTTTGACTGAGCTCAGCAGCATAGTGCATCATAGTCACCTGACTGAGGATGCATAATCTGAGATATTGTAATAAGGCCAGGTCAGAAATGGACCCAGCTGGTCCCAATCAAGACATTAGGGCAAGACATCTCTGGAACAAGCACTACCTGCAGCAAGCCCAGAGCAGCACTGTAGTCCTAGCTAGGCTGAGCAAGGCAATCAGGGCAGCCAGTCCTTTGAAGCCACAGGCAGCAGGCCCTACCCTCTCCAGACCTTAAAAGCCAAACCCAGCTCATAGTGTCCTTGTCTGGGCAAAGGTGAAAGGTATTGCTTCTGACTGTTTGTGCTCTTTCTTGCAAGTTTTCTAGAGTTTGACTCCTGGTTCCAACTCTGGCTTCTGATTCTGGTAAGCTTTTCGGCATTCCCTAATTCCAGTTCTCATCTCTTGCATTTTTTTTTTTTTTTGGCTTGACTTTCTAGCCTTTGCCTTTTGACCTTAATTAACTCTTGGCTTACCCTGTCTTTGGTTTCAGTTTCTGACCCTGGCTGTTTCTAATTTTGGCCCTGGCTTCTAAGTCCACTCCTGACACCAGACTATTGCAGCCCACCAGCTCCCTGGAAACTGCACCTGTGCTTCAGATCTTTATCCATGAGACAAAATTGCCCATGCCCCAGTGCATAGCAGATATAGTCTAGTCAGGAGCCTATAGGTAAGAGGAGACACTCAAAAGAATTTCAGATCAAAACTCTTTGGGATATCTTGCTCCAGAAAAATGTTGGTATTTCAACTTCCTTGTAGAAATATCAAAAAATGTTGTAGACAAACTCGAGTGTTTGTTCCACTAGTAGTGATGAGCCATGTACTTTTACAGATCCAGGTGGGGAGGGAATAGCAAACCTTTAATAGCTTCAGTGAACAAACCTTATGGAGAACATGATCCTATTCCAACCAAATTCAACAGGTCCCACTGATTTCAGGGGTTGTGTCTACACATGCACTTCTTCTTCTGGGAGAAGTTTACTTGCCAGTGAACTACTCGTGAGTAAATGCTCCTGTGCAGGTGATCGGGGAGCCAGGGCTGGGAGCTTTCTGTTGCCAGGGAAGAGGAACATTGTCCTTGTGCCCTGGCAGCAGGCAGCTTCCAGGGCCAGGGAGTAATCTCCTGCCCCCAGCTGACCAGGAGCACATTTGCCCCGGTCAGAGATCTATACGTGCACTACTGCACAGTTACTAATCTCGAGTAAGTTGGTTGCTTGCATTTGCAGGTAGCAAATTTACTTATGATTGGAGCCAATTATTGAGCCGTAATTGGCTCTACTTCTCTGTAAAGTCTCATACAGATGTACCCAGGGATAGCTAATTTGGGTACTGAGATGAAGCAAAAAGGGAGTAAGTATACAACTGGCAAACCAGCATTGAGCCTACAGGCTAGAGACAGACATTACACACAAACCAGTTTAAGTGATCAGAAACTGGCTTAAGCCTGTAACGGAACAGACATTCGGTGCACATAAACCAGTTTGACAATGGCTGAAACCAGTTTGAGATGAAACCCGGCTGAATGTAGCATCAGATTTAACTGATTTGGCTCAAACTGGTTTATGCAATGTCTGCCCCAGATGCCTTTCTGGTTTAAGATTAAACCAGACACCCCCAGCATCCCAGCATGCTCTCTGGACTGGGTGGGGCTCTCTGTTCCACAGCAGAGCTGGCCCCTCACTTCTGCTCCCTGCCTGCAGCTCTGGTACAGACTTGTAGGCTGCTTTCCTTCCCCTGCCTCTACTCCCTGCTAAGCAGGAATTCCATCCCACCCCCCTCCTCTCAGCAAGGCAGAGGGGTCTGTGTATTAGCTAGCAGACTACATGCTGGCTCTGGTTTCTGCTATGACAAAGGCAGAATCAACATGTAGCTGGTAATGTTCCTCTACTGTTTTCTTAATGGGGTGATAAACATTGAGTTAGGGGTGATAAATGCTATTAAATTCTCTGTTGGGCTAATGGGAGTATCCTGCCAGGACCTGGCTTCCCCCCCCCCCCCCCCCCCCCCCCAGCTCAGTACCGTAAAAGGGAAGGGAGGGTTGCTCTGGTGCTCCCTGGCTTGTAGCTTGAGCCACTTCAGTCATGTGCCTGCATGTCTGGAATGAAAAGGGTATGTCTGTCCATCTCCAAATCAGTTCAAGCTTTCCAGGTAAGACTAACCTGCAAAGATTGAATCAATTCAGGCTCAGGCTTTTTGAATGTCTGTCCCTAGCTATAATGTGTGCCAGCTCTTGGAGAAATGAGGAAGCATAACTAAACAAAACCCTCACAATGCAACTGTACCCAAGCACACAGTACAATTTTGGATTTGAGCCTTTGAATATTACAGAAGAATGGAACCACTTTTACAGCAGACTATAGAGCCTGGCTCCCACTTATACTGAAGCTGCTTAGTTCTATCAGTATAAAGGAGCCTTAAAGTGACTTACACCAGCCCATTTGCTGTAAGAATCCTTTAGGTTCTAAGTTTAAAAAAAAAAAAAAAAGTTTTATAAATAATGTCCTATCTTCATTTTAACAATAAAGGTTAGTGCATTGTGTTTATATTGTAAAAGAACAGAAGGCCTCTAGCTGAAGAAAGATATGTCCCAATGGCAAACTTAGAATTTGTAATTAACCAATATATTGCAGTAATACCAAAGGGACCTCATTAGCACATACTTGTAGTAATGTACTTAAAACTGATTTTATCCATAGGCAAAGAGCTTTAAGAAGCTTAATGCAGTGTTTATTTTTCTTACTTATTAATTCATAAGGAAGCAGAAGTGGATAAATGAGCAGTTTTCTTGCAACTATGCTTCTGATGTCAGTTTCCTTTCTTAAAATTTATCTAAATGCAGTCTGAGTGTGATGGATTGGATTCATGTTCCTTTTCTCTACCTGTAAGTTTTGAGCCATATATGATGAAAATTCAATGACAGACTTATTCGGTGCTGCTGGGGAATCGGAGTTGACTTCAGGTGAAAGATGGAATGTAATGCAGAAGATATTCTAATACTTGTCTCGCTACTATAATTTCATAGTGCCTGGGAGTATTTTGTACTTGGAGATAGTTGAATGAGGTCTTCCACCAACTTAAATTCAGATTTGTTGCATTGGCTTAAAATGGCCCAGGATTTTTTGTTATTTCAGCTGGAGCTCTGATTTATACTCTGTCCAAAAGAACTTACAAGCCAAGGTTGATTTTTGCGAATACTTAAATGTGTGAGATACGTATGTATGAACAGTCCAGTTGAAAACAATGTGATTACCATGGGTAGTGCCATCTTAGTTGGGGGGACACATGCCCTGCCAGCAACCAGTCAGCAACTGGGAGGGGAGTTCCCCCCAGGCCAATCTCACTGACCGGGGGTGAGAGGGGGGTCACCCCATGGCTGATCATGGTGCTCCTGGAAGTGTTCACAGTGCTAGTGCTACATCCAGTGCTCCTACTCCCTAGCCAGTGCTCGTAGGGGGGACACCAGCACTCCCACCTGCCCCCCCTGCCCATTGCCTAAGCAGGGAGTGCAGCCTGTCAGGGGGTGCACCAATGCTCTCATGGGGTGCAGGAGCACCCCCATGAATCCCCTATGCATCGCCACTGGTTATTACTCATTTTAGGAAAGTGAAGCTTTTTTGTCAGTGTTTGCAGGATTACGGCTTAAATGCAGGAGAGTAATAGTTTAGTTAGGAAAGGCTCAAGGGGATGGCTCTGATTTCTTTCCTCCTCCCTCCCCCCCGTAAAACTAAGCACATTAAATAAATTTTGGATTTTGTGACCTAGTTATCCTCCATATAGGGGACATGGGTTACTTTATAAAAGTATAATGATTAACATAAGATGACACTGTGTCTCTTTATTTTTTTCCCAAGTATTGATAAACTAATTGTAACTCTTCTGCTGGGCACTGGTCAGAAGCAAGGGCTGGGTTAATTTTTGGGGGCACTAAATATATTTTACTTTGGCTCAAGCTCCCACCCAGAAATCTGGGAACACTAAATTAATTACTAGGGTGTCCCAAATGAACAGAAACCCCCCCTTCACAAGCAGTATAACCAAAACCAAATTTAATACAGAAAACAGAACGCACCAAATGCAATGTGATACACTACTAACTACATAGCATAATCTATAGGTTGTGCTGCACCAGGAGAAGCTGTTTGAGAGCTCAGGTCCTTTGGTGGTGCAAGGGGCCCTCAGTGCTCTTGGAGATACAGTGACATGGCAATCTGCTCCCACAGAGAGACTTGTGTGTGTGGGGAGTGACTGCAGCTTTGCACAGCCTACATACCCGACACTTTTGGGCTGAATTATATGGCCTTCTGAAATGAAAACTGCAGGAAAAACTCCAAAGTAACCAAGTTGATTAATGGCTACAGCAGACCTAATCACACAGCTGACTAAAATAAAGGACTATCCACAAAAATAAGGGGAAAGACCAAGCCTACCCTCTAGGCCTGGGCTGCAGGTGATTTGGGTCACAGCTCCACTGGGAGCAGAAAGTTGCAAACCTGAACCCTGGCCCAAAACTGGCAGCAGTAGAAACTCCCAAGTTCCAACCCTGTTTAAGTTGCCAGGTCTAAATCCTGGCCAGCCAACCCAAAAAAACAATACTCTTCTCCCCTGTGTTTTAAGGGACTAACCTCAAAAGAGGAAAAAGGGGAAGAAAAGTAGGAGAGATGAGTTCCCAGACACTGGGATAATTCTCCTTCTTTCTCCCTTCTAGCTGAGCTTCCCTTTTCCCTTTCTGCAACTCCTTCTCCCTTGGAGGAGACTTCAATCTTCAGCAGCATCACCTTGTACTCCTTGCGTCACATCGCCCTGGCCTTGTCCAGTCAGGAAGTGGCACACTCCTGTTCCTCTCCCAACCAACTGGCCTGAAGAATCCTCTGCTTCCCCTGGCCAATGAGGTTAGAGGGTTTTCCTTTTTTTCCCCAGATAGAGGCCCCAAGTTGCCATGTGCTGAGGACATGGCCAAAACACAAGGTCCATCTTTTCCACTTTAAAAAACCCCACACAAAAACCACAATATATGGTCGGACCCCAAGTTTCACGGGGGATAGGTTCCTGAAAAACACCGTGTAACTTGAAATGGTGTAGCTCAAGGCATTAAGTCAATGGTAAACAGGGGGATAGGGACCTGGGACCAAGATTTGATAACATTATTTCATAATAAAAGGATATTTTAATACAAAATAATGGAATTAATAGCCTTATTAAAACCTTTACTAGGCTTGAATAAGAAGGTGATCTTCTGCTGCTTTGCATTCCTGTCCAGTTCCTTCTGGAGCTCCTTGTAAAATGAAAGGAGTTGATCTAAGCCTCTCTTAAAGTTGAGACTCCTTACCGTGATGGGGTCAAGTTACACAATCTCTTCACTCAGGTTTTGAGCCTTACACAGGAACTCTCGAATGGATTTAGCAGTGAAGGCTGGCTTAGCAGACTCAGTCTCTCCCTCTTCCTCACTGTCATTGCTGGATGCAGCAAGGTGCTCAAGTTCCTCATTTGTTAGTTCTTGTTGGTGGGAATCAATCAGCTTAACCACCTCCACATCCTCGCTGTCTTCAAATCCCTCTCCTCCCAGCCATTTGGCCAGCCTCACAATGTCAGTGACTTCATTGTCTATGGTGGGGAAGCCTCTAAAATCATTGACGATCTAAGGCCAGAGTTCATGCCAACAGGCATTCAAGGTTGAAGGTTTGACCTCCTCCCAAGCCTCCTGGATTATGCTGCTGCAGTCCAAAATGTTGCATCACTTCCAAGACTGCATCACCTACTCCACTCTCCCTGCGCCGATTGCACCCAGTGCCTGTCTATAGAGCCTCTTAGTGTAATAAGACTTGAAAGTCTTAATGACGCCCGGGTCCATAGATTGTAAAATTGATGTTGTGTTGGGAGGCAAAAACATAACAGAAACATCGGGCTCAACAAAAGACAATGACTCCGACATGTGACCTGGCACATTGTCCAACACAAGAAGAACCATGAAAGAGAGATTCTTTTTTGCAAGGAATTCTTTCACTTCCGGTACAAACGAATTCTGCAGCCAGTCCTCAAAAACAACATACGTGATCCAGGCTTTCTTATTGGAATGCCACGCTACCGGCAAACATTTCTTGTTTTTACCCTTTAGCGCACATGGATTTTTGGCTCGGTACACTAAAAGAAGTTTGCACTTAAAGTCCCCTGAGGCATTTGCACAAAACAAAAGGGTTAATCTATCTTTAAATGCTTTGAAACCACTGGCCACACTTTGTTCTTTGGTTAAATAAGTCCTATTGCCCATTTTCTTGTAAAAAAGTCCTGTTTCATCACAGTTGAAAACTTGGACGGGTTCGTAGCCTTTATCTTTAATAAATTCTAAAAGCTCTGGCTTGAAATTGCTAGCACTGTCCACATCGGCAGATCCTGCTTTGCTTTGTAATTTCACATTTTGCAGGTTATACCGCTGAACAAATCTGTACAGCCAACCCCTGCTAGCAGTAAATGGGTTGGTGTCACTACTTTCTCCTTCACTCCCGGCTACATGTTTGTACAGAGACAAAGCTTTAGCCGTAAATGCTGTGCCGTCGACAACTGCTCCTTTTGTATTGGTCATTTCATTGATCCAAAGATTAAGGAGTTTCTCAACCTTATCTAAAAGAGGAATTCTAGTCACCAACAACACTCTCCAACTCACAGGAGTTGTCGTTTTCACGCAGTCTCTAATTTTTTGCTCACTTTTTTTAATGGTATGCGCAGTCAATTCACTGAAACTGTATTGGCGAGCAATCAACGCAGCACTATTGCCTTCTCTTAATTTATCAAGGATTTCTATTTTCTGGGCCAGGGTGATAGACTTACATGCTGTTTTGGGCACAATATCAAAGACTTTCATTGACGCCATTTTTACAAATAGTCAGGGGTTAACATAACCAAAAATGATGGACAATCTTGGAGGAGATGACAAGTAATGTTAAATCTGTGTAAGCAGACTCCAAACTAACAACCACTCTACTGCAAACAGCGTAAACACGAAGCAGCATATAGCGTGTGTTGAAACATGGTCATGTTATATATAGCGTGTATATGTGAATCAGTGTAACTCAAAACCACGTAACTGGGGTTCCGACTGTATAACCAAAGTGTGTGTGGGTGTTACGTAACTAATTTAATTTATTTTTAGAGAGACTAATTTACAAGTAGGTTGAAAGTCTCCTGTTTTTCCTTGCTCAGAAAAGTGAGATGCATTTCTAGCTTTGCAAACTATATAACGATTTCCAACTTTTAGCTGATAAGTATGTGTAAAATTGTGGCTTTTTAGGCAGACCCACACAATTCATAATGATAGAAAATGTGAATTCTAATGTTAACCTTTATTTTAATAAAGAATTACTGTCCTAATCCCTGTTCTCTTCACTTACAGAAGTAGCCATGTTGACTGCAATGGTAGCACTCATGTGAGTGAGAGACAGGGCCCAATTCAAGAAATGACTGAAGCACTTAAAGGGACTTGTGCAGAATCTATGTATCCAAGTCCAAACCAGTGCCATTCCTTTCCCGTCTAAATCTGAAAACACCTAAACTCTGTAGGTGCCATCATTTTAACATTCCCAAGATCCTTACAAGTTTAGTTTCTGGAAATGCCCATAAGTGACTCAGTGACGAGCGGATTGGCACTTACTGCATGCCTGAACTTGGCTGCAGTCAAGATCTACATGTTTCTCCATCTACATTGCCCAAGTAGCTTAATTCAGTACGTATTGTCAGATCATACCTAATGCACATCTATGGGAGCAGACCCCAGTGTTGTTGGTAGTCGCACCTCATGCAAATCCATGGATAGAGAAGGAAATGCTTCCCCTTGATATAGTGTCCTTCACACACCCAGGATGTGGGAGATGCAAGTTCAGTTCCCTCCTGTTCCTGACACGATTCAACACACACCTCAAGCCACTCAGAAAAATGTCCTAGCTACCAAGATAGAGGCTTTTGCAGGTAAAGGTGCTCTTAAGCTTTCTTGTTTAAGCTATGCAGAAAGGATTCATGACTGAGCCACTGATTCTCAGCCAAGGTGCTGCAGTACCCTGGAGTGCCTTTAGATCCTTTCAAGGGTGCATGGAGTAAAACACAATTTTAGCACAGTTAAGTATGCAAACTTGAATCACAAGATAAACCCAGAGATATTACACAGGAATCCACAGCATTTAAAATATTCTGACCTGTTGTAGTTTTTCTGAGTTCTTTGCAACAGCAGAGTTGCCCTGTTTGGTTTTTATGTGCTCAAAAAAGTGAGAACTAAGAGCTGGCATTTTCTGTGGGGGCGGTCCCTTGAGTCTCACAAGGGGTGAGAACCACTGGAATAAGATGGACAGTGAGCCAGGAAGCAGGATATTGCAACCTAATACTTAGTGTTGCACATGAGCCCCTATGAAGTCCACTTGTAACACCTGACCCTGCTCCCTCTCTTCCACCAAGTGGAAAAGGGAAACATGAGGTCAACGCCTAAGGCTTATTCTTCAAACTCTGTTTATTGTTAGCAACTATTTAACCCTTTTAAGTAAGACTATGACACAGTTGCAGACACATCAGTTTCCTGAGGTGTTTATTTTGCCTGTTCTACAATTAACAAGCACATTTCACAAAATAAGGCAAACCTTGACTCCTTTCCCTAACTGGTCCATTTAACTTTTTATTTTGTTCTTTGACGCTCTGGGAAACCAGCTTAAACTAGTTCTTCAGCAGACCTAATAAAATGTCAGTTGAGCAAAGATTTATCCTTCTATAAAAGTGTAGTTTCTGAAAAGAAGGAAACCTTATCTTCTTCACATGCCCTGGCACTACCTTGTTAACACCTCACTTTCTCAGCTCCTTTCCTCATCCCCACGTTTCATGGTCACTCTAACAAGGCACCTTTATACGTGCCATTAGGGGGCAGCAGTAAATTGCAGAACTTATTGTTCTGCAGTTTATGCTCTGGGCCAGGGGGTTTCAACATTTTTAAAGAAGTGTACCCTTTCTGGCAGAGCTGGTGGGGGGTTAGGGGAGCTGGTGTCAGTCGGATGCAGAGCAGGGAGGGGCTTGCATGTGGCGGCAGCTTGGGGTGGAGGATGGTGGCAGCCCCTTTCCAAGTATCCCCAGGGGTACACGTACTACCAGTTGACAGCCCCTGCTCTGGGCTGTTCTTGTTGCTCCACAATTTATTGTTCCCAGGTACGCATCTGCATGTGCACTTGGACCACAACACATGGAGCTGGGTTGCAGCAGCCCTGGCTAGCAGGGGGTCCAGAGGGTCAGCTTGGCAGCTCATGGCTGCTCCAGCTGGGTTTAATATGCTGCAGAGCGGCTGGCTGGGGCATGAGGGTGCTTCAGCATGGGGATAGCCAGCAGGCAGCCCTGGTGCAAAAGCACCCTCGTGCTCAAACCATCTGTTCAGCATCTACATGTGCACTGCTGCACACAAACTCTGCAGCAGGGCAGTACTTATGTTTAAGAGCCATCTCAAATATAAGTACTACCCTACTGCGGAATTTTTTGTGTTTTGTACCCTAATAGGGGTGCATGTGCACACGCAGACATTTGCTGCACAGTTAATTATTCAACAATGCAGTAAATGTCTCATGTCCTCTCCTTGGATCATAACCTTGCCATGGAGGAGAGGCCTGTGTGTTCCAATGACCCTCAGAGCTATGTCATCTGGAGCCTTGTACTCCTGGTAGGGTCTCCCCTGGTAAACAGGTTTGAGCTGAGGTCCCAAACTAAGCATGGTGCAAACTCTTGAAGACCCCAATTACGGAACAGGCATACTTGAGGACCTGCTGGTTCTTTGCATCTGTGAAGGTAGACAGTGGGAGGAGTTCCAGGCCCAGTTGTATAGTGCACTGGAGCAAGTCCCTACTGCTGATGACATCTCCATCCAGGCACACTGGGAGCAACTCATGTCCACTGTCCAAGATGCCTGCACCCAGACTATTGGGTTCACATTGTGATGGAACCAGAACTGGTTCAACACCAATGATACTGAGATCCGCAATCTCCTCAAGCAGAAACATGCAGCCTTCATCGCCTGGCAAAGCCATCTACAAACTCGGTTAAAGACAGCAGTGTACCACCAGCTGAAGGCTGATGTCCAGCAATGTATTCATGACATGAAAAACAACATGGTTTTTGTTGCCAAGTAGATCCAAGAAAAATGTCTGGAGCAAAATCAAGAACTGTTCCTTGCTTTCATTGACCTGACCAAGCGTTTGATTCCCTAAATTGTGAAGCTCTGTGGACCATCCTCCAATGCCTTGGCTGCCCACTGAAGTTTGTCACCATGCTGAGGCTCCTGCATGATGATATGACCACCACTGTCCTGAGTGGAAGATCTGAAATTGATGCCTTCTGCATCTGGACTGGGGTCAAACAAGGTTGTGTGATTGCCTCACCCTGGTCACCATCTACCTGACCATCATCATCCACTTCTTCCAAGATGATCTACCATCCGGTGTCAGTATCCAGTATCGACTGAACAGGCAACTTTTCAATCTTGGGTGCTTCCAGGCAAAAACAAAACTCACCACTAAGGACATCCACGACCTTCAGTTTGTAGATGATTGCTGCGTGATGGCTTACTCTGCACAAGATGTGCAAGTGACCTTAGATCTCTTTAATGCTTCATATAAGAGACTTGGCCTGTCCTTGAACATTGCCAAGATGAAGGTTCTCCACTAACCCTCCCTAGGCCAGCTGAACATCCCTCATGCTATCTACATAGGCAGGGAGGCAGGGTACATTTAATACTTCCTGCATCTCAACAGCCACCTGTCTCAATGGGCTATTCGCAATGAAGAAGTCCATTACTGGGTCAACTGTGCCAGTGCCACCTTCTTCAAGCTGCAACAACGTATCTTCAAAAATAGAGACCTTCAAAAGTCGACAAAGGTCCTGGTTTACAAGGCTGTCATGCTGACTATGCTCCTCTACTGCAGTGAAACCTGGACCATCTACTGACACCACATGAAGACCCTCAAGAGCCTTCACCAGTGGTGCTTGCGTCGAATTCTAGGGATCAAATGGGAGGACCACCAGACCAATGCAAGCATCCTCCATGAAGCTGCATCTACCAGCATTGAAGCCTTGCTTTTGAGAAATCAACTCCAATGGATGGGCCACTGCATTTCTATGTCCAAGAACTGCCTCCCTCACCAGATTCTCTTTTCCCAGCTCTCTACACACACAAAGGGTGCACAAAGGAAATGGTACAAAGACACACTCAAAGTCACCCTCAAGCACAGAGACATTGACACCAATGGCTGGGAGGAACAAGCTGCTGGCCATTTGGTGTGGCACTACTTGATCCACTAAGGCATGCACCACTTTGAGGCCCAACAACTTGATACTGAGGTGGAACGGCAGTGGCAGAGGAAGGAGAAGGAGACCAACCTGGGGCTGCAAATCCCACTTCCTCATGCAACAACATGCCCCCATTGCCAAAGAATATGTGTATCCAGAATCAGGCTCCTCAGTCACCTGAAGACCCATCAAGCCTGACAGACATCATCCTCAACTCCGAGGGACTGCTGACGGTGATGAAGGTGGACAAGGGCTGCAGTGGGATGGAGGTCTCTGGGTGTCCTGGACATCCTTGCCACTGGGTTCAGGGCTTCTTCCTGTCAAGTTTGTGTGGCTGTCAGTTGTTCACCAGCTTCCCCCCATTAAAAGATGCACAGGCGTCTGCCAGGGATGTTAACATCTCCCATAAACCAAGTCCTGCGGTGATGGATGAGTGGTGGTGGGGGCAGGAACAGTGATCTCTGGGAGTCCCTAGTCACAAATCTTCACATAGGCAGCAGTCATGTGATGGTCATTTTGCACTTACCAAGACAGAAATACAATTCAGCAGCTGCAGCCATGGCTGAGCAGTCCTCTTTAGGATCTCCTCTGCTCACCCTGATTGGGGAAGGGACTAGAAAGGTGCCCTAAACATAGGCTGTCTCAAACTCCCCTGGCTGGATTGCCGCATCCAGTGGGATAACTTTACCTGCAGCCAAAATCAACAAAATGAAGTACTGAAACTTGCCACATGGAATGTCTGCACTGTTATGGACTCCTCAAGCAATGAGTCTCCTGAAAGAAAAATCAACATAGTATCTAGAGAACTGGCAAGATACAACATCAGTATTTTTGCCCTAAGCAAGACCGGCTGGGCAGATAAAGACCAGCTGAAAGAAGAAGGAGGTGACTACACCTTCTTTTGGTCACCTGAAGAGAGGGCACTCAGGGGTTTGACTTTGCCATCAAGAAAAAGATTGTTAGTTAGTTTTCAGAACTCCCTGTGGGCATTAATGAATGCTTTTTGACTTTCTGACCCAAACTCAGTAACAACCAGTATGCTATAGTCATCTGTGTGTATGCCCTCACACGTGATGATGAAAAAGTCAAAAACTACAACAACTACTGCACTCTTGACACAGTCCTGACTGCCACTACCAAGGAAGACAAGGTTATCCTTATGGATGACATCAATGCAAAAGCTGTAGCTCAGAGGATGCTACGGGACATTGAGGACCAGTGGTAGTGAGCAAAGGACACAGAGATCCAGAGTTTTGCTGATCAACATAACACAAGAAGCTTCTTTCAAGCAATAAGAGCCATCTATGGGCCATGTTCCAATGGCCCAACCCTTTTGCGATCCTAGGATGGCTTCACCCTTCTCACAGATAGTGTATCCAGCAAACAATGGTGGAAGGAGCACTTCAAGATTCTACTCAACCATGAATCTGAGGTCTCAACTGCCACCATTGAGTCTATCCCTCAATACCCAGGAGTAGAATCTCTTGCTGATCCCCTACCCTTCAAGGTAGTCTGGCATGCCATCACTCAGACCAAGAATGATGAGGTGTCAGGACCAGATGGCATTTCTGCAGAGTTCTTCAAAGCTTGTGGAACAGCAGTAATGCAAAAACGTCACCAAATTCTCATCAAAATATGGGTTAACGAGGAAGCTCCACCTGACTTGAAGAATGCCAACATTTTGTGACCATATTCAGGAAAGGGGACAAGTCAGCATGTGGGAACTACCAACGCATTGCGCTCCTCTCCATTGCCAGAAAGAACTTTACTCACATACTTCTCAATTGCTTCCTCCCCCTTGCTGAAGATGTCCTTCCAGAATCCCAGTGTGGCTTTAGACCATTATGATGTACCCCCAACATGATTTTTGTTCCATGACAGATCCAGGAGAAGTGTAGAGAGCAACACCAGGAGCTATTTATGGCATTCATTGACCTAACCAAGGCTTTCAACTTCATCAAACATCAAGGCAGGAGTTGGCTAGGTTTGGTTTCCACTGAAGTTCATCAGTGTCCTCAAGCTACTCCAGGACCACCACAGTCCTTTGCAAAGGATTAGAGACAGAACCATTTAACACCTGTACTGGTGTCAAGCAGGGCTGCATCATCACCCCAACCCTTTTCTCCATCTATCTTGCTGTGATTTTTGATTCTCCTCCATGACTGCCTTCCTCCCAGAATTGGGGTTGAATATTGAATGGATGGTCAGCTTTTCAACCTGCAGCACCTTCACAGAAAAATGCAAGTTACTAAGACTGGCATCACCAACCTTCAGCACGCCTACAACTCTGTTATTCTTGTGCACACTGAGACCAATATGCAGTCCACCCTTGACCTTTTCTCAGGTGCCTATCATAGCCTGACACTTTCCCTTAATATTGGGAAGACCATGGTGCTCCATCATCCTGCCCCAGCACAAGCTTCCCCCCTCTGCCCACAAATTACCATTGGTGGAGAACTCCTGGGAAATGTCCAGCATTTCCCATACCTTAGCAGCTACCTCTGTAGCATGAACTGAACTAATGTAGCTGATGTTAACATAAAGTGTAATAATAGTGAAATATAACCATGTTAGTCATGTCCTGTAAGCAACTTGAAAACTCCATTTTGTATCCTTCTGCTTTACATAAATGAATGAACTCTGCATGGCCTTTATGTATGAGTGTGTGTAAATGGGTGGATGGTGAGAGAATGGCATAGAGATGGAAAAAGAAGATGTAACTGTTTATATAAGCAAAAAGGTGTCAAATGTAAGTTACCATTCAGTAAACTAATTAATGAATGGTTGAAGAATCCCTTTTAAGCCTAGGGCACAAAGAAGATAACGAGGAGAAGGAATGTACCCATCCTGCCAGACGTGCAACAAGAACACTCCAAGGCTGAAGACAAAAGAAGCTGGGTCTGGAAACCCCCCAAAGCACTAAAACAAAGGATGCCAATCCCTATAAAAGAGCACTTTGAAAATGCCAAGTTGGGTGAGTCTCTTTTTCTACTGCTGTTTCATCAGAGCACAGATGCATCTGTTCACCCCGCTCCAGCTGTTATTTTCAAATCTGCTATCTTTAAATCATCATCATCTACTCAATAAGCCTGGATTGGCCACCCTGGGCTGATATTGAGCAACTATTGCTGGTAACTATATCTGGTGTATATGTGGATGAAATGGTTGTTTTGTGTATGTGTATGCCTGTGTGTAATGATGTGTATGATGATTTGTGTGTGTTTTGTATGAATGGTGTTCCTGAACTTCTATGTCTAACTCATGTGATCAATAAATGCAGCACCTTGCCACATTCCCCTTTATAAAGTCTCGCTCGTAATTTGAGCAATTGGCAATTTGAGTAACACCTCTCCCACTCAGTCAGTTTTGATGTTGAAACTGAACATAGGATTCACTGAGCCAGCATATCCTTCAGAAAGCTTCTTGCCTGTGTCTTTACCAACTGAGATCTGCAGATGAAAACTCAGATCCTGGTCTACTATGCAGTGGTTATCCCCATGCTCCTCTATGGGTATGAGATGTGGGTGACATATCAAAGCCATCAAGTGCCTGGAATGGTTCCATCAGCATTGCCTCAGGAAGATCCTTTGCATTAGATGGGAGGACCACTGCACCAATGCCAGCATGCTCTCTGCAGCTAACATAACCAGCATTGAGGCAATGATCATGAAACATGAACTCTACTGGGCTGGCCACTGTGTGCAGATTCCAAGTTATGAATGAATACCAAGTGGATAGCAGTACTTCCCTGCAACAGTAGCTCTTAAGGAAATAGTTCTTAACCTACTCTCCTGCCCTCAGATCTCAAATAATTACCTGTATGCAGCTCTCAGATTAAGCTATTCTGAATCTTCTTCTGAGTTTTCAAATCTTCTCATCTCCAGTCCTCATGGACTGTGCACCTAGCAAAGGCTTCTCAAATCTACTCTCAGGGCCAGATACTGAAACTATGTCCTTACGATCTCAGCATTGTCCTACCTTTATTTTTTTTGGAGTGGGGGAGGGGACTTAGCTGTTGATACATTAAAAGCAGTGTATGCAATGTAAGAGAAAAGCAGTAATTGTAGATGATAATATACCTGGAACCCTTGGTTAAATTCTTAAGATGTTACATTGCATGGCCTGTACTGAAGTCGGTATTTGGAGCTCGCTCAACAATTAGACATTTGGAAAGTGTATATTGCTACCGTGATGCGGAGAGCTATACCGATTTCTATGCTACAGCTTCCCAAAATGGTAGATCTTGAAAGCCACATCTCTTCTGTTTTGTGATGTTTAAAGGAGAGTTCATTGTTGATCTTGGTGGACTACCTGTGTTTTTGCAATCTGTAGAGTTGCATGTAAGTTAAACTGTTTCTCAAAGTCTTGCATATGAGCACAAGTAATATGGAATGGGATTGTTGCCGCTTGTGGGTACATACTGTACATATAAGTGGTTTAAAGGCTGAAGAATAAAGAATTAGTGGTTGTGGTGGTAGTAAGAAAACAAAAAATTAAAACAAATTGAAAACTAAGCTGTCAGAAGAGGGCAGCCTTTTCACATAAATTGTAAACTAGATCAGAAGAAACATGAATTTAAATTATTCCACTTATTGGGATTTAATATATCACTAACAAATAATTGAGAAAACAAGACTGTATCAAATATCAGTCTAAATGTGTGTGGCACTCTCTTACTTCCTCATCTTCAAAAGATGAGGTTATCTACTTTGTAATATTGTTTCTTCTTTGTGTTGTACTTCACAAAATATAATTAAAATGTCTACAAGGTGAGTTAAGTTCAGGGAAATCAGATCTGTCATTCATCTTTCAGGTTTTTATTTTTTTCTTCTAAAATTAAAGACAGACACTTTTCAGAACAGTGCAGGTATCTCAAGTGTGAAGTGTGTTTGTTCTGTGTTAACAGTGATAACTCCTTTATGAAATAAAGACTTTGTATTGCAGAGAGGTTAAAGTTTGGAATCTAGTTTTAGCTGAGCTGATGTAGTTATAAAAATGTTACCATAGGAGTAAGTATGGAGTCCTTTGACGTAGCTTACCCTTTCATTATATCATTTTGTTTCCATATTTAGTTCACATACAATAAGTACACATGAAAGCTGTCAAACAAACACAACTATGTATCCTGTTGCATTTCAGGTACTTCCAAGAAGAAAATATGAGACAATTTAAAATTAGGCTGGAAAACATCTATGCTCTGATACTAGAAGCTGTGGGGTTTTGTTTTCCTTTGTTTATGAAGATCAAGCTGATACTAGTGGCATGCTTCTTTTTTTCCCCATTGTTTGTTTTTTTGATGAGTAATAATCAGCAGAAAGTTCCAGCAATAAATTAAATGTGTTCTGTCTATCTAGGTTCTTTATAAAGTTCACCCAGGGGTGTATCCAGAGGGGGTGCAGTGACCTGCCTGTTCCCTACTTTTGGACTGGACCAGGCTGCAGGCACCTCTGGGAGTGGGGGAGAAGGGAGTGGCAGGTGGGAGAGTATGGGAATGTTAGGTGCAGTCACCCCTGCAGCACAGGCTGCTTCTGCACCTTTGCTAAATCCTGGATCCACCTCTGGGTTAACCCCTCAAGATGGAGCACTTTCTATCAGAAGTAAAAACTGGCACAATATTTATACACATTACATTGGTAATAGGGAAGGACAAGCTGTTTTTTTTACGCAAACTGTTTCCGCAAACTAACATTAGGCCCCAAACTCAAAGGGCCAGATTCTTGACTGATTTAAATCTGCACAGTTCTTTGACCATCAGTAGAGCTGCAATGTTTTCCACTAAAATGTTTTCCAGGCTCTGAATTCCTCAGAGGGGTCTAAAATGACTTGCAATGGAATAGTTGCAGTCATGGAAGATGAGTCATTTAGGGTGACTAGGATAGAAAAGAGATCAGAACCTCTAGCAGAAGCTGAGAGAATTAAGATCGCAGGCAGAGGTCCTGAAGGAAAACACAAACATTTGAAGAAATACGTTAAAGAAAATTTAGGCTGAAGTTTGTTATTTTGTTACTAGGTTACCAACCTGGCCAAATTCAAAGGAGGACTAAATACAGAAAGTATTCATTCTGCTCAGAGAATGGTGGGAACTTCATGCTTACTATGCCAGACAATAATATTTTGGCACATTTTATCACTTAGGAAAAATGGAAATGGCAAAGCAATCAGAGAAGTATAAATTATGCCTTACTAGATCAGGACAATTCTTTACTTAAACATTAAAAAATGGGAGTTTTGCCATTTTGAGTGCTTCCATCTCAGGCTGACTTTTCAGCTAAAAATGTTAATAAAGCACTATAAGATACAATGATAATAGAGCCACTTCTAGCAAAAATCTTTAGTCAATTAGATTCTACAGCATTTTGACATGATGCACTCCAAGTGTTATGCATGTCCTGGTTGAAGTGATTAAGTAAGTGTTATGAAATTAGGACTGTGAAGACTAGGTGATTTTAAACTCGAATGGTACTGCTTACCAAGTCATAGTGGCATTTATATTTTGTTAGTATTAATGAAAATTTATTGCATCTAGTTTGGGATTAATCAATTTACATATTTTTTAGTTTGTGCCAAGGAGCAATATAATTGGACTTTCTATTTAATGCTGTGCTGTTTATATTGTAATTCTGACAGCTGAAATTAAGTAGAAGAAGAAGAAAGTTTAAAGTCTGTTTTATGTGGCTTTCTGATCCATGAGAACTAGTGACAGGTGATTTCTAAAAGGTTGGGTTCTGTAGTGTGTAGTGAGTCATGAGGCAGTGTATGGTTTTGGCTAGTTCCACATCCCCAGAACCAGCCAGACTTCAGGAAGTAACAGGAGGGGGACCCAAAGCAAAGCACTGGCCATTGATTCTCCTTGAATTAAATCAATGTAAGTCAGGACTAACTCCACTGCAGTGAAGTCCAATAAGGTTGCATATGAGAGAGAAGAATCAGGCCTCAGATTTAGGTTCATTTGTATCCAGGTCTGCAGGCACAAACCTTCCTTCTTATGGGCCAAAAAGAAATACTAAATCTCCACATCCCTATATCTCTAATAGTTGAATATTAAGCAGGATCATAATCTCCAGTGTTGATGTTTAGTTCTGATTCTCCAAGAAGATTCCAGGTTTGGATGTAGTCTGTGCTTTGGTGAAGGCTCACTGTTCCATTAAATTGGGTTCAGCAAAGCACCTTTGCAGGTTAGTTCATGGGATGGGATTAAAGTGCTCGCCTAAAGGTTTTGGCTATAGTGCTCAAAACTAACATGAAGACAGAGCATCAGTCTTTAGCATACTGTGCAAATAAGGAAGGAGCAGAGCTGATCTGTCAGCTTTGCCAGTCTTCATCAACACCAATCTCTCCACACACTTGAGGATGAATCTAGCCTGCAGTATCCACCCACTAGACAACTCTGAGATGAAGGTTAACAGCTGATCATAGTACAGCATGCTGCTCAACATGAGGAGCATTCTGTGTCATAACTAGGACACATTGGCAACTCCTACCCATGGGAAATGTGGCATTGAATCTTTACTGTATTAGCCAAGCAGATGGGACTCCATTTTTTAACTGCTTGCATAAAAGAATTCCTTTAGTGAAGTGTTGGCTTTCCATGTGGATTTCTTCAGAAGAACCCATGGCTGAATGAACTGGGCTGGATCCTCACCTGTGATTCTATGGATGTTCTAGGACACGGCATACACCTTATGGTATTTCAGTGATGTTGGGTTTGGGATGTTTCCTAGTACTTTGCCTAGCAAAAATGTGTAGAGCCCTGCCAACTCTTCACTATTAAAAAAATAAATAAACTGACCTGGTACTGTTCATGATTTGACTCTGCCTACCTGCTGAGATCTGCCCTGACTTCATCATCAGGCATCGGTATCAGTATTAGAGGATCCAGGTATCAGAGGCTGGTGTACTTAGATTGAAGGTATTACTGGGTTGAATAAAAATGTCAGTCTCTTGCAGGTGCTATTGGTTGTTATCCATTTTATGAGGTACTGGGGCTAGCCTGGATTCTTGATTCTAAAATGTATAAAGAAACTTGTTTGATGTGTTGTTTTTACAATTGTTACAACTTTATTTTAGTTGTTACACATAGATTTGATTCTGAAATCACTAAAGGAGTAAATCCCTTAAGAGAGAAGATACTATTTTTTACAGTCATTTATGAGACTTGTTTTGAACAACAGCCAGATTGCCAACTCCTACCCCAGGGGACAAACCATGGCTTGCAAGCTGGATCAGCCCTGTGGAGCCTTTGGATCCATCCCACAGAGACATGGCTTGCATGACAGCATGACAGCATGCAGTGGCAGGGATCCTTTCCCTTTGCTGTGATGAACCACAGTCAGCTAGTTGGGGCACCAGTAGAGAGGATACTTTACACATTCTTCATAAATATACAGGATTATGTCAAAAAAGTAACTAACTCCATCATCAAATTATTCTCCTGCTAGAAATGACCCATAGTAATTTTGGCTTGGACCAAAAAGTGGTAACACAAAAATGAGGCAATGGTTTATAAGGTCTCATACCTCCTGTTTATGAAAGCATGTACAGTATAGCACAACCATGCCTTCCTGAAAGCGCTGCCACAAAGTAGTTCATCACACTTATTCCTGCTCCAAATTTGAAAAATCCCAGAATCAGGTAAGGCAGCCACCTCCGAGCATACATGAGCACATGCCTCTGAGCCACTTCCAGCTGTGTTTACTGGCATGCACTCAAGATCACACTAACATGCCTACACTGCCTCATTTCTGAGACTTGTTTGCAGAGAAGGAGTGAGAGGGTGAAGTGCACTTTTAGGCAGCCCTTCCAGTCTCAGCACAGAGGCACTGAAGACAAGCCCCATAGCACAAAGCCAAAAACTAGACACAAGAAGCAGTTCTCTTTTTTGGCATCATCAAGAGACCAAAGACTGAATAGGAATGGAGTCTGGAATGGGATACTGAACTGAAGTGGTGTGGTATGAAGAAGAAGCTAACACTGATGCTGCTCTGCCAGTCTTGCCCTGTAGATAAACTAAGGACTGCAGTTTGTAGTGTTGCAAGATTTCCTACCTTTTATCAGCACAAAGGGCTGGATCTTGAGACTTCCACAGCCTGGATTGTATGACCCTGACTTCTTTTCCTTTTCTGAAAACCCATAAAAGTCCAGAGTCTAAAAGCCTGTGGTTGCCCTAGGGGTGACCCATGGTTAACTTATTGGCCTAGTTAAAGAAAAAGAGCATGTGCATGGCTCATTTCATCCTTAGCTGATTTATAGGGTGATTGACAGCAAGAAGTATTAAAGTCTGAGATGCAGGAGAAGAAGGGATTGGTTATGTGTGAAATGAGTAGTAAAGAAGCTGCAAGAAAGAGTGATTGATGGGAGTAGTTGCTGTAGGAGAATGACTGGTTAGGAGTTGTTAGGAGGTGATTGGTGAATAATGCAGGAGCTCGTGATATGCATGTTCTCAGTCATCCAAAGAGGTATAAAAAGTTGTAAAAGTAATTGTCTGTGGTATAGGGTTTGTGTGGGGAATCTGTGTGTAAGTAAAACATCTTGTGGAGAGAGAAGACCTCTAGAGCACCCTCACCCCAGTGCCCGGAGGAAGCTTGACCAGCAGAATTGTGGAGCTGCATGGAAGGCCTAAGTAAATGTACCCTCTTCTGTTCCAATTGTGTTTTAATGTTAGTTACTGTTAATAAATCTAATTTTGACACTGGAATAGCTTCACTGATAGTTTAACCCACCTTGCCCATCCTTTTTCCACAATTGATTATTTAATTTAGTGCAACAGGCTCACCTGAACATACAGAGAAAAGGAGTGAGTGAATGGGGGTGGCAAACGGGGCAGTTTGCAAACAGTTGCTGGGAGTAAGAGGAGGAAGGGGAAGAGGAGCCCCAGATCCTGCTCTGGAAGTGAGCCAGGGTTGCCCATGTGTTTGGCTTGATGAGTATTTGTTTGGTGGGCTGTGTGTTTGGGCACATGCTCTGAGCAGCTAGAGGTGCTGGTACCTGGGTGATTGCTGGGTGATTTTTGCCTGTGTCTGTCAAAAGCCCTAACAATACAGTGCAGCCAGTCAAGGCCCAGGAGGGAATAAAAGGAGATTCCCATAGCAGAAGGCAGGGGGAGGGGGTAGCAAACAGGACAGTTTTGAAATCAGTTTTCAGATCTGTTTGCTGCCCCTTTCTTTGAAGGGGAACCTTTAAGGTAAGCTCTTTCCTTAAATAAGAGTAACTAACCCACATATATTTAGCACAAGTAGCTAAAATTCAGCAGTTAGACCAATACTTAAATCCCATATTAACTAGAGTCCAGAGTGAGTGGAGAGATCCCCATGGAGTTTGCCTGGAAACTCTCTCACCCTCCTTCCCTGTAAACTGGGTGAGAGAAAGCAGGATAGCCAGGAAAAGGGAAACTTCAGGACCAAAGGGCAGTAAACAGGCCAGCTTACAGGGAATTTTGCTAGGGAAGGTCTGCTTGAAGAGAGAGGCGAAAGATTAAGAGGCCCAGAGAAATGGCTGGAGGATGTCATAATGCCAGAGCCACTGCCACAACCAGCTCTTCTGCTTGCACCTGTGAGGTGTCTATCTGGGCAGGACTGCCCACTGTCAAGGCTTGCATGCAGGTCCTGGTTTGGCACTTTGGATACTGTGGCTTACAAGTTCCTTCCAGTGACAGTCAGATCAGGGAGGAGTGCCTGTGATGTGAGTGGTTCTTCTTCATAGTGTCCCTCAAGAAGCAGGCAAGAGAGCTATAGGAAGAGGTGGTGAGGCTCTGAAGCATCCTCTGCCATGAAGATTTCATTGATTTGATGCTGAAGGAGACCTCTAGGACTGCAGCAGAACTGCCAGAGGCAACACTAGAGAAGGAAAAAGACATGGAGTCCCAGGAAGGTGGAAGCTGCAAGTTTGTGACTTCTGGAAGCAAACAGAAATTATCATCCCCTCCTGCAGTGGTTTGCCTGGAGAACAGATGTGGAGCCCTAGCAACAGAGGCAGAGGAGAAGCACATTCCATTCATGGAAGAGGCCAGGCCAGGCATCCCCAAGGTTGGGAGGATTGAGGCCAACTGCTACCAAAAGGAAGCAATGGGTGCAGGTGGTTGGAGACTGTTTTGCCGGAGACAGAGGCATCCATCTGCTGGCCTGACCTGTTGTCTCAGGTGGTCTGCTGCTTTCCTGGAGCCCAAATCTAAGAGGTCATGGAGAGATTACAAAGACTCATCTGGCTCTCTGACTACTATCCCATGTTGCTCATCCATTTGATACAAACAAGGGCAACCCTTAGCAGAATAAAAGTGACTACAGGGCTTTGGGTACAAGGGTGAGGGGGACAGAAGTTGAAGTGGTATTCTCCTTGATCCTAGGAGTAGATGCATTGTTCAGATCAATGCATGGCTGCACAGATGGTGTTGCCAGCAGGACTTTGGCTTCTTAAATCGTGAGATGATGTTCCAAGAAGAAGGATTGCTAGGAAGAAACAAGATCTACCTGACAAAGAGAGGGAAGAGCATCTTCACAGATAGGCTCTCTAACCTAGTGAGGAGGGCTTTAAACTAGGTTCGCTGGTGGATGGAGAGTAAATCTCTGAGGTAAGTGAGAAAGTGGGTGACCTGGAGGAAGCACAAACAGGAAGAGGCCACAGAGGAGGCCTTCTCATTCTTTTGGAGAAAGTAGGGCAATTGGCTATTTACCTCGGGTGCCTGTACACGAATGCACAGAGCCTGGAAAACTAGCAGGAAGAATTGGAAGTCCTTGCAGAGTCTGGGAACTATGACATGATTGGAATAACAGAAACTTAGTGGGATAGCTTGCATGACTGGAGCACTGTCATGGATGGGTACAAACTGTTTAGGAAGGTCATGCAGGGGAAAAGAGGAGGAGGAGTTATGCTGTATGTGAAAGCTGTATGATTGCTTAGAGCTCCAGTATGAAACTGGAGATAGGCCTGTTGTAAATGTCCGGGTTAGGATCACAGGGGAGAACAACAAGGATGATGTCATGGTGGGTGTGTGTTATAGACCACCAGACCAAGAGGATGAGGTGGATGAGACTTTCTTCAAACATCTAATGGAAGTTTCCCAATTGCAGTTCCTGGTTCTCATGCGGGACTTCACCCTGACTTCTGCTAGGAGGACAATACAGAAGTGCACAAGCAATCCAGGAAGGTTTTGGGGAGTGCTGGGGACAACTCCCTGGTGCAAGTGTTGGAGAGGCCAGCTAGGGATTGTTCTCTTCTTGATCTGCTGCCCAGAAACAGGGGAGAATTGGTGGGGAATCTAATAGTGGCTGATTGGAGGACAGCAAATATAGGGCCCTTTTAAGAATGGGAAAAAAGAGGATCCAGGGAACTACAGTCAGCCTCACCTCAGTCACTGGAAAAGTCATAGAGCAGGTCCTCAAATAATTAATTTCTAAGCACTTGGAGAAGGTGGTTAGGAACAGTTAGCATGGATTCACCAAGGGCAAGTGATGCCTGATCAGCCTGATTGCCTTCTGTGATCTGGGTTTGTTGATTCAGGGAGAGCAGAGGATGTAATATTCCTTGACTTTAGAAAGGCCTTTGTTACTGTCTCCCACAATGTTCTTCAAACATGCAAAGAAAGTACAGGTTGGATGAATGGAGTATAAAGTGGATAGAAAACTGGCTTGACTATTGGAATCAGAGGGCAGTTGTTAAAGACTTGATGTTTAGTTGGCAGCCAGTATCAAGTGGAGTGCCCCAGGGGTTAGTTAGTCCTGAGGCCAATTTTGTTCAATATCTTCATCAACAACCTGGAAGATGGCATAGAGTGCACCCTCAGCAAGTTTGCAGATGACACCAAGCTGGGGAGAGTTGTAGATATGCTGGAGGATAGGCCTAGGATTCAGAGAGACCTTGACAAATTGGAGGATTGGACCAAAAGATATTCCTTGTTATCTTAGTAGAAGCATTGCCAGCAGACTGAGAGAAGTGATTCTACCTTCTATTCAGCACTGGTGAAGCCACATCTGGAGTACTGTATTCATTTTTGGGTCCTCCACTACAGAAAAGATGTGGACAAATTGGAGAGAGTCCAACAGAGAACAGTGAAAATGGTTCGGGGGCTGGGGCATATGACTTATGAGGAGAGGCTGAGGGAGCTGGGCTTATTTAGTCTAGAAAAGAGAAGACTGATGGGGGATTTAATAGCAACCTTCAACTACCTGAAGTGGGGTTACAAGGAGGATGGAGCTAAACTGATCTCAGAAGTGGTAGATGACAGAACAAGCAGCAATTTTCTCAAGTTACAGTAAGGAGAGTTCAGGTTAGTTATAGGTAAGAACTTTCTAACTGGGAGGGTAGTAAAGTATTGGAATAGGTTATCCAGAGAGGTAGTGGAATCTCCATCCTTGGAGGTATTTAAGACCCAGTTAAACAAAGTCTTAGGTTGAGAGATAGGTAGGAATGCTCCTGCTTTTAGCTGAGGGTTGGACTAGATGACCTCCTGAGGTCCCTTCTGGAACAGAGAGACCCAGGCCGTCTGTTACTTTGAGAGGAGAAGCCACCCAGTGAAAGGGTGCTGCAGCTAGGCAGGGGGCAGCAGCTGCAAGTTGCTGGGGCAACAGGGCTAATGAAGCAATTAGCAACCAGCCAAGGCAGTCACCTGACCGGATATAGGCAGGGCCCTGGGTGCATATAAATGTGGGGCTTGAGCTGGCAAACCAGTCTAGCTCTGCTTGCTGCAGGGTTAGGAGCTCCTGCCCAGGAGAAGTAGGGACACTGGTCAGATTGCTATGCTGCTTACAGGAAGACTTAGGCCTGAGGAGCTCACAAGGAGTCAGGCTGGGAGGAATGCTGGCTGAAAAATGAAAGAAGGTTTGCCTTCTTTAAGAGGCAGAAGGCTGCTTCTATTGTTTTTACTTATGTTATAGCTCAGGGGCTTATGTTACATTACTGTTTCTACTGGTGGACTGGGATGAGGCTATAAGGGGAGATAGAGGCTTCATTATGCCCAGAGGGCACTAGATTGCCTTGAGCCCTGCCAGGGGCAGACTCGGCACTAGCAAGGGTGCAGCCACAGAGGGCCCAGGGGCCAGGTGACTGAAAGGGACAAATGAAAGTAATGCTTCAAATTCAGGTCCATCTTCAGTGGGCCTAGGCTAGAAGGCTTAGCTAGATTGAAGGGGCAGAGGCCAGAGAGGCTGAAGCCCCAACAGAGGGACAACATACCTGTAACACCCATGAGGCATGGAGGTAAAGGGAAGGATTTGGAGCCATGCAGTTAGCCTTTAAGGCTTTGAGTGCTCTGCCGGGCACAGCCAACTACTGAGGCCCAGCCAGGCTGGCGAGGGCCTAGTGAAGACTTGTGGGCAGCCTCCCTATTTATTATAAATACCATCAAGGCGTGGCAGAAAAGATAGAAAGGTTCCTTGGGGGCAGAGTAGGGCATGGTTGCAGAGCCACCAGGGAGTGTCACGGCCACCCCTGGGATCCCAACATATTACACCTTCTAACTCAAATTTTCTGTTATTCTATGAAATTGTATCAATACGCAACCCAAAACCAGTGGAAAGAAAAGAAATTCTCACATCTACCTCTGCTTTGGTGTTCCCCAAACTTTTGACACATGGGGCACATTTGTTTTCTGAATTAAAATTAGGGGCACACTTCACTCTTACACCTGAAAAGGTAGGGGGTGTGTGTGTGTGTGTGTGTGTGTCTTTCATAACAATGGCCAACATTTTGGCCCTGCAGGCTGAAAGGGTGGTGCCAGGTCAGTCCACTGGCCGAATCTGGTCTGTGGGTCTGATCCTGCTCTGTAGGGCTGGCATAGTTAGGACCCAATCCTGCCATGTGGGACCAGCACAGCTGTAGCCTGATCCCATCATGAGGCTGGTGCAGCCAGGGCTCAGTCCTACCCCTTGGTACCCATGCTGCCTTGACCTGATCATTTTGTGCAGGGCCAGTGTAGCCAGGGTCTTATCCTGCCACATGGAGCTTGAAAATTTTGTGTCAGGGGAATGGTGACAGTGTTAATTGCCACTTCTTCCCTATTACCAAATTTCCAAACTCATGAGGAGCCCCACAGGCCAGACGACACGTTTCTGTGGTCTAGGTCTGATGCCAATTATTTTTTTTGTGGCAGGCTTCTGTGTCCCATAGCATGCCCTTTGGGAATCACTGACCTATCTATTTAAAGTCCAATAAAAATGAAAGTTTGAAAACTCAATCCATAAAAATAAATAAATAAATAAACCTCCTTCAGTAGTTTTTCTCATTATCTGCAAAACCATAAACATTGCATGTAATTTCTCTTACATAAAAAATGTTGAGAGAGAGAGAGCACTTTATAGTATACAAATTATTAGGAAAAAAGGTACTAGATTGAAAAAGATAATCTTGGAATGATTTTCAAAATGAAGAGAATTTTTTGCCCAGAGCATTAATACATTACACTTTGGCATTTCTAAAATATAGCTGTGAAGAATCCTGTGAACCTGCTAATTAATATGACACTTTTTTTCTCAGACATTTCATTAACCTAAACTTTTCAGGTTTCCTGTAGATTGGCTGTATGCGTGCCTGTTTTTAACCTTTGCATAAAGGCTCCTACTGTTATAATTCATTTATTCCCAATATATATGAGTTATATACAAGTAATTCAAGCAAGTCATGCATAATTTATACTGATTAATATTGTAAAGTGTAGTATATTTAAAACTTTTTCTATTTAAGGTTTATGCTTTAATAGTGTAGAAATAATGGTTCAGGGTACCAAGTGTGCATCATTTAAAAAAATCTACACGGTCGAGAAATATTTTGGTTATGTCATTTTATTATTAGATATTTATTATTAAAGATTCTGGCTAAATGCCATGCTTCCGAAGATGACATGACATACATACAACCATAATGTAAATAAGTTTGAACAAAGTAACTGAATTGCAAATATTATACTAAAAATAGAGCCCACCAACATAAAATATTATTAATATATAGTAGTAAATCAAGATATGAACCTATAATATTGTTGTACATAGATCCACAATTGAAACAATAAAATCAAATCTAATATTAAAATGTATCACTCATATCAGTAATAAAGGATATTTAACTCTAATTGTCTTAGCCGTATAAGCAAAAATTGCAAGACGGTTTACTACATTTAGATCTGTTTGCTGTAGAAGCCAGGTTAATTTCTCTCTGTTTGAGAAATGTATTCATTTCTGCAAGTATGGTAATAAATAGGTTCTCTTTATGTCATTATATAAAGAACATTCTAATACATAGTGGGTAGCATCTTCCAAAACTCCTTAGACAGACTGGGCAAAATCTTTTAGCCCTTGGAATGGAAAGGTTATGTCACTTTAACAATACACAGTGGGGTGTTTATCACCCACCTGTAAGAGGGTAAATGAATTTGTAGGCCCAGAGTTATACAGTAAAAGCTCTGTTATCCAGCATCCCCCGGGAATGGGGGATGCAGGTTAATCAAATATTCCAGTTAATGAAATGTGTACTGTCCAGTGCACTCCCCAGTGTCAGTGTGCTAGGGAATAGGGAGGGGGGCCCTGTGCAGGCTGCTTTTCCCTGGGCCGTGGGCTGAAGAAGTGGCAAAGAAAAACTCTGCTCGCAGCAGCAAAAACCAGAAGTGATACTTCCAGTTTCGTTTTTGCCACATCCCTCAGATGCTGGTTAACAGAGTTTCCCAGCTAATAAAGTCCCGGTTAACACAGCTTTTGCTGTATATAATGATTTGGTCTCTCATCTTCCACAATTTTGATAATTTCTGTTCCATTTTAATTGACAAGAGTTGAAAATATAATTTTAAAATTACTAAAATTTTCTTGTAATGCACAAAAATGAGCAATAAGAGCACAGTGGGAGCTAGGCATCTAAATATTTTTAAAAACAAGGCTCTGTATTCTTCTTTATTGTGACTGCACTTTTTTATTCCAAGCACTACTAAAGAGTTGTTAATGTTATCAGTATGGAAGCTAACATTGCCTAATGCTTTTTAACAGTGGCTCATGTAGATGCTTGAAAAAAGTTTCCTTTTTCATTTTACTGTGGTCCTAAAAGATACGGATTGTTCCCTGGTGAGAGCTGAGCTTTGTTGCCTCCCAGTATTATTGTCACCTGGAAGTGAGGACATTCAGCTTCTTAAAGCATGAGCTTCTATTACCCACTTTTACTTGGTACAGCATAGTTGTATTTTGCATAGCTTGCATGTTTGGGCAGTAGAGGATCCTTGTCTTACTGGCACTAAGAAAAATGTAACGGCTCTCTTCAAGTCCTCCCTTTATGTTTCAGTAAAAGGCTTCCCCAAGCCAGGGGCTAAACAGAAGTGGTATGCATAGCTACCAGACTGAGGGTAGGTTTACACTGCCTTGTCTGATCTGGACCTTTTTCTGCTGTCAAGGAGTTTGGGGACCTGCACTACGCTCATTCTTTTCTTTGTGATGAGGGATTCCTCTCACTGCCAGACTGAATGAGGTGGAGTAGACTGCTTTTACCTCCCTCACAGCAGTTCAGGAGTCCAGTAGACAGAGAGGTTAGATTCAAAATGCTGAAATTTAGCAGATGGCAGGTGGCCCAGGGCAGGCCCTTTTTCCATATGGGAGTCTGGTTCCCTGGTAAACTGGAGTTAGAAAGGAACTCATGGGAAGGCCCCCTAAGAAAGCACAAAGAAAAGGGTTTGAAGATCCTAGTATTTGACAGAGTGGAGAGACAGACCTCTTTCACCAGCTCCACCGGTAGGGCAACAAGCTGAGGCTGGCATAGGAAAATGCTGAAAGCACCCCTCTTAAAGAGGTGGAAACTATCAAGGTTTGTCACCACTAAACCATTTGCAGCTGGGCAGCATTCCCAAGCAAATTAAAGAGGCTGCAGCCTAGTGAAAGCATATCCCCTGCACCTGGTCTTTCTTCCTTTTTGCCTTACTATTCTTCTTTGTTGTCACTACTATAGATGACATTTTACTAAACTCTTGGAATAGGGTTTATTATCTTGTCTTCCTGCTTTGGTTTGGTTTGCTAAGGACATTTCCACACAGTAAATATGCCATACTTAGTTGCAGCAGTATGATGTACTTTCACATGCAGTGTGAAACTGCTTCTTAACGCAGAAGCAGTGTAGCCATATCCACTAAGTACTGTAGGTGGGACAATTACCATGGGGTGGACTAATTGGCACTGTCACTCAGCAGTGCTAATTAGCACACCTGAAGCACTGTCTGGATTTATGAAGCAGCCTTCATAGAGTAGCATGGTGTACTTAAGGGTGCTATTGCCTGTCATGGTAAGTTATGGAGTCATAGGCCACTGACAGACATGGAAACCCCACCAAAAACAGCACTTTACTGGAAGAAGTGCATTAGTTTGACCCAGCTCCCCTTTATCTGTATAGATCAGGCACTTCAGCAGGGCTTTTTGGAGCATTTTATCTAGTAGCTGACTGAATCAGCTTTACATAAAGCACCAAGAAGCCCTGCTGAAGTGCCTGATCTAAACAGATGGTGGGCAAACTGGGTTAAACTATCAAGATGCCTCTTCTGGGCATGTACTGCATTTCATGTGGGGGTGTGCTGAGCTGAACTTAAAGCACCATTTTTTGTTTTGTTTTGTTTTTTATTTCACATCTCTAAGCAGCCATAGAGAAGTAGGGCTGGAAGGAACCTCCATAGGTCATCTAATCCTGCCTGAGGCAGGATCATCCCTATCCAAACCATCCCATACAACTATAATTTAACTAAATGTAACAGCTAAATGTAAATTATAGTTGCAGTAGAGACATGGTCTAACCTCAGGAACCAGCAGCGGGAAGGAGAGGAGTCAGCACACGTGTGTCCCCCACGCACGTGTGCCCCTTTTACCAACTGACTGACCGGAGGCGGCGGCGGCAGCAGCAGCAGAGGAATCGGCAGCGGGGGCAGCAGCAGCTGATCCCCCAAAGGTAAGTGGGGCGGAGGGACCCGGCGCAGCTGAGCCGGATCCGGAGGGGAAGCCCCCCGGGTCCCACATAGCTGAGCCAGTAGGGAGCCGCGCTCCCGAGCCATGTGGCGTGAACAGAGCGCGCAAACAGGGAGGGCTGGGAAGGGGACTGTCCCCCCAGGCCAGGGGGCAGCCCTGGGGCTAACCCTTGGGGGAGCAGGCTCCCGCGGCAGCGGATCCCCCCCCCAGCGGCGTGAACAGAGCGTGCAAACAGGAGCGCTCTGTAAGAGCACGCCGGCGTTTGCGCAGGTGTTCGTGCCGGCGGGCGGGCAGGAAGGGCCAGGAGTGGGATTCCTGTAGGGGTAGGGCATAGACACCGCACAGGTCTACAAACAGCAGCTTATAGAATGGTGTCTACGAGGAGTACTGCTAGGGCCTCTGCCCAGGGGGACAAGGCTACCCGGGGCAGGCCTGAGGCCTCCACCCAGACCGAGCCCATGGGGGAGCTGATGTCCCCCTACCTCCTAGCCTGTGGGGGATCCCCAGCAGGGCTGGGGGGGGGCAGAGATTGGGGGCCCCCACACCTGTCTGGTAGGTGCCCTTCTTAGGGCTCTGGAGGCACAGGTGAGGGAGCTCTGGGAGGAGGTTATCAGGCTGAGGGGGATCAGGGAGGCGGAGGATGAAATTGACAGATATTTCCTTTCCCTGCAGGCCCAGGCACCCAAGGAAGAAGCAGCCCGGGGAATGCCCTCCACAGCAGAGTGGCAGACGGTCACAGCCAGGACCGGAGCAGCTCGCAGCGAACCGGTACCAGCTTCTCAAGTCCGACTGGTGAACAGGTACGAGGCCCTGGCGACCCTGCAGGAGATGGAAGGGGAGGAGGAAACCCTTGGGAAGAAGAAACACCACGTTCTTCACGCTCCAAACAGATCAAGAGATCCAAGAGGACCCAGAGGAGGAGGCGACGAGTGCTCGTCATAGGCGACTCCATCCTGAGAGGTACGGAAGGACCCATCTGTCGCCAGGACCCCTCAGCACGAGAGGTATGCTGCCTCCCTGGAGCAAAGATTTGGGATGTGACGGAGGTAATCCAGGCCAGGATCAAGCCCACCGATTACTACCCCATGGTCCTAGTCCATGTGGGTACTAATGATGAGGCCAGGAGAACCCCTGATCACCTGATGGCGGACTACAGTGCTCTGGGTGGCGTGCTGAAGGAGTTCGGTGCACAGGTGGTTTTCTCTTCCATCCTACCAGTGACCGGACGAGGAAGACGGCAGGAGAACTGCATCAGAGAGACCAACTGGCGGCTTCGGCAGTGGTGTCTCGAGGCAGGCTTCGGATTCCTGGACAATGACCCGCACATCACGACGAGGGACATGCTCAGCTGGGATGGGCTTCACCTGTCCCCCAAAGGTAAGCGTGTGTTTTCTACTAGGTTGGCGGATCTCCTCCGGCGGGCTTTAAACTAGGCTCGTTGGGGGGAGGGGAGTACGAGGGCAGGGGAAGCTGTGGACCACCAAACCATGTGGCACTCACAAGGACAGCCCAGCCTGAAGAAGGAGAACATTGGGAACCTGAAAGCCATGGGGAGACCAGCACTACAGAACAGGTAAGAAACCAGAAGGTAAGAAACAACGGGCCCCTTGGGACTCGGAGCGGGGGGGCAGCAAAGGCACCAGTCGCAGGGCTCAAGTGCCTGTATACTAATGCTAGGAGCATTTGGAACAAGCAGGATGAATTAGGGCTCCTGCTTGCACTAAACACCTATGACTTAGTGGGGCTAACAGAGACCTGGTGGGATTCATCCCATGACTGGGCGGTACATATTGAGGGCTATAGATTGTATAGAAAGGACAGGTCAGGGAAGAAAGGGGGGGGGGTTGCACTTTATGTCAGTGAGCAATATACATCAACCCTCATCAAGACAGAATCCAAGGTTGAGGAAGTAGAAGGATTGTGGGTTAGGCTACATGGGGGGCAAGGAGAAAGGGATTTGGTGGTAGGGGTCTGCTACAGAACCCCACACCAAGGGGAAGAAATAGATGCAGGGCTCCTGAGGCAACTCTCGGAGACCATAAAAGCTAAAGAGGCGGTAGTCATGGGGGACCTAAACTACCCGGACATCTGCTGGGAGACGCAGACAGCAAGGTCCCATCGCTCACGCAGGTTTCTAACTTGTGTACAGGACCTCCACCTGACACAGGAGGTGCATGGTCCCACTAGGGGGAATGTCATACTGGATCTGGTATTGGCAACAGGAGATGACATGATAGGGGACCTCCAGATCGGTAGCCATTTGGGAGACAGTGATCACCTAATAATAGAATTCAACCTAAGACGGCGAGTGGGTAAGGTAACTAGTAGGGTGAAAGTGCTAGACTTTAGGAAAGCTGATCTCAATGCACTCAGGCGATTAGTCAAGGAAGCACTGCAGAGTACGAGTTTTGAAGGGATGGGAGCCCAAGAAGGGTGGCTGTGCCTAAAGGAAACAATCCTTCGGGCACAAAGCAAGATGATCCCCTAGAGAGGCAAAAAAGGGAAAGGGGCCAGGAGGCTTCCCTGGCTGACCAGAGAAATCCAGGGCAGCCTAAGGGCCAAAAGGGGAGCACATAAAAAGTGGAAACAGGGTGAGATCACTAAAGATGAATATACCTCCTCTGCTCGTGCTTGTAGGGAGGCAGTTAGGCGGGCCAAAGCTACCATGGAGCTGAGGATGGCAACCCAAGTAAAAGACAACAAGAAATTGTTTTTTAGATATATTGGGATTAAAAGGAAGGCCCAGGGAGGAATAGGACCCCTGCTAAATGGGCAGAAACAATTGGTGACAGACAGGGGGGACAAGGCTGAACTCCTCAACAAGTACTTTGCCTCAGTGTTCCTAAGTGAGGGGCATGACATGTCTCTCACTGGGGTTGTAGAGAGGCAGCAGCAAGGCGCCAGACTTCCATACGTAGATCCTGAGGTGGTGCAGAGTCATTTGGAAGAACTGGATGCCTTTAAATTGGCAGGCCCGGATGAGCTCCATCCGAGGGTGCTGAAGGCACTGGCCGACATCATTGCAGAGCCACTGGCAGGAATATTTGAACGCTCGTGGCGCACGGGCCAAGTCCCGGAGGACTGGAAAAGGGCTAACGTGGTCCCCATTTTCAAAAAGGGGAGGAAGGAGGACCCGGGCAACTATAGGCCAGGCAGTCTCACCTCCATCCTTGGTAAAGTCTTTGAAAAAATTATCAAGGCTCACATTTGTGAGAGCCCGGCAGGGCAAATTATGCTGAGGGGAAACCAGCATGGGTTTGTCGCGGGCAGATCGTGCCTGACCAATCTAGTCTCTTTCTATGACCAGGTTACGAAACGCCTGGACACAGGAGGAGGGGTGGATGTCGTATACTTAGACTGCAGGAAGGCCTTCGATACGGTATCCCACGCCATACTGGTGAACAAGCTAAGAGGCTGTGATGTGGATGACTTCACAGTCTGGTGGGTGGCGAATTGGCTAGAGGGTCGCACCCAAAGAGTTGTGGTGGATGGGTCGGTCTCGACCTGGAAGGGTGTGGGCAGTGGGGTCCCTCAGGCCTCGGTCCTTGGACCGATACTCGTTAATGGCTTCATCAGTGACTTGGACGAGGGAGTGAAATGTACTCTGTCCAAGTTTGCAGATGACACAAAGCTATGGGGAGAAGTGGACACGCTGGAGGGCAGGGAACAGCTGCAGGCAGACCTGGATAGGTTGGACAAGTGGGCAGAAAACAACAGGATGCAGTTCAACAAGGAGAAGTGCAAGGTGCTGCACCTAGGGAGGAAAAATGTCCAGCACACCTACAGCCTAGGGAATGACCTGCTGGGTGGCACGGAAGTGGAAAGGGATCTTGGAGTCCTAGTGGACTCCAAGATGAACATGAGCCGGCAGTGTGACGAAGCCATCAGAAAAGCCAGTGGCACTTTATCGTGCATCAGCAGATGCATGACGAATAGGTCCAAGGAGGTGATACTTCCCCTCTATAGGGCGCTGGTCAGACCGCAGTTGGAGTACTGCGTGCAATTCTGGGTGCCACACTTCAAGAAGGATGCGGATAACCTGGAGAGGGTCCAGAGAAGGGCAACTCGTATGGTCAAGGGCCTGCAGACCAAGCCCTACGAGGAGAGACTAGAGAACCTGGACCTTTTCAGCCTCCACAAGAGAAGGTTGAGAGGCGACCTTGTGGCTGCCTATAAGTTCATCATGGGGGCACAGAAGGGAATTGGTGAGTATTTATTCACCAAGGCACCCCCAGGGGTTACAAGAAACAATGGCCACAAGCTAGCAGAGAGCAGATTTAGACTGGACATTAGGAAGAACTTCTTCACAGTTCGAGTGGCCAAGGTCTGGAACGGGCTCCCAAGGGAGGTGGTGCTCTCCCCTACCCTGGGGGTCTTCAAGAGGAGGTTAGATGAGCATCTAGCTGGGGTCATCTAGACCCAGCACTCTTTCCTGCTTATGCAGGGGGTCGGACTCAATGATCTATTGAGGTCCCTTCCGACCCTAACATCTATGAATCTATGAAACTTTGCCAGAGCAAAAATATTGTACGTGGGGTCCTGAAACTAGAACTATCAGAAATTGAGGAGAGACTTTTTTTTTTTTTTTTGTTAACTATCACGCATACTAAAGTTCAGTGTTTCATTTCACATGGCATTTTAGTACCTGGACTTTTGTTTAATATGACAGATTTAAAGCCTGTCATAGATTCAGGACTGGTTCCACTTAGGACAGTTAAACACAATAAAAGTGTTGCCATTGACTGTGAGCGATGAGGCTTTTAATTAGTAGTAAAAGGAAGAAGGAGCATTCCATTTACAAGGGTAAGTAAAGAAATGTTTCTGTGAAAGAGAGATTTTTAAGTGGCTATTGTCTGACTCAGGTTTTGAAAGGTTAGGTTAGAAAAAAGGTGGGAGATGGATCAATGGATGGATACAAGTACATGTGAGGCAGTCAAAGACTTATGGTAACTGCAATTTTTTAGATATCTACTTGTGGATGCATATGAATTTGTCAACAAGCAGGAACATCGTGGTGAACTAAGTATCTCAGCAGAAGTGACTAGAAGTGGACTTTCTTGCATCTACCTACACTATTTAGAAAGTCCAAATTTAAAAAAGCAAGGCCATCTAAACTTTATTTCCCAGTGACTATTTGTGTGTGTGTGTATAATGAACAACTTCGCAGTTGGAGCACCCTGTGAGCTTTTTACTAATTTGATATAGTCTTTCAGGTATGGAGTTGTGCATGTCCATCATTGGATTCATTATTTTTTCTTCAACATGCAGATGGCTGAGTGTTTCTTTGGTTTTGGTGTTTTAATATTCATTTTGTTTTGTTATTCCCTCTGAGACTGTTCTGGCTTAATTGGTCTTTATTATATAGCACTCTACTAATTATATGCTTGCATAATTGCAAAGTTTGTTTTTAATGTCTATTATGTGTCTAGTCTACAGCTCTTCATTAATTTTTGCAATATGCTTTGATATTGTAATCACTCCAGAGAATAACATCGAAACTACTCTTAATGTCTTTAAGTGTCATTCTTAACAAGTTAAGTTTGTTCTTTCTACTATTTTTATATTTTGCCCAGCAATTTTACAAATTGGAATTAAAATGGTAGGAAGAAAGGAAGAGTAAGCCAGTCAGTAATTATCTACCTTATATGCTTATGTTGCGAAGTGTTCTATTATGAGTTTAGTGGTGTCTGTAGATTTGTGGCATGAGGACATCATCTGAGGGGAAAAAAATGATCATGATAATTAGACTGAAAAAATCATCTTGTGTGTTCGTTGTAGATCAACTCTGTAAAAGTCTCATCTCTTTAGGTCACTGATGAAAAAATCTGTAAAACCTGCCCAAGACCCTGATTAAATAATCAGATGACTGGCACACAGTGAGTTCCATGTCACCTTGTCTATACTGCTATTTTTTTTTTTTAACTAGTCCCATGTTGTTTACATGAGTTGTACTGCAGACATACATATTTGTACTTCCTAAGGTGACTGGGGCAGCTGATACCTCTCTATTGTCTGTGCAGTCTCAGCTTTGATTCAGTGTGTGCATCTATATGGGCCATTAAAGTGACAGAATAACCTCCAGCACAATTCATGTTGGAGTTAACTGCTCCCTGGTGCACAGTCTACACCTGTGCCCTGGACAGCAGCACTTGGAACTGGGGCAGAGTAGTCCCAGGCTGGCAGGGTTGGAGGGTGGAAGGTTCAGGCTCAGGTTGAGGGGCAGTGGGCTCAGGCTTCAGGTGGTGGTGTTGGGCAGCAGAGGAGCTGGCTGAGGCACGAGAGTGGCCAAAGTCCGGAGCCAGGTGGCTAGGCAGCAGACAGGGGTCTGTCCCCCTGCTGCCTGGGCAGACCAGGCACAATTTATGCCTGGGTCAGCACTTACACATGTGCTTTACCAGAGTTAATAACTCTGCCATCCGTGGCAGTATTGTCTTATGATGGAGTTATTTTACAGAGCCCTAATACCGATGCTTGTATAAACAGTGACATTTTACTGTAGAGCTAATTAGTCAACTTTGCAATAAAGCACACATGTAGATGCATCCAATTATACTTGACTCAGATTTTGACATTTTTTTTAAGCACAACTCTAGAAATTTTGGTAAACCCATGAGAGGTTTTGAGTTCCTGGGTCAGAAAATATGTGCCGGGAAAACTGTTCCACTACACCACAAATAGGAGATGCTTTAAAATATCAGATACTTCAGTTGGTACTAAGGAGAATCTTTTTTGAAAAAAAGTGTATTAATATTTTATACTAAAAATTTAAAACAGCTAAACTTTCTTATGAATTCACATCAAGCATCATTATGATTGTGCAGAATTTTGGTTTTGGCTAAAAATTTTTTTTTAACAAAATGATTTTTTGATTAAACCTTTCCATCAGCCCTAATTCCCAGCAATGAGTTGATGTAGTTCAACTCTTTTTTTTAACTCTTGTTGATGTTTGTGAGATTTTCCAGGTATAACACCATTTTTTATATATATAAAATACCTTGTAGGGTAGAGAAAGAGGTGATATAGCTAACACATTTTTGTGTGTAAACTTGCATACAGTTTTTTAGGTATACCACCTTGTGTATCCTACAAAGATGCACGCTGCACCTTGCAGGATGAGAAGTTATACAACCACACAGATCACATAGACTTGTATCCTCTTTTTTTTTTTCTATCCCCCTCCAACCCCAAACCAGCTTCCCTGTAGGACTCTTCACTTGTCTAGTGTATAACCTGTATTTTTGCATGAATAGGTAAAAGATGTCAATAGAAGACTCTCTCGGCAAAATTCTATTAAAACAAACAAGTGTTTTGTCTGAGTGGGGACAGCAGAAAATAACTTTATCTAAGTACCTGATAACAGTCCTTAACATTCTTATCTTTCAAATTTCCCGAGACTAAATTTTTCCATAAGACATTATTTTCAAACTTTAAAATAGAATCAGTCATTTTCAGTTTTCAATTACCTATCGTGCACTAGAGGATTTTTAATTCTGGGGCAGGGAGGGAGTGCAAGGAAAACATTCTTTCAAGTCAGAGTCTTTGTGATCTTACCTTATTAAATGTATATATCATCTAAAAAGGAAAATGATTAGAAAATAAAAAGCAAAGTCTAGGAGACTGATCGGTGTAATCAGGTTTCCTGAAGCTGACGTGGTAAAATTACCTGTGCAAGCAGTGGCTAGCTCTGATTACAGTCACTTGGGTTAAGAATTCATAAGCACCACAGGAATTATTTAACCTGCCAAATTCAAATTAGCAATAATGCATCTGATTTCTCTTGATTTATATGATCTAGTCACAGCTTGTAGAAAACCATATTTTTAATCAAGGATTGCTTTTGTTAGACACCAAAAGAATAGGTAATAAAGAACACTGTAAAGAGCTGGAAAAGAGTTTTGAATTAGTAAGCAAATATCTATCCATGGGCTGATCACCTCTTCCAGTCCTGCAGCAGGAGGCTCAGAGAGAGGAAATTGTATCAAGATTTGCTTTACGAAGGCTTCATTAGATTGGTCTGTAAGAAGAAATAGGGGAAAAGATTCAGAGGCCTCTGTAGGAAGCCAGGGCCAACCATGCAGTGATCCTGGAGCCTCTCTATGTCCAGTATTCTCCCACTAGTGACAGGGGTAACTGATACCACACTAAGCATTTAGAAGTAGAATTCATGCAGAATGTGGACCCAGATGACCTTTGAAGTCCCGTTTAATTCTGTGATGCTGATGACTGCCCTTGAACCCTGTGTAATGAAGTTGGCTTTGCTGTCTAGAAGAGATCCATGGAAAAGCTAATACAGCCTAAGGATTGTTTTCAGGGTATTCCTTGTGGAGCTTGTATATCTCCCCTGGCTCTGTTTCTTCATGATGCAGAATCACCGGGCTACCAAGGGGCCCTTCTTAGAGGTAGGCTAAATTGGTCCTGCCGAGGTGCTCCTAGAAGTCGGGAGATAGGGGACTCTGGGTTCCGTCTCTGGTGCTGGCTCCGGTCTCTGTCCTTGCCCACAAATGGGTAGGAATTTTCCACCTGCTATGTGTTTAATAAATATTTAATACAAATGCAGAACATCCATTAGGTGCAGGGGCCAGAATCTAGGACCCCTCCTTTCTAAGGTAGCACTATTGCATACTGAGCCAGGATCCCAATAACTCGCCTACCTTATGCTGGCCCCACATATCTTTCCTTCCTGGCTGCTCTGTCTTCCACTTACTGTGCAAGTGCCCTAACCTCTAGGCTATTGAATAAAAAAGGTGGTGCTCCTTCTTCCTTGTTTACTTCTTGCTGGTATACGTGTACCTAGGTGGTCCTATTCTGCTACAGGCAGAAATAAAATCCAAGATGTGCATAAGATCTGAAAACTGTCCTTTTGCAGCTAGGTAGCTTAATCCTTAGTTTTTCTATGCCTCCCTTCCCCTTTTGTGAAATGGGGAGAATGGTGCTGTCTTACCTCACAGGAGTGTTGTAAGGATAAATATATTAAAGACTGTGAAGTGCTTGGCAATTAAGGTCATAAAATGTATAAGAGATTAATCCTCATGCAGAATACCTTATACAGTTAAGGGAGTCTGTATATTGTTAACTCATGTTTAATATCCAGTTTAGACTGAGAGTTTTGTTTTTTTAAAGTTAATTTTAACCTGCTTTTAGATTGGTTTTTCTTTTCTTTTTTCTATTAATGATGCAAGTAAAAATTTAGATTAAATCAATCAGTTTTATGGATGTTAATGATTTTTATGCTGATACTCACAATTTATTACACTCAACTATTATGTCTGTGAAAGTGCAAATTCCTGTCTCTTGTTAAATATTTTGAGATACTTTTTAACTTCTGGTTTTATTATGCTTATTATGCCATAAGATAGAAATTGGCTCATGAGCTATTTCCAGTTCTAAGATCCCATTTCTACACTGCTTGGCTCTTGCAGTGTTTTGTTTTGCAGCCTGACAGTGAGAGTTTTGTGGATCAACGAATGGAACCATGTTGGTACTGGATTTGGACCCAGCTCCTATACCTTTTGTTCTGGGCAAGCACAATCCTTAGACCAACCACAATCTTTCCATTTGATAATGGGCAAATTTATTGATATAGAGTTATAACAAAAAAGCAACAATACAAACAGTCAAACAATTCTGTATCTACCAATCCTAGGGCTGTCATCAGAGTCAACGTACATCTGGTCAGGATGCAGGCTTCACTCTGATGCTCTTTCTCTTAGGTGTCAGCAGTCTGGAGGTGGGATGCTGAGGCCCACAGTCCCCCTCCAGTGGGATTCATGAGACAGGCTGCTGGTATGCCCTTGGTCCATGGTAGCCTCAGACAGGGACAGGGACCCCTCTCAGGGAGGAGGAGGAGGAACGGGAAGGGACAGAAAAGAAGAGAAGGAGGGACCCTTTGTTAATCTTAAGTCTCTGTTTTTGCATTCTCCTTCCCCCTTGATGGCTCCTGATGACTTCATCCGTGGCTATCTCTGGTTGGTTCCTCTGTGTGGTCACACGTCCACGTAGCCTTCTGGGCCTTCTCCTAATTTGGTCTGTTCCCCCAAAACCAGGTCTCGGGCACCGCCGCTGCTCTGGGGCCTTGTACCTGGTATCACTTATCTCATGTTATGGGCAGTATGGTACATATTCTCTTGGTTCCCAGGCTGTGTGTCCTTGTTGTGTTAGACAACCTGTCTGCCTTGAAGGCTGTGATCTCGTGTTATGGTATGCCCCCCTCCATTCTTGGGCTGTGTGTTCATCCGTTGGCCTTGTTGTACTAGACAGCCTGTCTACTTCCAGGGCTATATGAAACTCTGTGCGTGTCTCCCCCAAGCTCTTTAAAAATCCATTAACCCTTGCTGCCCATCTTGAACCCTTATAATGCATATATCTATACTTATAAGCCAATTCTCAAAAAACAGACCTTTAAATGCCATTTCCAAGCCAACAGACCAGCGTTACCTTTATGAAAACTAACCAGATTTTGTAACCCTTACTCTCACAGCTACCTTTAATAGAATTTATGCAGCTTTTTGTCTCCTTCTTCAGCATGGGACATAGTCAGTTTTCTGCAGTGATAGGGGACCTATTGGCAGTGCCTTTCTACCCACATGCTTTTGTCTATAGCATGCTGTAGAGTGGTGTTGGTGTTACTGACTTTTGTCTTGTAATTGTGTGTGAGAGTTTCAAGTTGTGACTTGGTGACTCATTGGTATATGGTTGCCTGAACATGCAGGGGGCTAGGCTTGAAGGTCTAAGAGGCGTCTTTCTGCCCTATGTTCTTGTATTCTGTCACCACAGCAACACATTCCACATTTGAGGCCAATTCTAGTTTTCAGATATCCTGATGTATATCAATGGAATATGAATTGTCATAATTGAGAGAAGAATTTGTCTACTAATGGTTAATACAACTTCTGACCTGTAGTTGTTGGTATGTAATGCATAAAGTAAGGCAAGCAAGTATGGCAGGTAGAGAGTCCTGGAAACAGTGAGGTTAAACTAGTCCACTCTTTCAATTTGGCCAATAGTTTTTAAGTAGAGGAGGATGGGCCTTCCCACTGGAGGGAAAAAAATTAAAGAGCGTGACTTAAAATTTGAGTTTCCAGAACAGTTGAAACTTGACTTTTAGGCACAGCTGAACTTCGTAGTGAGTTGAACTGCTCTGAAATAAAAAAAAAAAAAAAAAAAAATTGCCAAGAAGAAGGTTTGGAGTCAGCCTAATCTTATCTTCCTGTTCATTGCTTAACAAAGGCAGATCACTATGAAAGACTATTTTGTCTCTAAATATTGCTTGCATACTGTGTTTGGTAGCAGGTGGGATCTCCCATGTGCAGCTCAGGTGGGAGATACCTGCAGGCAGTTTCTTTGAAAAATTCCTCCAGTGGGAGTTGTGAGCCATCAGAGTGCTCATTGTGGCAACATGTTGTCATAAACCATGTGGAACTCTTTAGAAACCTTATACCAATTAATGATTAGTAAAATGAAACTATTCACTGCCTGGTAACCCAACTTATCTCTTTTCTTCATAGTTTTTTTTTCCCCTGCTCAGGCTGTCAAGAGATGCAAACCTGCCTTGGATATGTTTATGCCTGGCAGCATGATCACAACAGCAGAGAAATTTGTAGGAACTACGGACAGATTACAGTCCACTTATACCACCTGAATGGTAGAAAGGTGCTTGAAAACACAAGAGTGTTTGGCCTTTAGTGTAGGATTTTTCATAATCTCTCAGTGAAAGGAAACCTAATTTAGAAGCTGGATGTTTTATGGACACTTTTCTGACAGGATGGCATATATAGAATACCATAGATACCTTGGATGGTTATTTTCTAGGAAGAAATGACTAAAGGAAAGCCTTAAAAACACCCTCTAAATAACAGGAAACTTATAAAGTATGTTTGTGATAAAAATGGAAGTTTTCATTCACCCATTGAATGAAAGCATTTTGGGACAAGACTGGTGAGTAAAGAGCACACATATGGAGGCATCTTTCCAGAGAGCAGAAAAGGCACATGTTGGATATCCATTTCCCACATCCTCTTTAGGATGAATGATTAAAAAAGAAAATACTGTCTAGCATAAAAGATCTCTGCTATAACAGAGCCTGCTAGTACATAAAAACTCAGCTTATCATTCTTTCTTACAGCTATGGTAGCTGATTATCTATAATCACTAAGGGTAAAAAATAGACTTCACCAAACTGAAGCAGATCAGCTATGGGACCTGCCACAGTTGATGTGTACTATTGGGTAAACAAAGCACACATTGTCCCCTGTCCCATGATAACCTATGTTTCATGTGGAGGCATGATTCAGTGCAGGGTGGCAGAGAGGCCTGGGACAGCACAGGAGCCAACTCATACACTGCCCTGCACCTCTATTCCAGGACCTGCAGAAACTCATGCCTTCATGTGAAGCATGGGTCCTAGTGTGTAGGCACAGGGCACTGAATTCCCTGGCTCCCATCTCCTGGAGACATGTCTCTAAATTGGGAAATACCAGTGTTCTCAGCTTATGAAAATGCATTCTTAGGTTCTCCCCGATGTGTCTGCATAAGAAAGGGATCCCCACTTAAGGTGGCATGCCATGGAGATCCTGGGAGTGTGCCTCCATAAGCAAGGAATCCTGAGCTTCCCTGCTTAGAGATAGTTTCATAGTTGGTAGGGTCGGAAGGGACCTGAGCAGATCATCAAGTCTGACTCCCTGCCGTGGGCAGGAAAGAATGCTGGGGTCAAATAACCCTGGCTAGGTGATTATCTAACCTCCTTTTGAAGACCTCCAAGGTAGGAGTGAGCACCACTTCCCTTGGAAGTTGGTTCCAGATCCTAGCCACCCTGACTGTGAAGTAGTGCTTCCTGATGTCTATCCTGAACCTACTCTCAGTCAACTTGTGATCGTTATTCCTTGTTACTCCTGGTAGTGCTCTGGGGAACAAGGACTCTCCCATTCCCCGCTGGTCCTCCCTGGTAAGTTTATAGGTGGCCACCAGATCCCCTCTCAGCCTTCTCTTGTAGAGGCTAAACAGGTTCAGGTCCCGTAGCCTCTCCTTGTAGGGCCTGCCCTGCTGCCCCCTGACAATGCGAGTGGCCCTCCTCTGGACCCTCTCAATGCTGGCCACATCCCTCCTGAAGTGCAGCACCCAGAACTGGATGCAGTACTCCAACTGTGACCTGACCAATGTCGCACAGAGGGGGAGGATCACCTCCTTGGACCTGCTTGTGATGCATCTGTGGATGCAAGACAACGTGCGGTTAGCCTTACTGACCGCATCCTTGCATTGGCAGCCCATGGTCATCTTGGAATCAATAATGACTCCAAGATCCTTTTCTGCCTCTGTGCTGATGAAAAGGGAGTTCCCCAGCCTGTAGGTATGCTGCTGGTTCTTCTTCCCTAGTGTCAGAACCCATTAGTAGCTGGATGCCTATGGCCCAGTGGAATCTCCCGCCACAGTGGAATCTCCCGCCATAGTGGAAAATCCCGCTGTCAATCATTCTGCTGTCAATCATTCTGAATGCTATGGCACAGTGGAAAATTCCGCTGGTGGCAGTAGCTAGGTCATGGTGGAAAATTCCGCTATGTCAGAACCCAATAACTATATGCCACAGTAGTGGAAAATTACAGCTTAGAAAAAGTTCCCGCCAACTTTATGCAAACACGCACACCACCATTGGCCGGTTCCAAATTATTCATATTTGGTGACTAGTAATTGGCTTACTAGCCATATAAAAGTTAAAGCAATTTCCGCCCACGTTGGAGAACTCCGCACATTTCTCGGAGTAAACCTGGCGGACTGATCACCCACCAGTGACTCCCCGTCACTGACCTACCCGATGTACCCCGACCCCGGTACCGCAGTAAGCCGATTATGAAAACTTCATCGGTTCTCTCGCGCTTTTAAGAGAGTCTTTGTAACTTGTTTGTAACTGTAACTAAGCCAGTCAACTCTGCCTGCACCCATACATCAGTGGCGTAAGTAAACAATCTATTTGTTACCAATACGCATCCGTGCCTAATTCCGCTCCATCGGTCAAAAGTACCCGCCTGATGTTCCGGGCTCCCGGTCAGGGCCTGGCAGCCGGTCGGCCACCACACCTAGGTGCAGTACCTTGCACTTGTCAGTATTGAAACCCAACCTGTTCTCATCCACAGGTTACAGGTTTCCCCTGTAACCTGTCCAGATCTAGTTGTAGCCTGTCCCTCCCTTCTAGTGTGCCCGCCTCGCCCCACATCCTAGTATTATCCATGAATTTGAACAAGGTGCTTTTCACCCCCTTGTCCAAGTTGCTGATGAAGATGTTAGACAGTTTGGAACTGAGGACCGAGCCTCGCTGCCCACGTCCCTTCAGGTTGAAAATGACGCATCCACCACCACTCTCCAGGTGTGGCCCTCCAGCCAATTTGTGACCCATCTTCCTGTGTAGCCATTGATGCCACAGTCACCTAATTTTTTAATGAGAATGGAGTGAGAGACAGTGTCGAAGGCCTTCCTAAAGTCCAGAAAGTCTATGTCCACTACAACACCTGCATCTAAGGATTTTGTGACCTGGTTGTAGAACGCAGGCAGATTGGCCTGACAGGACCTGCCCCTAATGAACCCATGTTGGTTTCCCCTAAGCATAATCTCCCCTGGTGGTCCCTCGCAGATGTGCTCCTGGATAATTTTCTCAAAGAGCTTCCCCTGGACCAAGGTAAGATTAACGGGCCTATAGTTTTCCAGGTCCTCCTTCTTCCCCTTTTTGAAAATGGGGGCCATACTGGCCCTTTTCCAGTCCTCTGGCACCTAGCCAAAGCACCGTGAGTGCTCATCAAGCCATGCCAGGGGTCCCACAATGACCTCTGCCAATTCCCTCAGCACCCTGGGGTGGAGAGCATCTGGACCTACTGATTTGAACATGTCCAGCCCCACCAGGAGTTCCCTACCTAGGTTCTCTCTGACCCTAGGCCTGTCTGTGCCTCTCCTGAGTCTGTCCAGAATCCCAGTGGGGAGGATATCCCGGTCCCTGGTCAGAAAAATGGAGGCAAAGAATTTGTTAAAGAGGTCAGCTTTATGGTCTGGTGCACCAGATTGCCAAGCGTGTCCTACAGGGGCCCCACATTACCCGGTGCTTTCTTTTTACTCCCTATGTATTTAAAAAAGGACTTCTTGTTACCTTTGATCCTGGTCACTAATCCTAGTTCTGTCCCCACCTTAGCCTTCCTGACAGCCCCCCCTACAGTCTTGAGCAATGGAGGTATAATCCTTCTTGGTGATGGCCCCTCCTTTCATCATGTGTACGCCTCCTTTTTAGCTTTCAGATGTTCCTGAATGCCTTTGGTGAGCCATGGGGGTTTTTGTACACTCTTGCCCCCTTTGACTCGTGTTGGGACTGTCACCCTTTGGTCTCGGAGGATCGTCTCCTTAAGGAATGACTACTCGTTTTGGACTCCCAACTTCCCTACCCTCAGTGCCTCCCTGACTAATCTCCTTACTCATTGAAATTGCCCCCCCCCTGAAGTCCAGGGCTGCTGCCTGCACTGGATGGTGAATTCCACTAGGCAATGATCGCTATCACCCAGGTGGTCGAAAACCCGCAGTCCCTTCACCGGGTCATCACCTGTGGCCAGGTCCAGTAAGGCATTTCCCCTGGTGGGACTGTGCACCTCCTGAGTTAGGTGGAGGTCCTATATCTTAGCTAGGAACCTACGTGAGCAGTCAGACCTGACTGACTGCTCCTCCCAGCAGATATCCGAGTAGTTTAGGTCACCCATGATGACCACATCCCTTGACCTAACTGCCTCTGCAAGCTGACCTGAGAATTCTCAGTTCAGTTCTTCCCCCTGGTTGGGTGGTCGATAGTAGACACCCACCGTTAAGTCCCTTTTCCCCCTGACCCCCTTGTAGTCTAACCCAGAGCACTTCAGTCTGCCCCTCCTCTGACCCTGTGCTGTTTGTTGAGGACGTGTATTGCTCTGACGTAGAGTGTCACACACCCACCTTTCCTCCCCATTCTATCCCACCTGAACAGTCTGTAGCCCTTGATGTTTACCGCCCAGTCATGGATTGAATCCCACCAGGTTTCAGCAAGCCCCACTATGTCTGAGTTTGTGTTAGCAAGCAGGAGGGCAAGTTCCTCCTGCTTGTTCCCCATACTACGAGCATTAGTGTAGAGGCATTTAAGGCCTCCTATGGGTGCATGCCCCTCCCCCTGATCCCAGGACTATCCAGACCCCTGTCACTTACCTGGGTATTTCTTGTGCTCATCACCTGTCTTGGCTGGGAAGTGTCCTCATGTCCCCCTGTGGCCCCATCCCCTGGCGAAGCTAGTTTACAGCATGCCATATGAGATCAGCCAACCTGGAAGAGAAGACATGCTTGCCTTTAGGGGAGAGGTGAAGCCCATCTTGCCAGAGCATGCCCCCTGTGTGAAAATGCAAATACTTGTCAAGGAACCCGAGATTTGCCTTGTGGCACCAACTCCAAAGCCGCCAGTTTACCACTGTGATGCAGGCCTCTCCTGCCATGATGCAGATGTGACCCTGGGATTTCCTTAGTGTGTCCCCTTAAGCAGGGAGCCCCGGGCTTTGCCCACTTAAGGAGGCACATCAGGGAGATCCTGGGGGTGGGTCTCTATAAGCAGAAAAACCTTGAATTTCCCAACTTAAGAAGATGCACCCTGAGATTTCTGGGTGGTAAGGTGGTAAGAGGGAAGTCAGGCAGGTGTTCCATGGGCATGAGGGGTCCAAGCCTGCCTAGGGAATTCTTGATGTACACAGGAGCAAGCTGTCTGGAGCACCTGCCTTGGGCAGCTGGAGAGCTTGAAGAGCTCTGTCTGTGTTCTCCTATCACCAAGCAAACAGATGCTCACTGCAATCAAGTGATACAATCTATTACCACCTTTGTCACAGCTACAAATTTTGGGTATCTGTGGCATGAGAAGAGGGGTAGACATCTGTTTGCTTTGCCTTTGGGCTGCCGTAAACATTTTCATGGTGGCACAAACACGAGGAAAGGTTACATCTATTTCCACCCCTTTAACTCGGGTTATAGTTGAATTTTGTTTATTGCTGCAGATACAATTAACCTGAGGTTCAATGGTTTTCTCATAATGGTGAGTTCAGTGTGTTTCAGTGGCCTACATGGCAGGAGAGGCTGACATCAGAAAATTGTTTATACATCAGAAAATAAATGGATTTCACTTAATTCAGTAATTCAGGATGATTATTAGGTTCTTTGTTTAATATTTGAGCTAGGGCTGACAAATGATTTAAAAAAATAATTGCAATTTAAAAAAAGGTTGCAATTAACTGCAATTTTGATCACATAGTTAAACAATAGTCTGTACCCCCTACCCAAGAGCACATAGCCCCAGCCTGCTCTACAGAGCAGACCAGCCAGAACCTATGCACACAGCCTGACCCTAGCCCACCACATGCCTGCTCCAGATTCACTCGCCCGCCCACACCCAAGCAGTAGCAGCAGTGGCCGGGCAGAGGCTGCTGCTTGGTGCAGGGAAAAAAAGCGGCCCCTCCCCTTTGTCGTTGCTGAACCTTTCCTTCTGCAGCCACCCATGTCTGGGCTGCTCTGCCATTTCTTTGTACTGCCACCACTGCCCTGCTTGCCAGCATAGAGGCAGCAGAGAGGAGTCGCAGGGCAGCCTGGGCATGGGCTCCAGGCAGCTGCAGCAAGAAGGGCCCAGCAGTAGTGAGAGGGAAAAGCCACATTTCCCTCATGCTGTGCAGTTGCTTCTGCCTGTCTGGTGCCATTGCTTAGTGTGAGCAGGCAGTCCAGAGTAGGCGTGGATGGGCCAGGGTTGAGACTTGTGTGCGTGGGTTCCAGCTGGTCCAGAATTAGTTTGCTTCACTGGGTCGAGTCCAGAGCAGGCATGGGGCAGGCTGGGGTCAGACCTGTGCGCACAGGTTCCAGCTGGTCTGGAGCTGGTCTGCTCCACAGGGCCAAGTCCAGAGATGGTGGAGGGTGGGCTGTATTTTGCCCACTCCTGGTCAAAGTGGTTGCATGAGATTAATGCTTGTTACAAAAGTAATGTGTTTAATTTTTGCGTTAATCACAAAAATTAACTACTAATTTGAATTAATCAAATGTTGTTATGGCAGGCAGAATATCATTACATTGTATAAAGAAAGGAAAATCATGGGTTAAATCAGCCAAGTAAACTAGACTGGTCAATGGCTTTGCACTTCTGTAACTGATAACAGAATATGGTCTATTATGTTTTACACTCCATTCTCTCCCCTCAATATGTTTTCCTGAAAATAACCTTGCTGGCCAGGTATCTGATGGATTAGTAGCTTCTCAAAGTAATTTTTGTACTTCCAAGTAGAAGAAAGTCACTATCCAAGTGATATATAGTTTTCTCAGTTCAGTGCATCTGTAGCTTATGTAAGAAATGTTTAGCTGCTAGCATGATGAATCAGTGCACTGGTGTCAAGGCTAGTATATCACCAGATATAAGTGCAGCAACAATCTGGCTTTGAGTTCTGGCAAAGATTTAACTGCAGAGAGTCAAACAATGAAGTCTGCCTGAGGTGGTAGAACTTGTTAGCTTTTTCAAATACTTTTGTCAAGGGAAGATTTTTCTTTTCTTTGATGAATGTAAATCTGAAAAAAAAACATTGTTTCTGTGCTTTTGCTTCTTGCACTATTTGAAGCTTCATCTGTAAAATAAAGAATTATATATGATATGTTTGATGCATTTTTAAAATGGCTTCAAATTCTACAGCTCTGCTACAGGGAGCTCTAAGTCAGAAATTTTATGTTAGACTAGCAGATTGCTCATCAAGAATGACGGGAGAAGTGGGGCTGGCAGGGACGGGACCCCACATCCGGCCCCACCCCTTCCCCCCACTTTGGGTCCAACCCCACTTCACTCCCCTCCCCCACTCCAGTTCAGGTACAACCCTACTACAACAGAGGGGTTCCTGCTTTTCCTTAGCTGGCCCTGCCACTTGTAAAGTGCTCGTGCCAATTAATTTTTTTGCCACGCGTGGAGGTAGGGCGGAGGGAGTTGCTGTACCAGAGGCTGCAGGAGGAGACGGCGCAGTGGAAGGGCTCCCATTTTAACTCAGCTGGCCCTGCCCCTAGCTGCCCAGTTGCACAGCCAATTGGCGCATGCACAGTTGGGCAAAAGCGTTATGGACGGACAGACTACGGCTTTTATTATATTAGAATTTGGTCTAATTAAGTATTTCAACACACTGATTAAGATTTTAACTCACTGCATGTAGTCACGTATAAATATAAGGCAGCAGAGATAGTTTTGTGGAGGGTTTTATCAGGGCCGTTTTGCCCAGTTTAGTTAATTTTTGTTTCTCTCTCTGGTTTCACAGGCCTCAAGAGCCTAAAACTGCCTTAACTACAGCTTTCTTCCATCTCTTATCTTCTGAAATCTCATTCTACCTTGTTTCATCTTTGCCTGTCCCATCCAGATCAGTTTTTAAGTTATCTTCCCATCCTTGCCTTGGTCTACCTAGAGGTCTGATACTTTCCACCTCAGCTTCCAAAACCTGCTTCACATGCCTTCTCTCACCAATTCTTTCAGTATGCCCTACCATTTCATTCTCTGTGCTCTTATCTTGCTCAAGACATCAGGTCTTTCATAAAGGTTCACACGCTTTTGATTATGCCTTCTCCAGACTCCATTTTCTTGTACTGCACCCAATGTTTTCCTTAGCACTTTGTTTCAAATACTTACAGACGTTTTTTTTCCATTAGCCTTTGTCAGCATCCAGGATTCACATTTTGAAGAAGAGGACAGGGTGAACAATTATACTCTGAAGCTGAATTTTAAAGTTTCTTGAGATTTTTCCTTGATGCCATTACTTTATCCAGGCTCAATAAGCATTTCAATTCTTGCCTTGATTTCTTCAGTTATTTGATCATCCTCAGTGATGATTTGTTTCTAAATATTTAAATTTCTCTACCTCTTTTCTAGGCTGTCATTCCCTATCTTTATCTTCCTCTGATCTTGAGATTTATTTCTGGATATGATAATATATTTAGTTTTGGTGACAATTTTATTTTGTGTTTACATGGAACAACATCAGAAATAGTATTACAGCTCAGATTTCCCTTCTGGTTTCTGTGATTAACTAAATAAATCTGAGCAACAAAAATGTGCTCAAATACCATACAAAATAATAACCTAATCAAACCTGACACTTTCCACAAAATTAAGCAATTGTAAACCTGTCCCTCTTAAAATCTAAATTCTTAGAAATCTCTAGTATTAATAAGAAAAGGTCTTTTAGTCTTTAATGATATCCTGAGACTTTCACACAACCACACAGTATACAACTAATCTGTAGTGCGTCTTTGAAGTGTAAATTGTACACTTCCCACCCAACAATTAAAGCAGAGGATGGGAAACATCAATTTACACTACAGAGAAGACATGCCTCCAGTTTGTCGCCAGAAGAAAGGTTTTAAATTAGCAAGTTGCATTCACCATATAAGGTGTTAATTAATTATTTTTTTCCAGATGCATATGTAAATTTATTTTTAATTTTGTTACAGTAGAACTACTGAAAAGGGTAAAAAATTAAAGGTAATTTTCCTTGCTATTATTTTTGCAAGTTCCTTTTCAATTTTTGCTGCGGGGTCCCTGATCCAAAGCTCACTGAAATCAATAGTGTCACAACCAAATTAAGTAGTGCCCATGTCACAAACAAGTAAAACCATTCAAAACAGTTTTTTTCTGCACTAGGTTAACTAAGGGTTAACAATAATGATAGTAACCGCTTTTTTTTTGCTGCGCATGTCAAAAAGAAATTTATAACTGCGACACTAACATGAAATAGAACTTAGCCTTCTGTGCTGTACATAAATCATTATAACTGGTCAGAAAAAACAGGGAATAACCCTATGATAACACCCTAGCGAAGACCACTATACAATTGGCGATTCTAATTAAATTTATGACGTGGCGAAAAGCAATTGGCTATTACACAAATAAAACTCGTCTTCACTTCCGTGAAGAACGGGAGACCTCCGCGCACACACCTGAAAAACCTCTGAATGTATGCGTGAGAATAACTGACAAATTGATCGCTTGTCAGTCTTCCCCGTCTCGACCTTATCAGACGTAAATCAATGACCTGCCGGCCCGATTTTTTTCTCCGTTTATCTGCCCGACCAACGAACTCTTATGCAGACCAACCTATGACCTACGAACCTTAAGCTGTAACTAACCAAGTATCTCTGACCTCCGCTATTCACCACCTTGACGGCATGAGTAAATAATCTTGCTTTGCAACTGATAAGCGTCCGCCTAATTAATTCCACTCCAAGCGTCACAAGTACCCGCCTGACGGCCTTCTAAGGCCCCGGACCCTTATCTGCCCGGGTGGGAGTCAGGGACAGCTGCTGGCTGGCTGCCCTGGGTCCCGACAAATAGAACTATTCTCATAACTATTTTTACGGGCTTTAGGTCAGGCCCATGTGAACCAATGATGCAAAGTATAGTGAATCTCTTCTATTTTAAATTTATTTATTTATGGGAGTTGCAAATGCCTAGCACTTCACAGGAACCACCCAACATAATTTTCCTTAAAAAAAAATAAGCCACATTAAGTAAATTGTGATGGTACATGAGACACTAATGGCACAGTAGACTAATTCTACTGTCCATTAGCATAGCACAAAAAAAAATGCTAGTGTGCTGTTGCACAGTAGAATTAGTCTACTGCACTTCAGTGTAACTTAAAAATATGTGCTGGCACTAATGTGCAGTAGTGCCAATTATGGCACATTTTAAGTTGGTACCTGTGATGACAGGTACTAAACTTAATGCATCATAATTACGCTACATTAATGAATGTGTAGATGCGCCTAGTGGGTTCTTGGCCATTCTATTCTGAGGAAGCAGAATGAGGGTCAAAGAGCATGAGGTCTTTTTAATATCCTAAACAGAGGAGAACTTTAATAAATAATTATGATATGATGCGTCACAGCCCATCAGAAGATCTTGGTACACAAATATTTTGATTTCTTAATGCACCAGCAATGCTGCTTTATAATCAAGAGAAGCTGAGGACAGAACACTTAAAATATAATCATCACAGAAGACTTAAAATATAATCTTATCATAATGCAGCATTGCCCTTCTGTTCTTTCCAATGCTATGCAAATATCTGTATCTACAGTAGGAAAAGAACAATTGTTTTCATTTGTTCAGTGGCTTGCACTGGCAGACTACTTTGCAAACAGTAACTTTCACAATGTCTGTTTCAGATGCTATAGATCAATATAGCATATATTGGTATCAATATATATCGTAGAAAAAAAATCGTAGACAAGTTAGTAAACATAAACACCAGTAATTTCATGTAACTTCATTAAAGTTAAAAAAAAAAATACAGTAATGAAGCTGTAGTTATAAGCCATTATAAACCTAAGAAAGTCCAAGTTCAAGTTCTACTTCAAGATATAAACCTTCCTGTTTACGTTTCCAGAAGAAGGTATAGCTGCCTCCTTGTTCTCTGAGCTGCCCATATCTCACTTGCCCGGTCTCATTCAGTGCAGCTACATCAATATTCTGCCTGGGTTCCTGAGCTAAGATTGCAACGTGGCACTCTGGGCATTCCATGAGGGTCCTGATATTCCATGTTCTGGAAACAATGGTGTGTTTTTGCTGGTATTTTCAACTGCAGTAAAGGTGATCCCATTGAACGTGGCTACCCAGTCAGGAAGAAATACACAATACTGTTTTAGACAGGCTATGTTTAGGGCACCTTTTCTGGTCCCTTCCCCATGTGGGGAGAGCAGAGAAGACTCTGAAGAGAACTGCTCAGTAACAATTACAGTTGCCAAATTGCACTCCTGTCTCATCCAAGTGTTAAATGATCTTCTTGTAACCACTGCCTTCATGGCAGTTCATGACTAGGAGGTTCCAGACTTCACAATCCTGTTCCTGTTGCTATTACCTGGTCACCAAAGGGCTTGAGGAACGTGCTGGAAAAGCTGTTTTCATGGAAGGCACCTGGGTGTGACCTCTTTTATCATGGAGAAGCTGCTCCACATCATCTTCCACATGGCTCTTGACAGAATGGGATCTTGATCCAATGAGTTTACAGAGTTGGTTTTGCCTTTAAGAATGAATTCATAAACCAACTCAGTGAGTTCCCTATTGGAGTTAATGAGCACCTCATGACTCTTCATCTTAAACTGGAGGACAGTCAATATGCCACTGTCATCAGTGCATATGCCTTGACTCTTGACACTGTGGATGAAACCAAGGAGGACCTCTATGCCCACCTTGACCAAGTCCTTTCTGACATTACAGAGGAAGACAGATTTATTCTTCTTGGTGATTTCAGTGCCACAGTTAGAACGTACTCTAACCTCTGGAACAGAACCATTGTCAAGGAAGGAGTAGGAAAGGTCAACTCCAATGGCATCCTCCTCTTAACCAAAAGCAATGGGACATGCACTCACCATCACCAACATCCTGTTCCACCAGAAAAACGTGGACAAGACATCATGGCAACACCCATGATCTAAGCATTGGCACCTTACTGATTATCATCGTCTGTCACTGGGATCGCAAAGATGTCTATATCACCTGAGCTATGCTAGGAACTGATTTTTACTGAACTGGTCATTAGGGATCCTGGTTTCCCTGATAAAAAAAAAATCGCCAATTCTCTGATAAGCCCCCCCAAATCTGTGATTAAAATTAAAGGCCCTCCACAGCCCTGCTTGTGCCCCTCACTCCCCCCCACAACAGCTCCTCAGCCCCACAGGCATAGATGCACAGGAACAGGTATGCACATGCAGGCATAGACATACAGGCACACAAAGACACACATACCTCAGCAGGTAAGTGTGTGTGAGGTGAAGGGGCTGAGTGGGACAGGGAAAGGGAGGGGATTGGGGAGCGCAAATCGAGAATGGGGGGGGTTACGCATGGGTGAGCAGGCAGGTGGGGATGGAGTGTGCCCAGGTGCATAGCAGTGGCATCTCCCTGGGTGCCTTCCCATACTTTCCTTCTTTCCTGGGGGAGGGGCAGCGGCATGCCAAGCACTGCCAACCTCACACAGCACACTGCAGTGCCTCCCCACCCCCACCTCAGCTTGCTCTCCATGCCCATTCCCAGTAGCAGGGCTGGGGGGGGGGTTAGGGCAGTGGTGTCCCCCTGCAGGCCGCATACACACCGCCTGGGTGGGGGGGGGCGGGCTGCAGTTTGCACACAGTGGCTACCATCGCACCACTGCCACACCCTGCACTGCTTTCCCATGGCCAGTCACACATTTGGCTCCATGGGCAAGTGGTGCAGTGGTGGTGGCTGCCATGTGCAAATCCCAGCTCTCTGCAGGAGTGCCTGCCTGGCTAGTGGCGTATGGATGGGGGCTGAGGGAAAGCAGCACAGTGCAGTGATGGTGGCAGTGCTGGTTGCTGCTTGTAAGCCACCCCCCTTCCCCAGCCGGACAGTGCATGTACAGCCCGCAAGGGGCAGCGCTGCCCTCACCCCCCCCCCCCAGCCCTGCTCCTTGGGGTGGGCACAGAGCAAGTTGAGGTGTGGGGTGCAAAGGCACCCTGGTGTGCTACATGGGGCTGGTGGGACCCAGCATGCCCCTCCCCATCCCCCGGGAAAAAGGGAAAGTATGGGGAGGTGCTGAGGGTGATGCCACCTCCGCATCCCGAGGCATGCTCCATTGTCACTTGCCTGCACACCTTCCTGGCCTGAGGGAGGGGAAGGTGTTGGGGAAAGCCCCACAAGGAGTTCCTTGCCCAGCCAGAGGCATGTGGAACCAGAGCAGCATGGTATCTGCCCTTAAGGGAAGCCACACATGGAGGCACCTAGCCTGGTTGGGCAGATAGCACCGCTCATGGTCCATGTACAGCTGGCCAGGCACTCCATGTCTTCCTCCAACACCTCCCCACTCCTCAGCTCCCAGCCAGCTTCCCACCCTGCCCCGCAACCCCCCAGCACCCTGCAAGCCCCACTTACCTAACTTTACAGGCTCCAGGAAGGAAAGTGAGCCTGAAGCAAGCCTTGGGACTGACTAAGAGCCTCAGGCCTCACCCTTCCCCCTCTCCCTCCTGCTCCCACTCCTCCTTCAGGTAGGGCTGGGGGCTTCCCACCCTTTTTGCAATCAGCTCCTGCAGGCTGGAATGCTGCTAGCTTGCAGAGCTCTTTGCAAATCCAAGAAATTCACAGGTTTCTTTTCAAAAAGGGTAGAATTTGCATTTTCTCTGATAAAAATGGGAAATCTGTGGTTTTCTCCATTTTCCCTTGGGAAACAGAAAACCTGTATACCTGCTGATCACCAACTTATCCACTCAGTTACGTCACTCATACTGGCTCTCAAATGATGCCTGGAGCAGAAGCAATGCTGACAAAAGACCAATGTTGAAGGACTTAAGGACCCAAGCAAGCAAGACCACTTCCACCAGTTCCTTTGGGGACCAGTCCTCTTGAGACCTAGGTATGGAGGAGCCATCAATGACCATTGGAAGGAGCATTTTGAAGACCTTCTCTATTGAGGCTCTGCTGTGGATGAGAGTGTTCTCAACTCCACCCCTCAACATCCGGTCTGAGATTATCTTGGAATTCCTCCAAATATTGAGAAGGTAAGGAAAGCCATCAGGCAGATGAAGGACAACCAGGCATCTGGTGTAGATGGAATCCTCACTGGCATCTTCCAACAGGAAAGAGAGGAGCTCACATCACAGCTTCATGCCCTCTTCTTAAGGATCTGAAATGACGAGGAAATTTCAGATGACCTCAGGGATGCCATGATTGTGACCATCTTCAAGAAAGGAGACAAGTCTGACTGGAAACTACAGAGGGATTGCCTTGCTGTCCCCCACAGGAAAGATCATTGCGAGAACCCTCCTGAACCATCTCCTTACTGAAGAGCTCCTCCTGGAATCTGCGTGGGTTTAGGGCATCTAGAAGCACAACTGACACGATGTTCTCAGCTTGCTAACTGCAGGAGAAATGTTGGGAACAACATAAGCCTCTCTACATGGCCTTATTTGACCTCACAAAAGCTTTCAGCTCTGTCAGCCAAGAAGTGTTGTGGAGTATCCTTCTGAAGTACACATGCCCACTGAAATTTGTCACTATTCTCTGCCTCCTTCATGATGATATGTGAGTGGTGGCTCTCAGTAATGGATCTATCAAAGATCCCTTTGAGGTTAAAACAGGAGTTAAGCATGGCTGCATCATCACTCCAACACTCTTCTCAATATTTCTTGCCATGATGCTGCATCTGATCACCAACAGACTTCCAGCTGGAATAGAGCTAAACTATTGAATGGGTTAAGTTGTTTAATCTCAGCTGACTCTGAGCCAAAACCAAGACCACTCTGACCTCAAACATTGAGCTCCAGTACACTAATGATGCTGTACTGTGTGCCCACTTGGAAACAGACCTTCAGGCAGTCATCAAGCCTTTGGACACCTGGGGAAATGGGTGTTCAAAGATTGTGACATCATATCCAAAACCAAGCTCATGGTTTATCTAGAAGTCATGATCCCCACCTTTCTGTATGGAGCTGAGACCTAGAAAGTGTACAGGTGACATCTAAAGTTGTTGGAGAAATACCATCTATGCTGCCTGCAGAAGATCCTCCACATCTAGTGGGAATACATGTGCACCAAAATTGCCATCCTCCTGCAAGCAAACACCATGAATATTGAGGTGAAGATCATCCAGTATCAACTTGGCTGGGCTGGCCATGTTACCTGGATGTCTGACTCCAGACTCCTGAAGCAAGATTTATTCTCCCAGTTCAGCCAAGGCATACACTTAAGAGGAGGGCAGAGAAAGTTCTTCAGGGATTTCCTCAAGGCTAACTTTAAAAAAAATACAACATTGATGTCAACTTGTGGGAAACTATCGCCTAGGACCATCCCAAGTACAGGAAGAGTGCTGCCTGGATGTCAGTACTTTGAATCTCACAACAACAACAACAACAACAACAGGAGATGGAAAAGTAGGAGTGGCAGAAACCGTGTCACAGACCAAGTCAAGAATCCAGCCTCGCCCTCCCTATATGGAAACACATGTCTGACCTGCAGTAGAATATGTCGATCCTGGATAGGCCTTATCAGCCATCTTTGGACACAGAGATAAGATAATGGGAGACAATCATCGTCAGCTGTGAGGGATTGCTGAAGAAGAAGAAAGACATTCACTAAGGAAGTTCAAAATTTTGCTGCGTATTTCGTTTCAAAGCTGTTTCAACACGTTTTGAGCTCAAAACAGTGAAATTGAAATGAAACAAAAAGCTTCGAAACAGCTTTGAAATGAAATGAGGGTACTCGAAATGTTTCAAAGCAGCCTGGTGGTGGGAGGCAGGGGAGAACCAGGGCTGTACTATGAGTGGTTCTGCAGCCCCATATTGCTTATCCCCACTTCCTGCTGCCAGGCTGTGCTCTGTAGGGTTGCAGAGCTCTGTGGGCCTCAACCTGGCAGTGGGAGGTGGAGTGCAGCCCTGGTTCTGCCTGCTTCCTGTTACTGAGCTGAGCCCCATGGGGCTCCACCAGCCCCACAGAGTGCAGTCTGGTGGTGGGAGGTAGGCAGGGCCAGGGCTGCACTCCAATAGGCTTTGCCAGCCCCACGGAGTGCAGCCCAGTGGTGGGAGGTGGGCAGAGCTAGGGCTGTGCTCTGATTGGCTCTGCCAGTCCCATGAAGCACAGCCTGGTGGCAGGGGGTGGGCAGAGCCAGAGCTGCACTCCGCCTCCTGCTGCCGGGCTGAGCTCCATGGAGCCTGGCACTGGGTGCAGACTGCGCCTAGTGTCAGTCCCAGGTAGCAGCAGCAGCCTCCTGTCATCTGGTGCAGATCCAGGGGCCCGCATGCCTGGGAGAAGGCCCCCGGATTTGCATGCCAGATGACAAGAGGCTGCTGCTGCCAGCAAGTGTCAGGAGTTTGGTTTTTGCAGTTTGAGGTGCAGTTTCCAAGAAACCTCTGCACCTTATCTCCTGAAACTTGGCAGGCTTCATGCCCTCAGAAGGGGATAACATTCCTGTAATTTTCATCTGAATTGGGCATGAAATGACCATGTTTTAGGCATTTTCACGATTCCCTTTTATAGCCTTATGGGCGAAACTTCGAAACATGTTGAAACAGCAAAACAGTTTGACGAAACGAAACGGGACAGTGCTTCAAAGCAAAACCAAACAAAATTACAAACAAAACACTGTCCCTTTGAAATGGCAAAATGGACATCAAAATGAAACCATGGTGTTTCTCACAGCCCTAATGTACACACCATGTTAAGTTGTGTTAATACAAAGGAAAGGTGTCCAAGTGAACAATATTTTCTGTCCAGACATCTGGGCATGTCAGTATTTGCAGTTACATTTTACATTGATTTTTTTTTTTTTAAGACTTGTTACTCTTTCCTTCTTCCTCTTTTAATGTGCAGTTGACTTTCTGGTTTAGAGCAATGGTTTACATGTTGTCCAGAAGACAGTCTGACATGGCTCCCACTCACTCAATTAAAGTGAAAGATGAACAAGATATGGTATTGCCTGAAACCCATTGCTTTTCCAGTATAGTTGTCCTGGCCTAGAAGGTAGTGTGGTAAACTTCACGTCTTACCCTTGAGCTCCTACCTCAGTATGTAGTGCACCTGAGTCATTGTAGGCTTTTCAACCACTGATGTCCATATTAGTATGTAGCCACAGACCCACTAAAAGAACAGCATCAGTTGTGCCAAATCTACTATCCAGGCACCCTCTTACTACTGACTTATTGTAATCAATAAAATTGTCAGGAGAAAGTCACTGCAATTGGGTTACCAGTTAAGTTACTGGTATTTACTAACTTACCCATGCTTTTGAACTGCCCTTCCATAGTTCCTTGGGATGTGTCAAAACAGTTCTTGCTTATCTGAACCATGTAGACCTTGGATAAATTCACGTGACTACAAATTTTAGGATGATTGTTGAGAGAGGCTCAAATGAAATCTTTAAAATCTTTACAAATGGCATCCAACTTCATGGTTAAGCTGTATTTCTATTAGGCCTTACATGAAACAAGCCCTGGGATATTTTACATACAGGGGCCTGAGGAACAGAGGTCAAGTCATCCTATCTAATGCAGCAGGGCTAACTTTTTTTGGCAGGCATGCCATAAATTAGCCCTGTACCTTCCCTGAGTGTCACTTCTCTCCTCTGCCTGATCTGCTGCTCTGATTTCTGCTTCCTGCCCTGTGCTCCCTGACTGGTCTACTGCTCTGCTATCTGTTCCTTGCCTTGTCTTTCACTGTGCTGTCTGTCTCCTCATCTGTCATGTGCCCCACACAAACTGCCCATCTCACTTGTGGTACCCGTGCTCCAGGTTGGTTATCTCCTTGTCTAATCCATGGTGTGGGGGTTCTGCTTATATTTGCTTGTTAGCCCTTTTTCTGTGATTGCCAATATTTGAGTCTTAGCGGTATATTCCGACTCTTGCTTGCCAGATCTTGATTATTTCTTGATGTTATTAGTTGGGAGGTGTTACTTATTTTCTATTGCAGTCATACAATGACAATCTACATATGGATTTACTAGGTCACAAGCTCTATTAAATCTGTTCTTGACTACACCCAAAATTAACGTCAGTGATTAAATCAGTTTGCTTTGGGTTAATCACTTTTCTTTATTTTCCTTTTACATTTATAAACAACGACTGTGTTAATTATATGCTTTTGAGGCATATCTTAATTTTTGACTTTGCAAATCTTCAGTTGGCTTCCTCTACTCATGCATCAAATACAATACAGGTTCAACTGAAACTTAACAGTTTGAAATAAACAAGAAAAATTCTCTTTCCTTTTCTCCCCCCCCCCTCCCCTGCAGTATACTCAGTATCTAGGGGAGATCTTATCTTGACAGATCTCTCTGGATATTTTTGCTCCTTTACCATGATCAGAGTAATCCCCACTCTGGTTTGCTCATTTATGAACTTCTATAGACTCTGACTTTAACAAATGTCCAAACACAACAAGGAAACAATAAACACTCTTTAGTGCATACCCACAAAGGAGGTTGCTCTCTTTTATCCCACTGCTGGTTGTCTATGTTCCCGTGCCACTTGGAGCCTCTTCCTGGAGATGAAGTTTCTTCTGGAGATGAAGTTTCTTCTCCATTCCCTCCCAGCTTAATGAGCCTTGATCCAGTTGCTTTTTGCTGGCAGGACTGGTCTTTGGGGGTCCTTTTTACCCTTCCAGGCTTCTTTTCTTTCTCCTTTTTCCCCCCGGATCCTCACACCATCCACCGATGTGTGCCCCTCCCAGAGGCTCTATCTTAGAGACGGCTGCTCCAGAAATGGTGTTCTTGTTTTGCTGCTTCTGTCTCTCCCTCATTCCTGCTCCCTGTGGTATCACTCCATGTCTTTCCACACGTGGAATAAATCACTTGGACAAATTCTACACTCCGTTACAGCAATGTAAGTGTAGCACAGGTTTTGATTCATAGAAGCATAGGGCTGGAAGGGACCCCAAAGGATCATCTGGTCCAGCCCCCTGCATAAGCAGCAAAGACATCTGGGGTCAGACGATCCCAGCCAGGTGACCATACAGTCTTCTCTTGAAGAGACCTAGGATACATGATTGCACCACCACCACCACCTCTGGAGTGAATCAATGGGGCAACTGTATGATAATGCTACTGCTACTGAGAGAGAAAATATTTACCCTTGCTCTTTTAGTGCTCCAGTTTCTACATCGATAATGAGTTTGAATTACCTCACAAGAGTGCTTTGATAACTAAGTAGTTAACATTTGTAAGGTCTTAACTCACCTAATGAGTACGTACACTGGGGTTCTGAGGGTTGCTATGGTAATACCTAGCACTTACATAGTGTTTTCTTTATCAGTAAGCTTCAAAGTACTTTTAATAAAGGGAGGTAAGTATTGCTATCACCTCCATTCTACAACTGATGAAATTGAGGTTCATCAGAGATGGGCAGTGTTTTGCCCTAGATCACCTATCAGGTCAGATATGTGAATGGAAAACAGCTGGAGTTCCAGTCCAGAGCTTTGTCCACAACCTTCCCTAGAGGGCATGCACCTGTCAAGGCTATCTGGATAAATAGTCCTTGGAAAAGTATTCTAAATGGTGCACAGGCATCTGGGTTCCACTTCTCCTACAACACAGGTTGGGCGGGGGGGGGGGGGGGGTGCGTAACAGAGAGAGAGAGAGAGATTTTGGTGGGAAGTAAGCCAGATAGCACCGAAAGAATCCTATACAACAGGCCAATTCTATATAGAATGAGTTGAAGCTGTAGTTGAATTGTGTATATCAAAGAATTCTTTTCCCAACTTTCACTCAGTCCTGACAATAGACTGGACAGAACATTTTTACAAGCCTCCCTAAAATAACTGGCATGATCCAGCACTGTGAAAGAATACTTTATGGAGCAAACAAGTGGTCAGTGTAGTGGTCTTCTAGTCCCAGTATTTATATACTTTTGCTGGACAAATTACCACTGTTAAAGTAATTTTAATGGAATATAATATTTTCCTGTGCTTCTGACTCTACTTGCCCATAATTTATCATATAATTTATCAGGAGTGACTGCCTTCTCTACATTTAAACAAAGTACCTGTCATGGTTTCATGTGTTGATGTCCAGTACAGCTCTTAAAATGTGCACATTGTGGACACAATTGGTTAAAATGAATGATCTACTGAAGTCTAACTTGCCAGTATGCAGTTGAAGACTCTTTATGAATTAGCAGTGACATCAACTTTCAGTGACTAGCAGTGATATTATAGCTGCATATCTTCAATGAACTTATTCTCCTCTCCAAATCTCTATAAAATACACACACACACACACACACACACACACACACACAGCCTATACATAAGTGTGGAGGCTTCTCTGATGTGCTGTAATAACAATGTGTTGGAGAAGACTCAATTAATCGAGTAATTAACCTGTAATACAAAGTGTAGTTGTCTAGTCATCTAATTTAGCTATGTCTAACCAAACAGGTCTAAGACATGTCTATGTCTAATCCAAACATGTGTTACAGCCCATGCAGATATGTATGCCTCAATTAGAATTAAATTAGCAAGTTTTGATATCAGTAGCAGTATAAATGCAGCTGTATAGGCTTTAGCTACAGACTACATCCCCAGGGTTCTAGAGAGGCTTTTGCACCCCATGTTAAAGCTTGCACTGCTATGGCTAGACTGCTAGTTATGCCCAAATAACCTGGATTAAAGCAATTTTAAGTAAGTCTACATGGGCATGTCTACACGAGATGCTTTACTGCACATTGGACTAATCTAGGGCACAGTAAAGCATCATCATCTACACATGTGTGCAATTTACTTGCTGTACAGTAAATTAGGCTAATGTATGGCTTGTTAATACCAATAAATACAGGTACTAGATTAACTGTGCATTAGCTACTGTGCAGTAGCACACATGCAGACTCTGACTGGGAGCAATTTGCTCCCAGTCAACCTAGGCACCTAAGGGAGTGAGGGAGCTGTCTGAAGGCCCTGGTGTGGAGCTGGGGATCACAGCCTGGCTTGGTGGTGCTGGTTTTGGGCAATGCCCCATGACGGAGCAGCAGTAGCACCTTAGCTCTGCCCTCCCTTTCCTTGCTGAAGGGATTGGGGAGCTCTCTGTCCTCACAGCACCAGGCCAGGGACGCAGGCCTTCCATGGCCCCTCAGCCCCGCTGCTGCCTGTGCACTACATGCCCCAGTCAGCTCCTGCTCCACCCCCATGACGGGGGGGTGGGGGGGAGCTGGGCAGGGCTAGGACTAGGGAGAACCCTGGGTGGATAAGCAGCACTGAGACAGAGGGGAGATGCATCTCCCCCTGGTCCAACTGCTGCTTACCTCCCCCAGATCTCCCCAGTCCTGGCACTGCTGATCTCCTAGCTCCCAACAGGCATGGGCAGGAAGTGGGAGCTGACTAGGGCATGCACTGTGTGGGCGGTGGCAGAGCTAAGGGGACAGGGAAGCTCTCTGTTTTCCCAACACTGCAGGGACAGAGAGCTCCTCCATCCCAGTGCTGCCCAGTTCCCAGTTCCTTGGGTGTCCTGGGAGCTAAGCAGCACTGGGACTGGGAACAGAGATTTCCCCTATCCCCTCAGCAAGCAAAGTGAGGGGAGAGATCAGAGTACTGCTTCTGTTTGGCCATGGGGCATCACCCCAAGCCAGTGCCACTGATCCAGACTGCAATCTGAAGCTCCAGGTAGTTGGGAGATGTCCCCTGCTCTGGGATAGCTCCTCACTCCTTCTCCGTGGAGTGTAAGCCTGACCCTTGTGCCACCTGCCAGCGTGGAACTGGCACCAGTGAAGTTCCAGGGGGACAGAGCAGGGCAGGGGATCAGAAGCACCCCTGGACTCAACTGCTCCTGTTGGAAGCAAATTTGCTCTTGATGAGGGTCCTCATGTAGACATGTTCCCTGTCACCATTTACTGCACCTTATTTTAATGCACAGTAATCTTAAGGTGCATTAATTGCATGTGTAGATGTGCTCCACAAGATGCAATAATCCCTCTAGGTTGCAGTATAGATTTATTCTGATAGGAGGATCAATGTAATGTGAAAGCTGGTGTGTGAGTGTGTGCATTAGTGCTGAGCAGTGCATGTCCACTTTTCTCAGTGGAATGAACTTTAAAGGCCATTTGCTAGAAACCCATTTGAACTAACTTCCATCATGCTACATTTACCTGAAACGTACTACACCAGACACTGGGGCTTATGCTTAATTTGACCTAAATTAGGTAGCTGGAACCATTTCTAGTAGAAGACACAGGATTAATGGCTCCTTATACTGAGCCCTCATTGCTTCTCCCAGTCCTAAGCCTAACTGGTATGACTGGAACTGATTAAAAGGGGCAGGTTGCCTGGCACTGAGGCTGGACAGCTAAAGGAGTCTGTGGAAGAAAGAAGGGAAAAGGGGAGGATAATTTTGAAAAAGTTAAATGGAATCCAAGGAGGGACAATGAGGGCTGTTTTCTACTCTGTGGGCACAACTACATGAGATGTTTACTGCAGTTGCCTAATAAGCTCTGTAGTAAACCTCTCAGCATCTACATGTACTGCCCTATTAAGCCTCAGGAAACTAATAAACTCCACAGCAGGTTAATATTTTAAATAAAAGTACTATCCTGCTGTGGAGTTTTATCATGTGCAGCAATGCACATGTAGGCACTGATCCAGCTGGCTGGCGCATGAAGATGCGTTAGTAAGGGGGCTGCCAGCCAGCTCATCTGCAGCACACTGAGCTGGATTGGAGCAACCTCAGGCTGGCAGACTGGCCCCTGCCAGCCAGGGCTGCCCTGATCCAGCACAACATTCTGCAGTCCTAAGCGTACATTCAAATGGCACACCCAGGAGCAATAAGCTCCAATAAGATATGCAATGGAGTTTATTGCTGTGCATTAATATGCACCTGTAGATGTGCTCTGTCTGGAGTAGAGGATACAGTGAGAAATTTGCTCCTTTTTGGAACTCCTAGAGGCTAGTATAGTAATAACAGTATACATTTCTATATATGTTCTGTACCCTTATATATATTGCCTTGGTATTTTATAGTGGAGCATTATGAAAAAGCTCCAAGTATTAATTATTATAAATGAACAGAAAGAGAGGGTTATTGAAAAACATGCCCTTAGTACCTTTCTGGAGGGAGCTGCATGCCTCAGCTGAAGCCTTTCTAGGTTTCATATGCAAAGATTACAGGGCTTATACAGAAAAGTAGCTGAGACAGGTGCCAACTGGCATACTGAACTGTGGGTTTTGATAGAGGTTCTTAGGTGGCTTTCAATAGGAATTAGGGACCTAAATGTTTAAAAATCAAGCCGTGTTTGTCCAGTATCTTTCTGTTTTTTAGTTATGAGTTTTATGGCGGTAGTGTTATACACCTCTTTTGAGAATCTAGCAAAAAAAATTACTTGACAATTAATGGCTTGCCAACATTTTTTCCCAAAACTGTATTCATGGGGAATATTAAGCAGCACTTTCAGTGCTGGATTTAAAGTATATTTTTTGCAGAAGTACAACTTATTTCTCCAAAGATGTGAAAAATAATGGATAGAATTTGATGCACTGCAGACATGGAATTGAAATGGGAAGCACGGAATACTAAATGAAAATATGAAAATTCAGCGAAGTAAGCAAAAACCCTTAGAATTCATCTGGTTACTAATGAGCTGAGCCTGGGATCCGTATTCCACTTCACTTGCTGAATGTGTTTCACACTGTAGATACACTGAGGCATTTTAAGGCACTGATATCAACCAAAATCATACTAATTTATCCAACAAGGGACACACCTGAACTTCTGCCTGCTAGTTAGCCGTATGCTAAAGCACCCTCATGCCCCAGTCAGCCCCTCCACAACACCTTGAGCTGGGTTGGAGCAGCCCTGGGCTGTCAGTATAACCACCCCCCACCTGCCATGGTCTTCTGCCAGTCAGGGCATCTCTGACCCAGCTCAACATGCTGTGGTCCTAGGTAGATGTTCAAATAGCGCACCTGGGAGCAATAAACTCCAGTGCAATATGTGCTGGAGTTTATTGTTTTGCATTAATTGCATGTGTAGATGTGCCCAGTGAGACCCAAAGTTGAAGTGATGTTGGGTTTTGTTTTGTTATAAACCTTGAGTGGTAATTTTCTGGGTTTTTTTCTCCCCATCTTCTGTTTCAAAATAATTTTAATAAATTTAAATGTTTTAGAAGTTTTTAAGTTTTCCACATTTAAATCAGTCCTTTCTAAATAAAGTTGAAAAGAACTATTAGGCCGCAACCAGATATGCTGGTGTGTGCACTTGCAGTGGCAAAAATAGTAGTGGCATAAATCCTGCATGCAGTTTGTGGCACTGGACATGGCCTTGAAGTACAAAATGAGATGCAGTAAGCTGACATATACATTTAATGTTAACCTTACTGTAAAAGTTTAATACTTGATTTTTTTCCCTCCAGTAATCATGTGCATGGAATCATATCAATGGCATTTGCAACAAGAGCAGGGGGCAAACTTATGTACATTTCAAACAAGTTGTAGTGTGGCTGTATTACCTTAAATTTGAAACACTTACTACCCACCTTCACTGCTCAACTACATTAAGAGACAAAGTCAAATACCAATTAACAGAATCAGGCCTTAACCATCTACTTTTCGAACATGCAAGGATGAAAGAGGATGAAAAGTAGGACAATGAATCATCGAAGAGTTTTCCTGAACAGGAGCTGGTGACAAAGTATATCTAATGGCCTTTGTTTTATAGTAGAGATACATATCCTTTTACATGTGCACATACCTCTGATTATGATAAATCTCGATCAGTTAATACTCAACTCCTGGATATCAGTGCAGAAAAAGTTAGGGGGTAGGGTTCCTAAATAAATGTATTTGCTGCTCTCACCTTCATAAACTTGATAATGGCCACATGCAGGCATTACATTTCTATCAGGAGAACTACAGCTCTCTTGGTAGAAACTACAAGTGTATAGGTGCAGTTTTTTTGCAGAACAAAAATAGTGGTCCCAGGAGAAAAATAACTTATCTTCAACCCTGTAGAAGTTACTTTTGGGAGAGTTTCTCTTGGGAGGATGAATTCCTGTACATTTGTCTACTGCTTGATTCCTCCCATGGGCCAGGAGGAGTTTAACAGTAATCCTCAACATATTTCTGTTTATTTCCTCCAGTTCTGTGAGGAGTTAAGCAGTGGGAAAGATTCCCCATGCCTTCCCAAGACTTGGATATCCCTGGTCTGGAGAAGATAGTTGCTCTCACCTCTCCTGTAGACTGGGAGGGGAAGGGAAGAAGAAGCTGCTCTTTGCTCCCCATCCACTTTTCAGACTGCAGTCCCTGATCTGAGGAATAAGTGGAGGTGGGGGAGAAAGTTGGCAGGCTTCTCCCTCTGCTCAACTCCAGGCCATTAGGTGTTGATGATTGGAGCAGCTGCTCCTTGCTCCCTGCCTACTGCTCAGACCAGGGTACCAGGTCTAAGTGGGCAGAGGATTTATGATGCTGCTTCAGGCTCCCTGAGAAGAAGAGGAAGTAGGTTCTGCTCCATGTTTTCCCAGCCTGGGATCCTTGAGTCTTGGGAAGGTACAAGGAGCAGCAGAGAGGGGGAAGTTGCAGGCTGAACACCTGTACTGCTTCTTCTCCAAGAAAACTTTTAGTGGCGGAAAATTCCCCCCAATAGGAATGAACCCCTGTACATGGTGTAAGAGTATAAGCTTGATATTGTTAAGGAAAAAAACATCTTCCAAATTATACTTGCTTTATAGTTTGGTCTTCTGGAGTTCCTTGCCTTTTATTTCCTAATCTTTTCCCTTATCTTAAGAAGTGCACAACCAGAACATTATTTCACAAAAAGAGAATTGTATTTTGTTTTTAAATGAAGCTTTAAATTGGGAGTTGACACTGGGCCTCTTTACATTAAGGACTCTTTATACTGCTTCAGCACCTAAGCCTACCTAAAGTTGCTTTATTTTTACAGAACTGTATTAATGAAAATCTATCTATCAATCTATCTATTTATTTGTCTGTCTGTCTGTCTATGATTTCTACCTAACACTTCATCCTCATGTCTTTTAACATATCTTCTTACTTTGCTACATATCATTATCCTGTTCCCTTGGTTATATATGTTTTCAGGCAATGGATAAGAAAGATTATCCAGTAGAAAAAATGCCTTTCCTGTTTATGTAGTCTGGCAGCAGCAGCATTAGGCTGAGTAAACTTTGATGTATTTCTTTGTTCTGATTGGTCTTAGAGGTTTAAGTGTTTGCAAAGAGCTCAGGGAATCTATACTTGACCCTGCTGTAGATGTCACAAAAATGTCACCGTTAAAGGAACTCATAGTGAATACAAAAGCAGTACAGCCAAGGGGCAAAGCAAGTGGCAAAGTAGCTCTCCTGCTAATTCAATAGCAGGGACAATAGTGGCAAAAAGGACAGAGAAACTGTCATTAGGAGTATAAGTAACATGAATTGCATAGTAAGAACAACAGCTGCTAGCATCTTACTGCTGGCAGAAACAACCGCTTTAGTATACAGCTGCAGGTCCAGTAGTATCAAGAACTGCAACAGGTAAACTTTCCCTGTGTGTTTTAGGGGGACAGACCTAAGTGGCAGAACTAGCAGCTAGTGCCTTTATCCTAGCCGACTGTGGTGTGTACTTAGTTTTTCGAGAGGGGTGTGTACGTGAGGCCTAACATCTAGTTTGTGGGACATAAATAATCTAGATGCTGATGATGCCACTATGCAAGGGGTCAGAGGAGGTAATCTTGAAGTACCTTCCAATTCTCTGGTTCAAAGGTGATCACTTGAACTGTTAAGGTAACCACACTGCCTAATCTGGTTTCCCTTACTGAAGAAGGGGTAAATCTTTTTCAGTTCTCTTGCTGGTGCTGCTACCCCACTCTTCACTCTTGGTATTCAAAACAGGCTGATGACATTACAAATTTCAGTCTGTGTGGGTACTTGCTATTGACCTCAGTAACAGTAAAAATTAGTTAAAGGATAGTCTAATCTGGTTAATGCTAATGCTATGTTAACGGTGTGTTGAGCAAGGAGTTGAGAGTGGACCTGTGGACTGGCTTAGCAGTGTAGGCATACTTTAGAATATTTTGTCTTGCTACTAGACTATTGTGCCTACCTGGTCCCCTGTAGGCATTCCCTTGCTGCCTTGGAGCATGCACCCAGGGAAACCCTGAAATTCAGCTGCCACAACTTGGGTTTTCCTTTCAGTGGCAGGGCTCCCTCCTGTAGCCTCTCGCGGATCAGTCGCACTTCCTAGCAGGTATTCTTGGGGTTCCACCTCCCCTACACCCCAGCCATGCACTAGCCTTTAAGACAGCCACTTGATAGTCAGTTGGCTTGCCCTCCAATGTTCCCTTCTGGACCCTCCTTGTCTGCAGGGCTCCTAGTGATCTTGCCCTATCCTAGGTCTCTTCGAGATGTTTGACTGTACTTGCTGATATGCCGGGTTTTCCTGGCTGCACTGCTGTTCACAGTGTTGCCCTGGCTGCTCCTATTCCCTGAGCATCGCCCTTGGCCCTAATCCCTGTTTTAGGGAACCTCAGGGTAATCTATAAAAGAAAAAATTAACAAAGAATGAAAAGGGAAGTGGGGTCTTAGGCCTTCCCCACTCACAACTCCGGTGTCTGTGGCTCCTCAGTCCCTCAACACCATCCTCATCTCTTTAACTGCTCACAGGCCTCTCCAATGGGTCCATCCTTGGGTCCCTTGGTGGCAGCTTGTCATCCTTGCCTGGCATGGGAAGCACTGTTGCAGCCTGCTCCCCGCAGTGCCTTCCCAGCTCTTTCCTCGCCGCTGGCTTTTATCTTTGTCGGGTGACATTCTTGTGTGACATCCTCCTTCCACGCCACTTTAGCCAGAAATAAAAGCAGCTCACAAACTGTGTGGATGCTCTGTCCTAGCATGGCTCTTCTGTCCCTTCTCTCCCTAGAATAGGTAAATTCACCCTGACTTCAGGGCTTTCCAAGTGGAGACAGGCTGTCTCTGCCCCAGGTCCTGCTGTGGGAGGAGTCTTCCATTCCCTCATTTCTGTTCCCCTAGGACAACTATAATATAGCTAGCTCAGTGGTAGCTCACCTCTATAGGTTGCTTTATGTGGTGATGCCGAATGAATGCCTTTTTGCATATAATAATAAAGGAAAGATGACATGTAGATTTCAGCATGCTAATGCTTCCAAAAAATATGAAACTCTTCCCCATGTGGTGATACTATTTGGATTGTGCTCATATTTAGCTTTCATTTATATTAGAGCCAAATCTACCCTGATATACATTTCTATATCAGAATAAAAATAAAAAACACTCAGGCATATTTTTGGATCCAAATTTCCAAACCACTACAGTGGTTTCTATTTAGCTAAGAGAGTCATATGATACAGTCTAATCTAATTTCAGAGTTCCAGCTGCACTGAGGTCAAGGAGAATGAAGTGGGGGAAGGAAACAGAAGAAGGAAAAAAGGAAACCATTAACTAATTGGAGGAGAGATTTGTCCATCGTACGGTCAGAGAGAAACTCTGATTAAGATCAGTTGAGGAGATTGCTGACAAGTTATTGGGGAAAGTGAGGAAGGCTGCTTTACTCACCTATTGAAAGGAAGTTTAGAGAAATTCCTAAGAAAAGGTTTTTGTTTTGTTTTGTTTTTCCTTTTTTGGTCAGTGGGAAGAAAATGGAAGATTTTAGAGGGGCAAGGATTTTTGTGGGAGATAACTTATTGGTCCAGCTGCATAGCTGGGATACACTTAGACAAGTTTTCAGGTACTATGGTACCTTTCCTCAGGTCTGTGGAATAGAAGTAGACACAGTAAAGCTAAATAACCAATGGAACAAGGGCTGATGTAAAACTCCATATGTAAACCAAAGCAGCATATAATAGAAATGATCAGGTAGCCAACCAAAGAGACATGCAGTAGAAACCTGAAAGAACAAACCACTCAGAAGGGTTGTTGACACCTGTGAAGTACAAAAATGAGCAAGTATTGGGTCAATTATAGTGGTCCATGAAGTCATTGTGTATGTTAAATCCTTGGTTTTTAGTGTCCAATAGATTAATGAATTTTTGTTCTCAGGCTCCATCTTTGAAGAGGTCTTGTAATTTTCCCTTGAGCATGTGAACTGTGAGGTCAGAAAGGCAGTAGTTTTTTTATTGTGAAAAAATATTCTTCTATCTGTGTTCTATCTGTTTTTTCTTTTATCTTTTTTCACTTATTTTAGATATCTTCCTGCGAAGTAACAGAAGAAAATGAGTTGTTGACAGTGAAGTGGGGAAAAAGACCAGTAATAAGAAAGAAGGAAGCTGAAAAGGTAGCTTGCTTAATGACCTCAGGAAAAATCATTGAAGAGAAGTGGGGATGGGAGGCAGGAGGAAGAACATATTCTAGTGGCGAAGTGGTGATTCTGGTCTCTATCTATACAGGCTTCCTACAGTGAAGGGAACCTCTAGACAAGTCCTTGTTGACCTTAATGAAAGGAAGGTTGATACAATTTCTCAGCATCATGCCCTCTTTGAGGTAGAGCCATACAAACAACTGATTTTTTTTGTTTGCTGGCTGAATAAAATTGAATTGATTTATCTCATTCATTTTCCGTTTCTTCCTAAAAACCAGCCCCCACATTAAATTTAAAAAACACTTTCTTTTAAATTGTATCTAAATGACTTGGATTTATTTTAATCTTTTGCCTTTTGAAAGTAAAACTTAAATAAACATCAGGATGACTTTTAAAATGATTAAGATTTTTCATTTTGGGGAAAAAATGGAGTATTTTGTGGATGTTTTTCAGTTTTTCCCCGTAAAACACTGGAAGAAGTTCAATACAACTCAACAAATCAGTGCCACCACTTAAATATGCACTTATTAATAAATAAAAATATTGTGCCCAGCTCAAACCTGCTGAAATCGTACCTTGTTAGAGGAACATACTATATAATGCCACAATCACAATGCATACTGCCTTTCTTTCTATAAAAATCACTGTACAATATATCAGAAATGAACTGCCTAATATGTTAACAAGGGCTTCCATAAAAATCCTCCCTTTGCCTGTGATAAGCCCTATGTACCAGGTATGTAGGTACTTTCAAGGAAGATGGATAAGCACCATAGAATCTATTATTCTGTTTCATGGTTTAAATTAAACCTTTTTCTCACAATAAAGATGGGGAAGAAAAACTCCAGGCAACAAACCTTCATTAATTTGTCCCTTGCTAGAAATAGCTGTTTTGCTCCTGGAAAACACACTGGGTATATCTACACAGGATGTTTACTGCAGTTGCCTTATTAGCTCTGCAGTAAATGTCTCAGTGTCTACACATGCAGCTTTGTTAAGACAGAGTAAACTAATAAACGTCACAGTAAATTAGTATTTGTAAATACAAGTACTAGCCTACTGCAGTGTTTTTTACTTTGCAGCAGTGCACATGTAGATGCTGACCAAGTTGGCTGGGGCATGAGGGTGCTTCAGTGTGGGGGCTGCCTGCTGGCTAAACCTGCACTAGAGCATTCTCATGGCCATCTGCAGCATGCTGAGCTAGGTCAGAGCAGCCCTGGGATGGCAGGCTGACCCCTGGGCCCCCTGCCAGCTGGGGCTGCTCTGACCCAGCTGAACGTGCTGTGGTCTTGGGCACACATTCAAATGGCATGTTGTCGAAGTTTATTGCTTCATGATAATAGCAAGTGTAGAGGCGCCCAGTGAGTACATATTCACAAAGTACAGTGTTCATAGTGAAATGAGTGAACAGGAGGACAGTCTTACATGATACAGTAGTAACTGCTCCCATCATGCTTGCTGCTGCAAGTAAATGGGGGGCATGAGGAATAAAAAAGTGACAAGTACAAGAAGCTCTTCCCTTTCCTTGATCTCCAGCAACAGTAGTTTGCTTGGTTACTTCACAAAAAAGGGGTGGAGAAACTTGTCAGAACAATAGAATAGAGGGCCTCAGGACACACTAAATGACAGCAGTTTATAATGATCCACAATTATATGCTATGTGGTCCACGGATTGCTGGAGTGCTGGTTGCTCCTGCCATGACCCTACCCACCTCTGGCATGTTCTCCTATGCTTCCGTCACATCAAGGGAATCCTCGGTTGCCTCATTCATTACCACTGAACCGCTCCTTTGTGCTGTAGACATAGCATAGGACAAAATCTGTCTCAGTAGCTTCTTGTGAAATATTATTATGTGTGTCATTAACTACTTACATTTATCCTGAAAAAAGATTGAGACATCAAAGTGGGTATAAAACGCTAACATGATGGTGTGTTGATATCAATCCAAGACTCAGGGTAATAATAAAGAAGAGCAAAAGGCTTTAATATGATTTTACATGCATTGTAAGGGCTCTGTCACCTCTAGTACACAATATGATGGCAGGGAAATAATTATTGTTTAACAGGAACTTGTACCCTATATGCATTTACCTTTTTCAGAAGTGCAATGTTAAACCTCATCTTAACAAGGAATTTGGTAAAGGGGCACAAATGAGCAATGTTTTCATATACCAGATGCAAAACAACATTCACCCACTGATCAACCCAGCACTTATATAGAAAATATTTTGAGCAACAACCCATGAAAGCTGAGCCTCTCTTGTGCCTCCCCCACCTTGGAAATGAAAATCCTATGGGATATCCCTGTAACTGAGAGGGAAGCAGCATTTTGTGAGAAATGAGCGTACATTCCAAGTGCTGTCAGTGCTAAAGGAAATGCCTTATCCGTTTAAAAAACAAACCAACCTGATGATAAGGGGGTTCTGAAATTTCTTGAATAAGTATGATGATAAGATCAACAATCTGAGCATACAGAAACAAGTATTGCTTTTAGCATTTTGGTGAGGTGTCTTTCTGGTTATTATTTTTAAAACACATTTGATTGTTTTACTTGTGCTTTTATTGAAACTGAGCTGACCACCTGCAGAATAATGGCTAGGACATGACATCTGGGAGGCCCTGGTTCAACTCCTAGTTCTAATGAAAATTTATTTTGCCACATAAAATGGGACCTTTGAAAGAAATTATAGAAGCCCAAGCCCTAATAGCAATGGCCTGTTATTTGGACTTTCATGATATATTAAAATTCAACTCTCTGTTCTGAATTGGGCAGAGCAACCTGAACCTGGCTCTCTCATCTGACAGGTAGCACCCTAACTACTGAGCTATTGGCGAGTTGGTTGTGCCCCATATTTTGTCTGGGAATTCCATAATTGACTTAATTTTTTTCCAACAGAAGTTCATCAAAACCAATGCATTCCAGAAAAAAAAAGTCTTGTTCTGAATACAGGAATATTCTTACCAGCTCTATATCTCAATAATATTCTATTTTTGCTTTAATTATATATTCTTAATGGAAATAATGGATTTGATGCACATGAAAGTTTCAATATTAACTATTGTATATCTGCCCTTGATTCAGAATAAGACAGCTCCTCTTAATTGGTGAGGGTTTAGCAAGTATGAAAGGGTATATCTAGTATATAAAGAACATGAATGTATTCCAAACCCTTAGAAATCCCATCAAGGCCAGGTATAAAAATTATACTTTTAGTGATATAAGTGCTTGGAAACCGGTCTAAACCCATAACAGAACAAAAAGTCAGCATACAAAACCAGTCTATAACCATAACAGAACAGAAGCTTAGCACGCATAGACTGGTTTAAAAATGGCAGAACCCAGTCCAAGGTTTGCCCCCCACTCCCCAACTCAGTATGAATATGTGTTCTGTTTGCTGCTAATCTAAACTACACTACTTAAAGAAAACTGAATAACTTAGATCCATTCCACCTCATGCTTTCTCAATGTTTCCACCTAGCCCTAATGTTAAGATGCCAAAGGCATCAAAGCTGGTTTATCTCAAAGTCATTAGCAAATGTTATGGGATGGGACATTATTTTCTACTCTGTAGAGAAATTGGATATCTCTATAGATTTTGTTTGTCTTACACAAAATACTAAACTTTCTGGCATGCACATATACATCTATTCTTATGGTATATTCTTCAGAAGATCCTATTGATTTTTTCTTTTCATTTGTCATTCACACTGTAGCTACTTCCGTACTTGTGACTGTCTGAGTCATATTTTCTAGGTTCCTGTTGACAATGTTTTTTCTCTTGACTTCTGTGTGCATTTTTCCAAAATTAAATTTGTGGCCTTTTCTTGTTCAGTGTTTACAATCAAGATTCTAATAAAGGATACAACTAATAAGTAAAAGCTCTGGTTCTGAGTCTTTTTCTTTACTCTCCCTCTTAAATTGTTAATTATTTTCTTGTACATCTATAACATAATAGAAATGTACCAAGTCTTCTTTGAATATACTGGTTCAGATTCTTTGTACCTTTGTCTGTTTGGAGAAAGATTTGTAAAAGTCATTGAATCTGGCTTCATTTTTTTAGATATTTTTCCTTCTATTTAGTCACAGTTTCCTTCTGCTATAGAATATCCTTTACAGTCCTTTATAATGTATTTTCTTTTCATACTACCAGCAGTCACACAGTATGTAGCACCTGGAATGAAATACCACACTTAAAATTTTGTATACAGTAGATCAGAACAGACAATTGCAGGTCTCTGTGGGCTTGAGTCAATTACAGATATTTCCTAGTTTCCATGGTTTAGAAACCCACACAAATACCTTGGGAGCCTTATAAATTGGCTCCATATTCAGATAGGTAAGCCAGTATCAGTCATCACTTATTTTTAGTGTAACTTTAAGCTAAGGAAGCATGTAGGGTAGATGCATTCCCCACTAAAACTCATTTCTGTCTGAAAGGAATGTGAAATGGATTTGGTTCTGAGTTCTGGTCTTCTTAATGAGGATCAGCAGCACATAGCAACCTTGATTAAGTGAGCTTATTAACCAACCTGCCAGGTAGGCAGATCTGTTCTTCAGTAGGGTGGCAATCATAGAGGACAGTGCAGTTGTCTTCTGTCCTCTATCGATATGAAACTGGATGCCTTTATGTCCGGACATAAAGGTGTTGGGTTTTGTATCCATAGAGGACAGAGTAGCAGAAAACTGGAATGTCTGTTGTGATGGCCACCCTATTTTTCAGACAGGGTAATTAGGGCACAAGTAGGAAAATTACTTGCCCAATATAGTGGAAATAGTCACAGGAAGAAAGACATTAAGTTAGGGATATTGTTTAACTAGGCTTCAACTATTAAGGACCAGATCTGAGAACTCTCTGGAATCAGACCTCCCCACCCCCAATATTAACCTACCTCTATGGGTAAAGCCCCATCTTCATGTACGGGGATAAGGAAGAAAAGGTTATTTCTTCAGTGCAGTGGTGGACACAAGGTAATCTAAAACTATTTTCTACTTTGTTTAGGTGCTGCCTTCTCCCAATCCCCTTTAATTCCAAATTGTCAGGTCACTGGACCCCTGAACGAGTACCTGCCCTGACCATCTGGCACTAGGAGGTGTCAGTAATTTGTTTTGCTGCTTTCTTGGATTATCTGGTTGCTAACCATTTATTTACCGAGAATGTCTAGAATTATACCTATGCCCCCAACTGAGAAGTTTACTACCTTTTACATGCAAAACTCGGATCCTGTAGATGCATATCCCTTATGGAAAATCATTAACCTTTCTGACTTGCATCATTTTAACCCCCAGTCCCTTCAGAATAGGGCCCTCAGGTTCCAGCAGAAGACTTGTAAAACCTTCCACTAAATTTGCAGTTTGTTCTACCAAACAGCTTAATACTCTCCTCCTCCTAGTGCTCTCTCCACAAGGAGAGTGAATGTCTATAAGAAGGGTCAGGAATTACGTATCCCTTAAAAGGGATAGGGATTTTGCTTACCTTGCCATCTAGATAAAGTTACTATTCAAGCTGTTTAGGAAAAAAATCTTTGTGGCAAAGCTGGGCATACAATCCCCATTTGTGACAGAGGCGCAAGCTATTCACCAGAGACTGTTGCATAATTACAAGGCCAGATCATCAGCTGGTGTAAATCAGTATAGTGATTGATAGTGTATATATAATATATTGATTTCAATGGAGTTATTTTATACCAGCTGAAGATCTGGCCCATAGCTTGAAACATCAATGCAAATGCTTCTGGAAGGGGAAAAAAAAAACTAGCACTCCCCCCCCACCCTCCACCTCCTAAATGCTCTGGTTCCAAAAGCATAGTTATTATGAGGATATTTGAAAGACATCCTGACTGTGTTGACTTATGGCTTGTGTTTAGAAGAAGTTGTTCAAAAACAATAAAAGAAAGGTAGAAAGTTTGGTCTCTTCCTGGAAATAAGGTTTCCCCTAAGCATTAAAATGCATTTACTGGCAAAAGTGGTTGTTGTTGTTGTTGTTTTTGTTTTTAATGCCACATTCGTAAGTTCACATCAAAAAGACTTGCTTCTTTCAGTGAGTGCCATTTGACATGTGAGACCATTAACAATCATCTGGAATGCTGCTCCAGCAGCTACTGTGAAGCAAATGGCTATGCTTTCCCTTGTCTTCCTTGCTGCCCTCCCTCCTTCCCCACCTGGTTTTCTTCCTTGCCCTTCTCTAAACCACTTAACACACTATATAGGCTCAAAATCTAAACATAAATAACTGCAACTCAGTATTTGTAAATATAATTGCATAAGAAATTATCTGAAACTGTAACCATTGAGTGTGGATTTTGAGTGCTTCCTCCTCTTTCCATTCATAGTTTCATAGTTTCATAGTTTGTAGGGTTAGAAGGGACCTTGACAGATCATCAAGTCCAACCCCCTGCCATGGCAGGAAAGAGCACTGGGGTCAAAAGACCTCAGCAAGGTGTTCATTCAGCCTCCTCTTAAAGACCCCCAGGGTAGAAGCCAGCACCAGTTCTCTTGGAAGTTGGTTCCAGATCCTAGCCCTGACTGTGAAGTAGTGCCTCCTGATTTCTAGTCTGAATCTACCCTCTGCCAGCTTGTGACCGTTATTTCTAGTCACTCCTGGGAGTACTTGGGGGAACAGCGACTCTCCCAGTGCCTGCTGGTCCCCTCTGACTAGTTTGTAACAGGCCACTAGATCCCCCCTCAGCCTTCTCTTGTGGAGGCTGAACAGGTTCAGGTCCCTTAGCCTCTCCTTGTAGGGCCTGCCCTGCTGCCCCCTGATCATGCGAGTGGCCCTCCTCTGGGCCCTCTCAATGCTGTCCACATCTCTCCTGAAGTGCAGTGCCCAGAACTGGATGCAATACTCCAACTGTGGCCTGACCAGTGCTGCACGGAGGGGGAGGATCACCTCCTTGGACCTGCTCGAGATGCATCTGTGGATGCATGACAAGGTGTGGTTGGCCTTCCTGACCGTGTCCCCACACTGTTGGCCCATGTTCATTTTGGTATCAATAATGATTCCAAGATCCTTTTCTGTCTCTGCACTGACAAGAAGTGAGTTTCCCAGCCTGTAGGTATGCTGCTGGTTCTTCCTCCCCGGTGCATCACCTTGCACTTGTCAGCATTGAAACCCATCCTGTTCTCATCTGCCCACCCTTGTAACCTGTCTAGGTCCAATTGCAGCCTATTCCTCCCTTCTAGCATGCCCACATCCCCCCCCCCCCCCCCCCACATCTTAGTATCATTGGCAAATTTGAATAGGGTCCTTTTTACCTCCTCATCCAAGTCACTGATGAAGATGGTGAACAGAGCGGGTCCAAAGACCAAGCCCTGGGGGACCCCACTGTCCACATCCCTCCAGGTCGAAAATGACCCATCCACTACCACTCTCTGGGTGTGGCCCTCCAGTTAGTTAGTGACCCATTTGACTGTGTAGGGGTCGATGCCACAGTCCCCTAGTTTTTTAATGAAAATGGGGTGAGAGACAGTGTCGAAGGCCTTCCTGAAGTCCAGAAAGACTATGTACACTGCTACCCCTGCATCTAAGGATTTTGTGACCTGGTCATAGAAGGCCACCAGGTTGGTCTGACAGGACCTGCCTCTAATGAACCCATGTTGGTTGCCCCTAAGCATAACCTCCCCTGCTGGCCCCTCGTGGACATGCACCAGGATAATTCTCTCAAAAAGCTTACCCAGGATCGAGGTAAGACTAACTGGCCTATAGTTCCCTGGGTGCTCCTTCCTCCATTCCATTTTGGATCTAATCTTTCTCCTGCTCATACTCCTTTTATGGATGCAAACTGTACTGCTTTAACTATATAATTATAGTTATAGTAGTATATACTATTGAGTGTGGTTGCAGTCATACTGGTATAATTTATTTTAATGGGGAAAGGGAAATTAGCTACATTGATATAATGCTAAAAAACAAATGAACCAGGTCCAAAATCCTAATCAAAACAGTTACATCAGTAGAAAAGTGGTAGATAAACCAGCTGTCAATGTGTGAAAGTTTGGTTCTATTGGATAGCCAGGGGTTAACTCCCCCCCCCCCCCCACACTGCTCCCTTGCAGCATGGATGTGTGGTATGTGGCGCCACAGATGTGCCCGCGATGTCACATACCTCACGGCTGCACTTGTCTGGATGCAGCCTATGGGGTTGTTCACCATTAAGTTTTTTGGTTAAGAAAGGATTTATGGTAGTTCTGAGAGTAGTGAAAGAGCAGATATCTTACTAACCAACACTTTCAAAACAATGTAACAAGGAACAGAATTCAATTTTTTAAATCTATGTGGTTTGGTTTGTGGTTTCATTTTCCACATTCAGTAGGAATCAAGGTCAGAATACTTCCGTAATTGACAATTAATGGCTACTAAATGCCATTCCCTTGAATACAAATACAACTTTAAAAAAGAGCAACGTCCATTTACTCTAAATGTTTTTTTTGACAGATGCTTCATCTGAGCCTTTGATAGACTTTGGATGAAGTCTTACATTGTTGTAATAATCAATGGTGATATAAAATCAATTTCAAATTGGTCTTTTATCATGAAGCTAAAATGCTAGGTCAGATTCAACTAACTTAAATGCTTAACCTTCTACTCCATGAAGGGCCTTATGAAGTTGTTTTTTGCCTAACTGCATAATTATATTAAAAATTAGACAGTAGTGTTACTAGTAGATTTACTGGGCTTGGCATGATTCAATTTGCTTTTCAAATATTTATCTCTGAGTTCTTTGGAAAAAAAGTCAGCCAATAATATCTCTTTTCATTATGATAACCAAAATATCTTCTATTATAAGATTAACTTACTAAATAAAGGAACACACTTTGATTAATTTTCTCCATTTTTTAAATTTAAGGTTGCTAGATTTCTTTCAGACTGGCTCAGTCACTGGATCTGGAAGACTTTTCACCCTCAAGATTGATTGCTGGATGTCAGTGGGGCCATCTACATGTGCGCTTTACTGTGGAGTTGATTAATTAGCTTCACAGTAAAGAGTCACCCTCTACACATGTGACGCTATTAGACTGGAGTAAACTAATTAACTCTGTCATAGGATAGTACTGCCCAACACAAGTACTATTCTACGGCAGAGTTATTTACTCCACCACAATGCATGTGTAGTCAGTGACCAGGGTTGGCTGGGGCATGAGGGTGCTACAGTGTGGGGCTGCCTGCCAGCTAGCCCTGCACTGTCACACCTTCCTGCCCCAGCCGATCTCTCTGCAGCATGTTGAGCCAGGGCAGAGCAGCTCCAGGCCGGCAGGCTGACCCCAAGGGCCCTCTGCCAGCTGGGGTTGCACCACCCCAGCTTAACATAATGCAGTCTCAAGTTGGAAGAATTTCCTCATGGGTTTGCTGAGAAATGTGATGTACATGCTGAATTGCATATGTTCTTTCCCCTGCTTACCACATTCCATGATGATGCTTTTCAAAACTTATGGGATGAAGTATTGGCCCTATTCATGTCAATAACAAAACTCTAGCTGACTTCAATGGGGCTAATTTTTTCAAGTGGGCTATACAGTGTTGGTAGTTGGCAGTGTCCTCTGCTGAGGGGAAGATAATGCTAAATATAAGGTGCCTGATACGTTACATATATTATGCAATTAACTGCTTAATCATGCAATAAATTTAAACCTGCCATAAGTGCAAAGTAATTATCACACTATTAATTGGTTAATCACATTATAAAAATAGACCAGCCACATGTGCAAAGTAATTATTACATAATGAAAATGACTTGCCAGCTACAAAAAGAGTCAACCAGCTATATACTTAGTGCTTATGCATGTCTAACAACTGTATAGCTGGTTTTTGTCCAGCTTTAATTTGAATATGTAGCAGGGCCTTTAGCTTGTTTGTTTCTGATAGATTTTTGACTATATGAGCAGGGTTTCTGCTCCCTTAATCCCTCAACAATAGTTAGAATGTTCTACAGAAACTGGTCTGCAAAATACAGTTTACAATAGAACTTAGCAATCATTGACTCTCTCACTAAGGAAATTATTCTCAACCAGCATGCTAAAAGATCCTTTTCAGGGTACTCTAGAGCTGTGATTCTTTTTTGTACCAGGACCCGTTTGTAAATATCAGTGCCTCTCACTCCTAAACCACTGCCCCTCACCCCCAGGCCACAGTCCTCCAGTGTGTGGGACAAGGGTGTGTGTGGCATAGGGAGCCCCAAGCAGCCCCTTTCAGAGGGAACTCTGCCAGCCTGCAAGGAAAACCCAATTTCTCATGTTTTGCTCCTTTAAAGGAGCATACATTTTTAAAGTTTGTTTATGACCCTTTCATATATTTTTGTGACCCACTTTTGGGTCATGACCCATGGATTGAGAAACACTCTTCTAGGGTACCACACAATATTAGCACTATTAGCTGTGTCAACACCTAGACATGAGTCACAAGATATACCCAGAGACTTTGAATAGGAATTCAGAGTGTTAAAAACCTTCTGACCTGTTGTGGTTTTTCTGCGTGCTTTGCAACAGAAAAGTTGCTCTTGTATTTGCCTGTGGTCAAAAAACAAGTGAAAGCTAAGAGCTGGCATTTTACAAGGGGTGTCTTGAGTCCAACTAAAGGTGCCTAGAGTCTAAAAAGGTTGAGAACCACTGCACTAGGTGATAGGGATGCCTTAGGGGGATTCTTTTAGGAATAGTAACCTAAGGGCTTATATGTTGCCCAGATCTATATACAAAAGCAAGCCTTTCCTTCATCTACTTTGTCTCTCTCTGTTTCAGTAAGATCAGTTTTCTTGAATCATTTGGAACAAGTGTAAGACTCTTATTAGCACTGATCTACAGTCAGTAAGAAACAGACAGCAGTTATATATGGTTAGATTTTGTTCTCCCTGCATTCTGTCTCTGTTTCACAGAAAAATGGTATCTAAATTTTGATTATCTGAATCCTTTTGGGTACATTATTTAAACAGTACTAAATGGAATTGCATTATGTCCTGTATCTACAAGTGACTTGGGAATGGGTGGGAAGATTACCTTAGAAAATGATTTCTAGAGGACATAAACATTTAGTATAATTTGGAGGGGGTTTTGCTAGAATTCCAGGTAATTCTGGTTGCTTTTTTTTTATTCCTTATTTGTAAACCAATCTCTGCCTCAATTTTGTTTCTATTTTTCCCCAAATGTGTTTCTCCTTTGTCTTCTGTTGCTTTGTTTGTGCTCAGAACCTCAGGACCTGCTTAAACATATTTTAGATGCACTGCACTTCTTCTGAAAGCAGTTTAGAACCATTCTTAGCATGTCCTTTAGTCTGTCTAACCACTTATTTAGTGTCTATCACAATAGCATCTCTTTTACACTATATGTATATTAGGAATCATTAGCTGTCACTAGAGAATAAGCATCAACATGAAAACACTTCATAATGCATATAAGGCACAATCTATTGACCTCTTATCATATGCCTTGTTATAGTACAGTTATCAGAGTATCATCACTGTACATGTCCATCATGTCATTTATAAAACCAAAGCATTTAAAAGCAAGCAAATGAATAATTAAGAACACCATAAAACAAATGCTGCTCACATAGTAAATGCATTATTCTTATCAAGTTATCTTACCTACTTAAATTGTAAGATCTTTGGAGCAGCAGCCCGTTTTTCTTCTGTTTTTATAGCACAGCAGAGCCATGATTTTCAACTGAGGTTCATCAGTGCTACTGCAGTATAAATAAATAGAACATAATGCATATTTCCAAGTCTGACTTAAATTGAATGCAACTATTTCTCCAGTAATCTCAGCATAAAAATACAATACACAATACTTTTGAGCTGATTAACCATTGATTATTATTGCCTGACCAGAAGTTCAAGGACAGAAGATCTTCCAGGAATTCTGTCCCCAAGTTACAGCAATCTTATCTGCACAGTAAAATGATACTACATCACAATAACAAAATACTAGATTATACTCTAGGAGAGAGACATTAAAGACTTAAGCAGAAATGCTTGTAACTATAATTGGGTCCTCTAACTGGGAATTTGTGAATGACAAGTAGGAGCAAAGAAACTGTTTCTAAACAGTCACAGCAGGAGATTTCATACATTATTTCTTGCAGTTGGCCCAACTCAGTTCATGACTTTTCCCATTAGCACTTTAACCATCTTCTTCCTCCATGCTTCATCTCTCAGACCATCTGTATACCAAGGTGACCTGTGAGTATGAAGCCACAGCAGATTTGATTTGGCTGCTACCATATCAACAGTCATGTTTTAGTATTGGGACATGCTCCAGAAGACCTTCAGTAAAGAGGTCTGTGACTTCACAGTACAATCTGTGACCAGCATGATTGGCATAGCAGAGTCTGCTGCTTCCAGGCTGTTGTTAGGACAACTTGTATAAGGGAGATTATAACTGTGTCTCTGATGAAAAATGCACTATGAAGTGTTATTAACTTATATTACTGCACATATTTTAAGTTATCCTGGGATTTTAGAGCCTCAACTCATTTATTTACTACAGTATGTTGTGAATTCCAGTTTGTTGGGGGGCTGGAAGGGGCGGGGGAAGGGACAAATAAAATAAAAAGCTTTTCATCTAAGAAGAAATAAGCTTAGCTTTTATGAATTTTAGAATGTATAAATTTTCATAGTAAACTAAAAATGATAGAGACCCTGAAACAATACATTATTTTCTCTGGCATCTATCATTTCTGCTGGTGTTGGCCAGGGTTATTTTTTTTTTTGAGGATTTTCCTGAATTTGTCTGGGAGTGTCCATATGTATAGCAGAGAGATTTCTAATAAAAAAATTCAACTCTACCATTGCTTCTGATAACCTGTCAGGGTGGACAGGAAGAATATGCGATCATGTACCTCTGACAGGTTTACATATGCATTTGATGAATTTTTCATAGTGTTTTACATTTTTTGCAATTTTCCAAAGTTTATCACATATAGCTAGTCTATGTGCATATAGAACAAACACCAATATTGACACATCTTGTACACAGAAGCACCATAAATGATGGTGAACTATGTCGTCATTCACTTTTGCTATCTTACCTCCACCAGCCTCATTCATTTATCTTCACCAAATGCTACTTCTAACATCTCCAGCTTCAGAGCTGTTTCCAGTAACTACTGTTTTGTTTGGTTTAATAACTATCAAAGAAAAGTTTTCTTCTTCTTTCCCAAATATGGAATTTTGTTTCCAAGATTACTTTGCTATCTCCTGGCAGGCACAATATTTAGTCCTGAATCAATGACTTGCTTGAAATCTAGATTTAACTCCCATGGGAGAGTTGGAAAGGTTTTTTTTGAAGGTTTACACAATGTGTTATTGTGCCTCACCCCTCCTTCAGCAACTTTTGGTCCCCCAGAACTGTCACAGCTGATCTCCCTTACCTAAAAAGGAAAGCATTCATTCCTGTTTATTTTAGAGAAATAATGAAGTTCCATTTCCCCTACTCTCAGTTTTTTAGGAGTGAACATCTGTCATGATAATTTTTTCTCATGATGATCCTGCATCCTTCATATAATCATCCCTGATTTAGCCTTTGTTTTCCATGAGCTCCACAACAGCAACTTCCTGAATTTGACAGATCCTAAACTCCATTTTAGGTTTGAATGAGTGGGAGCCATTATTGATGAAAAGCCTTCTAACCCAATCACAGAGTGACTTCTCTCAGTAACTTCACTCAGCCAGGATGGCCCTTGGACCCAAGGGACAGAAGTGCTCTGAGAAGGACCATGATCAAGCAGAATGAATATAGATTTGAATTCACATCAGGAATTAACTTTGCCCTTGTGATTCCAGCCTTTTGCATTTCTTAAAAATTTCTACCTTAATTGTCCCAGTCGGAAACCTTGATTTACAGTACTCCCCTCCTGGAGGTAACTGAATCATCATTTGTTCAGCATTAGGTGGTTTTTTTCTGTGTAGTTAAGAACAGATTCCTGGTAGTTTTAAGGCAAGATTAGACAATGTTAATATAACCAAATATGAATTCTGATGATTAGATTGGAAACTTCTTAGTGCTTCACCAGGCAACCGGGGTGAATTGATCCTTGGCAGCTGATAACTGTTAGCAGCTGATGCTTGACAAATTGAGAGCAGCAGCAAGGCTTGCCCTCCTAATCGTGAAGGTGATTGACCATTGAGAGAATTTACCAGGGAGGTGTTGGATTTTTCCATCCCTTGCAATCTTTACATCTAGACTGCTCTGTCCTTTTCACAGTATGATGTAGCTGGAACAGAAAGCATGGGCTTTTCGCAGAAATGGCTGGGTGAGTTTCTATGACCTGATCTTTAGCTACATGATCAAAATGGCCCCTCCTGACCTTAAAAATCTACGAATCAACCGGGACAGTTGAATTTCTCGCTCTCTCTCCCTCTCTGATAAATCCTGATGCTCAGTGGTGCCGGATTGTGCGAGGCTCTCGCGGCCGCTGTCCGGGGTGCTGAAATGCCCGCCCGCTACGTCTCCTGTTGTGAAGAGCTCTAGCGGGGACCTCACTTTGCAGCCCGGTTGCCTGAGCGCTTCGCTGTTGACAGAGGTCTGGAAAGGAGCTCGGGGACTGGAGATAGGCGCCCTCCTTCGCTCCTAGGGATGGCAGTGTTACGTCCCCATGTACAGTGTGCGTGTGTGTGTGTACACAGTGTCTGTGTGTCCCCCTCATCACCGCGTGTGTGCCCACATACAGTGCGTGTCTACATGCATTGTGTCCCTATACACTGTGTCCATATATACTGTATGTGTGCATGTGTTCCCTTATACACGGTGTCAATTTACAGTGTGTCCCTATACACTGTGTGTGTGTGCCCACGTATACAGCGTGTGTGCCCATATACAGTGTGTATGTCCATATACTTTGTGTGTGTACCCCATATACACTGTGTGTGTCTATATGCACTGTGTCTTTCATATACCTTGTATGTGTGTGTCCCCATATACATTGTGGGGATGGCCATATATAATGTGTATCTATATGCACTGTGTGTGTTTTATATACCTTGTGTGTGTGTCCCTATACACTGTGTGTCCCCATATACAGTCCCCATATACACTGTGTGTGTCCCCATATACAGTCCCCATATACACCATGTGTATCCCCTTATACAGTGTGTCCCTATACACTGTGTGTGTCCCTATACACTGGGTGTATGATCGTATGCACTGTGTGTATCCCCACATACAGTGTGTGTCCATATACACTGTGTGCGCGTGTCCCTATACACTGTGTGCGTGCGTGTGTGTAAGTCACGGTGCGCCTGCATTCACTCACCGAGCTGAATAAACTTAGGGGCTTAACATGGACTGTGTTGGCTTAGCGGGGTGGGTCCGGCTGCAGCAGGGCGTGTGAGCTGCCGGCGCCAGCCCGCCCGGCTCACCTTGGCGCCGGGACCCGCCAGCGGCCCGAATCGCCTCAGCTCGCGCCCCCGCGTCTCCCGGCCAGACAGGTGCCGGCCCCGCGCAGGGCGCCCTGGGGAGGCGGGGGAGGGGGCGGTGGGTGTGCCAAGGGCTGCCCCGCGCGGCGCCCGCCTGCCCGCAGAGCAGAGGCGTTGGCGGGGCGGAGAGCAGCTCCGCGCCCCTCAGGCGGGCGCCGCCGGAGGCTCCGCCCAGGGGCAGGGCTGCCCCGCAGCCGCGCAGGGGAGCGCCCGCCAGAGCCCGGGCAGCAGAGGCGGCACGGTGCGGGGCAGCGGCGGCTCGGGCCGGGACGCGCCGAGGTGAGTGAGTGCCCGGCGCCCCTGAGCGCAGCCCCCGGGGTGAGGGGGGCGCTGGGGCTCCGCGGGGCCGCGCTGGGGCAGTGCGGGGCGCCTCTGCAGCGCCGTGCCGCGCACCCTGGCCGGGAGGGGGGTGCGCTGCGCCTAAGTGTGTGTGTATGTGGAAGTGTGTGTGGAAGTGTGTGCGTGCACACGTGAGTGTATGTGGAAGTGGGTGTGCATGCACATGTCTACCCGTGTGCATGTGGGCATGAGTGTGCATGTGCATGCACGTGTGCCTAAGCACATGAGTGGGTATGTGGAAGTGCGTGTATGCACACCTGAGTGTGTGCATGTGTGTGTTTGCATGCATGTGCATGTGGAAGTGGGTGTGCACACATGAGTGTGTATGTGGAAGTGCGTGTGTGCACACCTAAGTGTGTGCATGAGTGTGTGTTTGCATGCCTGCATGTGTGCAAGCCAGTGTGCACATGCACACGTGTGTGTATGTGGAAGTGGGTGTGTATGTGCATAAGGTTGTGTCTGCATGGGTGCGTTTGCGCACAAGTGTGCATGCACCTACATGTGCATGCATGTGTAGATGTGTCAGTGTGTGTGTGCCCATGCATGTGTGCACATGTAAGTGTGTGTGCATGCAAATGGGTGCACACATAAGTGTGTGCATGTGTAAGCACTTGTGTGTGTGCATGCATAAGTACATTTTTGTGCACTAGCAGAAGTGTGTGTAAGTGTGTGCATAAGTGTGTGGGCACACATAAGTGTACATGCAAGTGTGTGTGCATATGTATAATTGTGTGAATGTCTGCGCATAAGTGTGTGTGCATTCATAAGTTTGTATGTGTATGTGTACATGCACATAACTGTGTGCACCTGCATAAGTGTGTGCGTGTGCACGCGCACACATGCGTGATTGTGTGTGTGCACGCGCTCGCGTGTGTGTTTGGGGCAGTGGGGGGGCAAAGGAGTGTGGGATCAGGTTTTTGTCTCCAGGCGGTGCCTTGAGAAGAGGAAGGCACTCTCTGGGGCCCAGCTCCTTCACACTTGGTTGCAGGACTCAGTGCCTGAGCTGCTGGAGGAACTGCTGGAGTGTAATGATGCAAATATTGGCTGTGTACATTTCTATCCTCCTCCCTGTAAAATCTCCCTTTGTTTCCAGTTAAAGTGATTCCAACCTTCCACTTACATTTTCCTACCAACGCTTAGGAAAGAATTGATAATAAAGATAATAATACAGTATTAAAATAAAGTACTTAGACATTGTGTTCATTTAATGGTAAGAAATGGAAAGTGAACTATTCCAAGCTGTGTCTGACCATTTCCAGAGATGAGCTCATCAGAGGTTTAGAGTGTAGCACACATACTGCAGTTGAAGATCTAGCTTATTTGACCAAGGGTTGTATAAAATGTTTGCTCATGTCGAGGCTAATGGTAAGGAAAAGTTCGTAGTAAAAACAGAGTTGTAATTAGCTTTGAGAAAAGTAATACACCGGCAAATCATTTTGACAGTCTTACAGTTAATGCCTGCTTTACCAGAAGCATACGAAGTCGGGTCCTCCACATGACTACAATCAACACAGCAGCGGGCCTCTCTCTTGCAGTTCTCATTAATTTGGCCATCATTGTGGCATGCAACATGTCACAGAGCTCTTCGTACACTTCTGTACATTTGGGGATGATGGCAAGTGCACAGGTGGCTGTTTTCAGAGTCACTGCACAAAGCCTGGAAATAAAAATCCTTGTGTGCGCAGACAGGGAAATGATGAAGATGTGATATGCACATAGGTGGCATTTCTGCTGTATTTTGACTGTTTGTGTCTCTTACCTGCTAAGAATATTATTTCATGTGTAATACTAAGTTCTTCTACTGTTAAGCAGAGTAGGAGGAAGTGGTCTTATAGGATAAGAAATCTACCATTGTAATAAAAAGTAGGTCTACATTTTTTCCCCCTAAAGGTAGCTTCACTTCTGCGCAGATGGGTGGTGCATGGCCTATATATTATTTCAGCCCTCAAAATGGGACTTAAGTGGGGCTTGGTCCTTGAGGGCACTGATAGATGTGTGGCCCCTGTTCTAACTCATGGCACTGTACATAAAGCACTGTGAGTTTGAGTGCCGCCCTCCCTGACTCAACAGACATTTGCCTGTTGTATTGGGGGACGGGAATGGAGCTTGGCTGCAGGCTCCTAGGGAGCCTGCCTGCGGTGGAGGAGTCACCTCTCTCCCTCAGCCCTGCCCCCTCTTTGCTCCCCTCCCAGGTCTGGTGCTATCTGCAGGTAGGGAGACAGAAGAGGGAGCGAGCTGCAGGCTGGGGCTTACCCCACCTGAGCTGGAGTGGAGGGGTTAGAGCGGGGCAAGGCAGGAGGGCTCCAATCCACCCATACACCCCTTCTAGCTCAGGCCAGGCAAGCCGCAGCCTGCAGCTCACTTCCCATCCCTGCTCCCTTCCTGTGGACAACCCCCAGGGCATCCCACCACAAATAAATTCTAAGGAACAGGTGCTCTAAAGTGGAGCATCTTCATCTGATCCCTCATTTGATGACTGTTAATTTGTCATGCGATTGGCCACTTTTAAAGCACTTTGCAGCTGTGCATGTGTGTCATGGCACGGCTGTAGAATGCTTTCAGGGGGCCGATCGCATGACAGATGTCTGCTCCTTTGAATGACTGTTGTGAAGAACCGGCAAATGACTCCTGTCTTCTTTTAATTAACACATTGGGAGAAATTAAATTCTGTATAACTAGCATGAGCCTAGAGTAACTTTACCCATGTCAACAGAGCTAGCCCAGATTAATGCAGTTTTAGAGAACAGAATGTGGACCTATATTAATAAAATTGAAGCATGTTGCAGCATATGTGCAGGAATATTAAGGAAAAAGAAGAATTTGGTTGGTTGAACATGTGGAAAAGCATTATCATGGTGTGCCAAACTCATTGAAATGTTACTGTAAATAAAAATAAAGCCAGATTAGATTTATACTTAATTTGTGACCATTTTGAGGTTCAGATATTAGATGGGTATCACTCTCTCCCTTTGTCCATCGCTGACCTCCTGTTTAAGCTGAAACGAATATAGTTCTTCAACTGTGAGAGGTCATCAGGTTGTTCTGTGACTGGCAGTTGAAATTTCAAACATAAACTGTAAAACTGAAAACCTAGCCATTTCTTTATACAGTATTTTGAACGGGGGTTTCTCTGTCAGTTAGCTGAGCAGTAGAGAAAGGTTTTATCTGATGTCAATTCCCTTAGAACATTTAGATTGTTCTGTGAAGTAACTGATCTGAATGATCTTGGGGAATTGACATCAGATTAAACCTTTATCCATGGTTCAGCAAACTGAAAAAGCTCAGGAATACTCTCAGCTCAGGGGCTTTGCCTTAAAACTTTCAAGGTTGAGCGCCTGTTACAGGGTCAACTAAAAATGGCAAGATAAGCATAATGGCACATTGTGGGGCTTCTGTTAATGAAACAGTGTAGTAGGAGAAGAAAGATCATGTCTATGCCTGTGAAAGGACTAGATCCTACATATCTAACGAAACATTTTTTCTGAGTGTATCCACAACTCTTAACCACTCTCCTTAATATTCTACTGATTGATTATGCATTTAGAGTCATAGCTTTGATTATATACAAGTAAAATACATGTGGTAAGGAAGAAGGAAAAATAAGAATCATTACTAAATTTGATGTAATATCCTAGGCTAACTTTAGAGGGACAAAAAAGCAAAACAAACCAAAACTTTTATGATGCTTCATGGAATTCCTGTTAACAATGATCTTTTGAAGGTGAAGCATAAATTCAGGTACATTCAGTCACAATCTGACAGGTCTAACAGGAGGCACATCCCCTATGGTGCTGCTGTTACTGCGCCGTCATTTAGTACTTCCTTTTGGAAATACTAAATGATGGCGCAGTAACAGCCTGTACTGTGCCGTCCGTGCACCGCAGAGTTATTTTTAGCCACTGTAGCGATACGCTATACTGAGGGAGTGTATCACTACAGCGATGTAGCTCCAGCATTGCAGTTTTTGCCCACTGATGCTATGTTGCTGTAGCACATTGCTATATAGATATGCCCAGGGTAGACTAAAGTTTTCATAGTTTGTACATTTTGCAATGCCTTTATACAAGCCCACCTTTAGCCATAAAAGCAGTGTGATAAGCCTGCTTTTGATTCCATTGGGTTCAATGGTTTTAGTTCCCTTTACTTTATTGACTTTAAAGTTAAGCACATGTGCTGCTTGCAGACGTTAAAAAAAAAACAGCGCTTTACTTAAAACTTGGCATGCTCCCGCACTGAACCCAGCGCATGCCCAGAGGAGGCACCCAACATCTGTATAGATTGGGAGCTTTAGTGAGGCTTTTGGCACTTTTGTCTAGTAGCTGATTGACTCAACTTTAGCTAAAAGCACTAAAAAGCCCTGATGAATCTCCTGGTCTACGCAGATGCTGCAGAGCTGGGTCGAAGTAACATGCTGCTTCTGCTAAAGCACAGTTTTGTTTTGTTTTGTTTTTAACATCTGCAAGCAGCCATGCTTAACTGCTTTGTTGAACTGGGGCCTCAGTCTGGTCCATCTTAAATCAGTACCAGTGCTACTCTTATATCATCAGTGGCATTGAACTGAGCCTTGAATGCACATTAAAGATGGCCAAAGATGTTCTTGAAACACTGTGAGAGGCAAGAAACCCAAGGATTATTTTGGGTGGTATCTTTTTTTGGATTAACTATATGGTTGGGATACACTTAGACAAGCTTTGATTGCCTTGACATGTGTTTGCAAGCTTGTCCAAATGTATCCCAACATGCACTTAGTTTTGGGATCACCCAAAAGAATCCTTGCCTCATAAAGTCCTGGACCATCACAGCTACAATATTACTCCAACACTACCTAAAACACCATTCACTCAGTCCTATTTGACAGTATTTTAATCTGGCATGACCTAAAAACCTTTTATCATACTTTTATGAAGAAATAGGTAGAATACGGATATGAATCCCTTTTATTTTCTTCTAAATAACGTATGAACAAGTATTAAAAGAGCATGCAGTACTAATGAGTTGGGAATTATAGCATAAACATCTATTTGAGAATACACAACAATGAAATTATGTGTCTCAAAATTGAGGGTTGAATTGTGGGGAAAAAAGATAGTGACAATGTTTTCCTATAAAATAAGCTCAGTTCACTTGAGAAATCAAACTGTGGTACTGTTTTTAGTACAATGAACTCAAAATATTTGAGCAGAGACACATAGTTGTCTCTAGTGGGTTATGGAATATAGAAAATCCCACACAATTTACTGATTCGTTTTGATGCACTGGCTGGGGGAGTAGTTAGCTGATTGCATGATTTCACAATGATTACACACTTAATTCATACAACACAATTTTATTTTAAAATTCTTTGCTACGTATATAACACTGCTTAGCTTTAAGAAACACCACAAACATTAAGAACACAATAATTACATATATCAGAAACAATGCTCCGAATGCACTTCCTTCCCAAACAATGCTATAAGAATTAGTATTACAAAAACAACTACAATTACAACTTAAAGTTAAATTTGAATCAATACTATTATTTTTCATAATATACTTACAATCCTAGAATTCCGAGAAGCCAAACACCTAAATATGGTTTCATTCCTCAGTAGTACAATTTAATGGGTTGGCCTCAGTAGTACGGTTCAATGGGCTCGCCTCAGCAATACGATTCAATGGGCTGGCCTCAATACTGATAGGAATAAGTCCCCTTCTTTCAGTCCCTTTCGGGTGCTCTGCAGCTTCAGCGTGAACTAAGAGATTCGTGTTCACGGAGAGGGTGGTTCAGGTGATCAGTCTGATCCGGCCTACACTTGCGATTCTTCCTTCGTTGTTCTGCAAGTATAGTCACCTCCAAATTGGGAGAGTAGGTTACAGTTTTTATTGAGTGAGTTACCGTCAATGGGCTCCTCCTACTCAAACCTGTCATTACCCCCAAATTTGGGCTCGGATCTTACTCAACAGATTCTTTTGCTTAGTAATTAGTTTCTTTTGTTGATCATTTTAATTACTTTGGGGAACTTCCATACCACTGCAAGTGACCTTTTCTTACCAATCTGGTCAAAAGGCTCTAGGGTTTGATCTCTCGGAACTCAGGATATTTGCTTAAGGGTCAATTTTCAGGTTCTCTTTGTAAAAGACTTCCAAAGATAAAATTCAAGAGTTAAAACTTTAAGCAAAGTCTGGATTTTCCACACGTAGTCCAAAACAATGACCTAGATAAGGAGATAAATCTTATCTTCTTCCTGAAACTGGCTAAGGGACAACCATTACAAACATTCAAACTGTTTCATTCAATATGACAATAGTTAGCCATGTTAGTAATCTGAAGTCAAGTAGAAGGCAGAGTAGATTTGCACCTTATAGACTGAGCAAAGCACCTTATAGACAGCACACGCTTTCATGAGTCCAAGCATCTGATTTCATGAACTTAGACTCATGAAAGCTTGTGCTTTTTTTCTACTTTGGGTAGTTTATGAGGTGCAAATCTACCCTGCATTCTGCTCAAAATACATTTTTGCCTGGTCTGCTGAGGTTGGCACTTATGCACTAATATCGGAAGCTCGTGGTCATTTTTAGCTTCTGTGGATTTGGTGGGATTGGCTGTGATGATTTCTTTGGCTCTTGCACTAATTAGCTGCTTTATTGAGGGGAAAAAAATTAAATTCACTGACTAGTAGCACAAAATATGTTGCTGTTCCCTGCAAATTATGTAGACTTGAAATGTTATGACATTATAGTAGTTATTTTTCCGATAAGGGGAGAATACAAAACAGTATAATTAATTACCTATGCAGTCTTCGAATATGTGAGATGGTCCTAAAGACTGCAGTACTGAAAGTGCACAAACATATCCATGAATTATATAGATATAGATACAACATATATAGATACAACACATCAATACCTGTATAGATGCAAACACATTTCTATATAAACAAACATTAATATTGCATCTACAGAATGCTGCAAATGTAACATAAATTATGAGACGTGATAAACAAATTTGGTATATTTTTGACACCCTCATTTCCATTCTCCCTGCTAATCTATGTACATTAAGACTACTTTTTAAACCCCCAGTTTCTGATGAGCCTCGCACGTCTATTGTTTTTTAAAACAAAAACAAACACTCAGCAGTAATGAAATTGAAACAGTTCCAGAAACGTTTATTTCTGTACTTATCCCATAAAAAGGTGGGTTTTTTTGTCATACAAAATACACTGGTCAGAACATACTATTGGCAGCATGAAGTCTTGGATAAAAGATAAGTTTGAGATTTCATATCTCACAGCCCTTCATGACCAGAAATGGGAGCTTTATTCCTCTAGAATGTCAAGAATCCCCCTCTGATTTTAATGTTTCTAGTCTCAGTAGATCATACCTTTAAATCATAGCATAGAAATTTTAGCATGGAAATGTTATTTAAAGTAATTTTTAGAGATTTCTCAAATTTATTAGCTGCTTGTTCTCAGAGGACCCAGACAACTGAATTTTGGGGAGCCATTTCTTACAGACAGGGGGTTATAACTGTAGTTCTAATACACTGTTGAAAAATTCCCTAAGCTATTTGTAAAGGCTTTTTCTGTTAAACTTTTTAACATTTACAATACATATTAGTGTGGTATGGCTGTCAAACTCTTTTGGCTAGGGACAGAAGTTATGCATAACCGGTATAAGTGGTTGGAAACTGGTTCAAATCTGTACCACAACAGAAGTGCAGTGTACATAAACTGCTTTCAAAATGGCCAAAAATGATTTAAGATAAACCTGGATGGATGTATTATCAGACTTAAGTGATTTAGGTTAAATCGGTTTGTGGCAGCACACCTTTGGTGCCTGCCACTTTAAGGGCTGGAGCAGGCAGCCGGTAGGTGCTTAGTTAAGGTGGCCACTTTCAAACTTAGGCAAGGCAGGAAGAGGCAGCAGTTTGCTGCTTGAAGCTGAGGGAGCAACATTGCTTGGCTGACCTGCTGCTCAGGGAACATCTTGGAGGTTGGGGCAGGAGCTAAGGAGATGGCAGGAGGCTCCTGCTCTTGGGTGTAACCTGAAACTGTACCTGCTATGGTAGGGAGGCCTGGTGGGACTGCCTGTGGTATGGCAGTGTCATTCAAGTGCCAGGCTTGCTAACCTCCCCAGTGAAAGATGGGTAAGAGCACCTTAATATCCACAACTTCCACAGCATTGTGGGTAAGAGAGCCAGGCACATCTCTGGACACCTGAGCCCTAGGGGGTGCAAGACCCCAGGAGACCCAGTAGTGGGTAGTGGGGCTAGGCACATCCACGGACACCTGAGCCCAGGGGGATATAAGATCCCAGATAGCCCCAGGGGAGAGGGCAGGAGAGTGGCCCCAGAGGAGGGCAGTAAGATATTTGGTAGGGAGAGTGCACAGAGTAGGGAGTGTCTTTATGAACTGAAGGGCTGTGCATAAGCAAGATGCAGAGTAGGGCTGAGGGCTGGTCTGAAGGGCTGCATCAGGGCACATGTTGAGTAAGGCTGAAGGATGGCCAGAAGGACAGCACACGGGCCAGCCCCCACAAGTATAAGAATGTCACTGGTATAGTTGAGAGGTCCCAGTGAGAGGACATAAGTTGAAGCCCCAGGTATGGGGTGGACCGGTAACGTGAAGGCCCTAGTGAGAGGGCATAGTTGAAAGGCCCTAGCCAGAAGGCATTAGTTGAAGCCCCAGTTATGGGGTGGATAAACCAAGATTAGTCTATGGATGCCTGAGGCCACAATTGGGCCAGAGGCTGTGGGTGTGGCTCAGCCAAGGAGTCAGGGCGAGTCACGACCCCAGTAAGTCCTCAGGCATGTTGAGGCCATGTGATTGGGTCAGTGGGAGACCCCAGTAAGTCCTCAGGTGCTGAGAGGCCAAGTTAGGTTCATCTTGTTTGGATGCCATCTGTGAGGCATGGCCCATGGTGTAGGGATGGTACAGAGCCGTGGATTGTAACCCCTGGTATCAGGGCATTATAATGGGCAGCCTCTCATTTAGAACACCAGTTTATAAAATGAGCAAGTTGTGGCAGACGAATCTGGGCAGACTGCCCTACTTAGACAGGTGGGCAGGCTGACCTGAGATCTCGGCCCCGGGATGGCCCCCTGTCACATGGTTTATTGAAGTTCTGTCCCAGATCCCCTCCAGATTCAAGTAAACTCACAGTACTCCAGCATCCCAGGATGCTTTGCACCTCCCTCGCACATCCCCCCCTCACAGCATGGGTGGGCCAGCCTTGGCCCAAGCTGTCTGCTTCAGCTGTGCAGGGCGACACGCTCTAGTGCCCTCTGGCTTCTGGCCTGAGCCACTGCAGCCATGTGGTTGCATTTCCCAAATCAAAAGTTAATGTCTGTTCATTTACTTATTGGTGCAGCTTAGACTAACCTGTGAAGATTGAATAGATTCAGCTTTGGGCTTTTTGACTGTGCACTTAGGCCTTGTGTCTTTAACTCATTGCTTGTGTCAGGGTGATGTGAAAGAATAATATTTTACTAACAATGGTAATGGATGGGACAAAATAAAGTACAGATAGGAACATAATTTAAAATGGTATTAAATCATAATAAAGAACAATTAATGCTTGTATGATGCAACATTAGAAAAAATCTTCAGTAAATCTTTTTTTTTAATTAACCTACTTTTGTACATGGCCTCTTGAGAATATTATTGTATATTGGGCATTTTCTCACTTCACAAACATGAGATTGAACAGCTTTTGGTATCTTCTGCTTTAGGTCCCAATTTTGCAATAAGACAAGCATGAGCAGATCAGTTGTGATCAGACTGGGGCCTTAGTAGTTCAGACACTATTAGTTGGGCAGTTAGATACTGTGGCAATTTTTGCCTTATACAGCCATATGATCTACTACATTGTTTGCACATAATTAACCTAATCCAGGTATTGGACCACATTCCGTAATTCCTTGTCTGAATCATGATTTCAGAGACTGTGAGATGTTGAAAAATCCGTAACAACCCTCTCATATTGGGAAATTACGGTTTGCTTCCATTTCCTTGCATTCCTGAACATCCTGCACAGTCTCAAAACCTAATAAGGATTTAACACCATCCTTATTATACTACTTCACTTTGAGTTGAATGCACCCAAGAGCCTCAAAGGCAGTTCCAGTTGTTAAATAAGATTCATATAGTGCTTATCTGAGGTAGGTATTATGCCCATTGTGCAGAAGAGAAATTAAGGCTTAGAGATTAATTTATATGATCCAGGTCATACAGAGTCAGTCACAGGGCACTTTTACACATGCTCTGGTGGTGGGGGGAGGGAGGACAGTGCTTTAATTAGAAAGGCAGCAAGAGCTGCTTTAATTAAAACACACTGCATTAGCATCCCTGCAGTTAAAAATGGCAGTGGGGGCACTTGGACTAAAGATCACTGAACAAGCACTAGTTCAAGTGCCCTCGCCACCATTTTTAAGAGCGGGGACGATGGTACAGAAGAGACAGGAGGCTGCTGGAGTGCAGCAGTTGCCACACTTTAGTGGACTGAATTAATTGAGTCTTCTCCAATGCACTGGAATTCCAGCACGGTGGAGCAGCCTCAGCACTCGTGTATAGGTGCCCAGAGTTAAGAACAGACTGAAAAACCCTGTTTAGTGTAGTTACATATAATGCAAAGAATAGAAAGAAGCTTGAAGAAGTTTAAATATAAGACTTACCCAGAACATATCTTGCAATTATGCTTTGTAGCAAATACGTTTCCAAATGAATGTTCTTTGAATGACCGTGTACATTTTTGAGCAAATTTGCCAATAAAAGTTCCTTGTATTGTTGCATTTTTCTAAGACAACCCTCTTTCTCAATTATGCATTGTAGGGCCTTTATTTTAAGATTCCTTTCCTGATGTCAAAACTATTGTGTGTATGAAGAAAATTTGAACTGTTCCATTCAGATTAATTAAATGCAATTTATTTTTTGCTGCTATATATGTGTCTCCCTCATTTTTCTTTAAGTGAAATTGTATGCTAAAGTGACATGTTTTAGCGGTGACTGTGTAGAGAGCATTGTCCTCTTTATATTTTCTCATTTGTCAAAAAGAAGCCATTAAGAAAGAAAGTAAATTAACTTTATCTGATCACACTGGTAAGAATGACCCCCAATTCCATAAATTTTTATCAGGAAAATAGCTAACTAGTTCCTGCAATTGGTCAGATTCCAAAAAAGTAGTAAAACATACGTCTGCAGACAGGATATATTGTGTTGCATTTCTCTTGAAGTTTAAATGATGATATTGCTTTTGGTAGAGATTTCTTTTCTTCTGGCTTTGTGTATGTGTATGAGTGATAGGAAGGTTTCCCACAGAAAAATGAAAAATAGAAAAAATAAAAGCGTAATTTATACAGCATCTGCATTGTTTTCTCAGATACACTAAGACACTAAGGTTTCTTTACGTGGTTTGAGCAGCATAAAGTGGCTTTTAAAGTTGCAGTTAGGGGCTGTATCTACCAGCCTTCCCAGCTGATAGAGATCTGGTGAAATGTTTTATGCTAGACTGCATTCTACTCTCCATTAAAACGGAATGGAACATAAATTAGAGAAACCCTTAAGTTTCTTAGATTTACATCTGAGGCCTAGTAGGCTTCTGAAATATACAAGAATATGGGAGACATACAGATAGGTTACAATCACTTTTGTTTCTCTTAGCAAATAGGGAGAAGCAGCCCATCTAAGGAATGTGATTGGTGCACCAGAGGTGAGCATCTCCACATGGTGGTAGTTGGAAAGGAATGAAGGCTGAACACAGTTTGTGATATATGGAGGGATTAACTTCTGGATACTGATATCTTTCTGTTGTGATTTTTGCAACTTTATGTTGAATCAATGAGGTGTCAGGTGTCTTCAGTTACTCTGAATAGGGTTGAAATATGTGTCAGACTTGAGTCTTATTTCACAATATGGACATTTCTTTATGAGAAACTGGGCACCTTGTTTAACTGGATTTTAATTTGATTTCACATTGGCAATTTGTATTTGCATCTCATAAAACGAATATTAAAATATTTTGAGCAGATGTACTGGTACGTTATTCTATCCCTATGTCAAACGTTAAATCTTGTCACTTTTATGTTGTTTTAGACAAATTTATCTAAACAGTTTTGAAAATAAATCTAGGTGACAAATTCTGGATTTATACTGGGTAATATCAAAAAGTTTGTAAGACTACAAATGTAATCTTTATATCTTTCATTTATGCTTCTAGAGTTTGTATTACGTGAATAACATTTTTAATGTGATTATTCATCATAATTTTCTCTGTGTGATGGCCCAGTATTTCAGATGTTACTATGAAACATTTATTAATCATCAGAAAAATAAAGCATGAAAAAATACGAAATGATTATCAAAGCTTTTCAGTAATTGTGATTGATGCACCAGTATATGGCACCAATAAAATTACTCACCAACTTTAAGAATTTGAAGATATTTTAGCCTCTGCCAGCCCCATTTACTTGTTCAGGGTATCCAATAGTTCATGAAAAATGTATAACTACTCACTCACTTGCTCCTCATCCTTCATATTGTATTGACAGCAGCCAGTTGTTTGAGATTTCTTAATGCATTATAAGTTTATCTCTTACTGTATGAGATACCAAAGAAAACCAAAACAAATGGTTTTATACACCAGAAGTCAATTGTATTGATTTTGACCTATTAATGTAAAAGTAGATTGTGTGAATGCTTGTGTTTAGGGAATCTAAGTTTACTGGTCACTTTATAATTTGTTCCTTGCTTTTATTTTCTCTGCTGAGCAGGTTTTAAAGCTTAAACCCCCCCCCAACCAAACAAATGAAAAAACCTCAAAACAAAATAAAGTTGCATTAAATTTTGCGAATGGAAACTGAAATTTACCTTATTTAGGCTTTTACAAAACTGAGTTTCTGAGTAGATTCAGCAATGTTTGGAAGCACTTTGAATAAAGTTGGGAAAATTGTGTTTGACAAGGAAGTAGTTTATATTTGTGATGAATAATTCAGTAGTTTAAATCCAAAATTAAACAAAACATGGCTATCTTGACATATCTTTGTTTTAACTTAATTCGGGATTATGAACCCACATATTTGTAAGCAAAAGAGTTTTGCAAGAAAATGGTTATGAACATCTGAATTTTGTGTAGCTGGTTATTAAAAAATGTAACTATTAGTTGCTGTGGTTTGTGATGGTGAATTGTTTTGCTGGAAGGATAGATTCAAAATCCACCACTCTTTATTTGCATCCTCTCACCAAAAATGGCGTATCTAACTCACTATCATGAACTCTTGCTATTTTATTATTGGTTTTATTATACTTGGTACTTTTCCTAAAGCCCCAAGTCCTGATATATTAGCTTAACTGAAAGTCTCAACTTTCAGAAGTGGGCTTCTAGTCTTCACAGTTGTCAAGAAAACCTGAAATTTAGAATTCTACAAGCACCAAGAGCAGAAGGCAAATAAATGAAAAAAAAGTGTGTGGGGGGGGAGGGGGACAAATAATTTTAAACTAATCTATGATTGTTTATGATTAGTATCATGATTTTTGAATACTTGGGATAGATGAGGCTTTGGGCTGTCCTTAAGGCTACAGGTTGTATAGCCATCCTGTTGGTTCTTATATAAAATGCTATGGTTAGGTTTATCATGAAAGGAAATTAAAAAGTAATGGTGGTCAAGCACTTGAATTTCCATTCTTAGGGAAATGCTGTTATTTAAGAAAAAGTAAACCAATTGCAGATTAAAATGTAGAGCTGAACCGTTTTAATTTTTTAGGAAATAAAAAGCCTCCCAAAGTTTGATTCCAAACCACTGAATATCAAAATAAATTTAGCTATCCAAATGAAGTTTCTTAAAGTCTATACATTCCAGCAAAATCTTTCCGAATTGGTGGTGTTTTCTTTAATAGAAATAGATTCCATCAAAATCTTTTCTGACAGCTGAACTTATTTTAACAAAATGTTCAAAGCTTGATGTCCTAAATTGAGCTCTTTAATCTGTGTTTAGACATCTAAATGGTGTAAATGGCTAGACTTCCCAAGATGTTAGACATTCACTAATTATTGATTTTTTTTTCTTAGTTCATGTTAATTTCAATTTTAACTTAATTGCTTTGGGGCCTAGAGGGTAAAAAATACATTCTTCGTGGTTTTCAAGCTCTAGAGAAATAATAGCACTAACTTTAGACACCTCAGTTAAAGTACATTGGCCTTTGCACTAACATTATTACGTTAGTACATTACTGTATAGGTATACGTTTTTTTCTTTCTTGGCATCACAAGGGCATTGTTTTCTTCATAGCAGTAAACAACTGGATGTTAAAAAGCAATTCAAACAACAGAAATAATAGCATTGGTGCCTTTACATTTTTATTTCATATTTAAATCTGACTAAAGGAGAATCAAGCTACTTGAACTGTGAAAGAGTCTAAAGGCAGACCCGAGTGCACCAAATAATTGAATATCCTATTCAGTAATCAGTAACATTTTTTGGCTGACTCGAAGGAACCGTTAAAAGCTGTGGAGGACTATATTATGATTTTACCAAAGCTGTATTTTGACTCAGAAATCCCCATTTCCCCTCCAAAGCAAAGGGAATAATCTGTGTTCATTCAGTGTAAAATGTGTTTTACAGAACAGGCATATTGGCAGAGAGATGACTCAAGGCCTCAGTCCATTTCCTGCCTTTCCACTTACATTATCTGTGTGGAAGGCAGAGTAAGAGATCCATTCAAACTATTTATCCTCTTTCATTATGTGGACAGCTAGGGTAGGGTAGTAAGTAGGTACCTTATGCTTCCTTACCAGTCTGGGTATGTAAACTTGATCATTATTGCACCCAGATTTGCATTTTTTTTGCCTTCATTTTAGAATATGCATTCTACACTAGCAAATGCTTTATTTGAACACTGAGGTATCAATATTTGCTGAAACATACAACCTTCAGAATGTTTTAAAGGATCTATTTATTAACAATATTTTATGTTTGGATGGCTGGGATAGTACTGCATGTTGCTAATCTATGGAAAGTCTTGTTTATCGTTACCATTCAGTGGAGATGCAGATGGATGGCAAATGTGGCTCACTACCTCCTTATAAACAAATACGGACCAAGGGAGCAGGCTCCTACGGCCTTAAAGGGACAAAGAATAGGACCAGATTTTTTCTTCTGTTCTACACCTGTGACTCAGACATTCTTTCTCAACATTCACTGTGTTACATTTAATATGATTTTGGACACTGCATGAGCTACTTTCTGTGTAACTCTGGTACATCTTTGCTATAACTGTGGTAGAACAATTTTCCTGTCCTGAACTTTGTATAACTGCAAATATGAAATATTCAGATATTAACAAACAACTGTTTTCTAAAACAAGGTACAAGTCATTTCTTCAGGGAATAGGAAGGAAGGCTATGAGTTTACTTGTGGGATTTTCAATTTCTATCTTCCTCAGAGGACATGAACTTAAGTGTTTGTAGGGATCATAGTTCAAAGACTGTACTTTTGATTCTATGGGAAGTTGTTCATATTTTTGGACTGAGGAAGTAGAAATCAATGTACAAAAATTATCAGTTTGACTGTTTATTTTGTTTAAATGTAATATTTGAGCCTCATGCTACATGTTAATCAGGACACAATGAATTAAAGACAAATATATACAGACAGTTCAGATAGCAAGGTTGATCTGGAATAGATCATTATCTGTCCTACCTCCTCTCATATAATCCACATGTACTTGGGTTACATGAGTCTTTTTATATTACCATTAAAATATAATAGACTTTTGTGAGACAAACTTCTAAGACTCAGCTAATTCCTCCCTTTTCTGGAGAATAGAGAAGAGACTAGATTGTAACAATGGGAACGTGAGTGGAAACACTTCATGAAAGAAGTTTCTCCATTTAGTTTACAGGCAGAAGGCTCTTTCTAACTTATCTCTTGGTACTGGGCCTTTTAGCATTTATTTGAAGTGGGAACTGGCCACAAGTTTTTACAAACTAAGCACTCCTAATTTGGTTAGAAAAATGAAAAACCCTAAGGATTCCTGCCAGTTTGGAAAATATTCTTTCTTCCAAAACAGGCAGTCACCCAAATCCATAGCTTCTTGGAAACACAGATTGATATATACTTAAATGAAAGAAAGGAAGGGCAGAACAGCACTGCAGTCACATGACCACTGGCTGCCTGAGAAAGATTTAAAATGGAAGAGTCAAACCACTCCCCTAACTCAGGCTTCTAATAGTAGTAGTAACCTCTCTTCTAGGTGACCACAAGAATGTGCGACTACAAGGGGCCAGAACCAAAGAGGGACACAATGTTGGACTTTTCAGTGCTTGGTTCCCCGGTTTTGAATTCAAAGCCCAGAGTCAGGCTCTCTATTCCTTTTACGATATGAAGGAATAATTGGTCAGAGAAGGACATATGGAGAATGAGTAGGAGATCAACAAGAAATACCCAGCACAACAATGTAACTGACCTCCCACCTGTTGCTGAGCTTAACTGCCTGAATCAAGGCTGCCAAGGAGGTGTTCTTGTCTGCTCTGAATCCAGAGCCCGGTGTCCTCCCCAGAGAGTACATGTTTACAGATATTGTTTGAAAGAACTAAGCAGAACTCACTGGTGGTCCTGTGGGCTTCCTTTTATAATAGCCTACTGGTTAGAGCAAAGTGGGAGCCCTTCACAGTATGAAATAATTCAAATTCATATTTTCTAGCTCTCTTAAGCTAATAACCACATTATGGGCATTATTTTGGATGGACCTTTTGTTGAAGCTGGGACATAGTATAGCCAAGAATCTTACGTACCTTAGTACTAAAAGCACTCAGCAGGGCCTGGGGAGTCATAGGATCCAGTTCCTTTTGTAAGGATTACATCTGATATGTGGTGTGATTTGGTTTTTGCTTGTTTGCTTGTTTTATCCAATGACATAAATAGTCCTGAAAAGAGGTTCCGAAACCCAGGAATTTTTTCTTTTAGGAAAATGTCCTAGAAATTAGGAAACGGCTAGGTCCCTTCTTGGTTTGTTCCTTTCATACAAAAGTGTTCTATGACTCTTCTATGACTCTCGTATTCTTGGCTGCACTGTCAAACAGCTTCTGGCTGGAGGGCTACCTATCATCATAGCCAGTATACTGTGCACTGAGCTCCATTGGTGTGAGTGAGTAAGCATGCCTGCAACACCTTTTTATTGCTTTTGGCTGTTTCTGTTGTTTTGAAGCAAGCCAGATGTTCATAAATATCTGACAGGCTCGTGCTTTATTCAGCAGTCACTGGTTCCTCCTCAGTTTGTATGATATGGACATCCATTCATCACAGGCTCTAACAATAACATAGTCAAGGACATGATAGTGCTTAGACCGAGGGTGTTTCCAGGTCGCCTTGTATTTGTCACTCTTTCTGAAGATGGTGTTTATGATGACAAGGCTGTGCTCCATGAATTTGCTTAGGAGAAGGATCCTGTGGGAGCTGGCTTTTCCTACTCCCTTTCCAGTGGTGCCACTCTATAGAGTCCCAGAATTTCCAGTCCTGTCCAACTTTTTTTCTGAAGTCATCAAGCAGAATGATCTCGTTTGCCTCATGAGTATTCGTCAGAACCTGGTCAATGTTGGAGTAAAACTGTTCTTGATATCATAATCAGCAGCAAGCATTGGGGTATAAGCACTGATGATGGTAGCATGCTACTTGTTTCTCAGCTTAAAATGGAGGCTCATAAGCCCCACAGGGAGGGTCATATGCCCACAGAGAGCTCTGTAAATAGACTGATGAACTGATTCCTGATGCCGAAGCAGATGCTATGAATGCCTTTCTTGGGCTGGTCTCCCATTCCAGAAGAAGGTGCAGGCCTCCACCCACTTCTCTCAGTTGGAATTCATCGAATTGTTTGGTCTCACTGACAGCTGCAATATCAATGTTGTATCTCACTAGTTCCCTGGAGATGATGGCAGTTCTTTCTGGTTGTTCATTGTCTTAGTTATACATCAAAGTGTGAATGTACCATGTTTCAAGAATAATTGAAGTAAAGTAACATGAAGGATTCTCTACACCAGATCTCTTCAAGACCTGAAGGTCTGTAAGGATCTACAACTGTCTCTGTGAAAAGTTCTTTGTCCTATCCACAAATGAAGGCGACAAAGAAGAACTCTAGAAGGGTTTTAAAACTGCTATCCATATGGCCTATGCTGAATCCCTTGGCTAAATCACCTATCCAAGACTAGTTCAATGAGAGTGACACTGGGACAGTTCCCAACCACATCCAGGTTGCACGTGCAGACTTCCTCATGCAGCCTGAAGCCTGGAGCTGGCCAGAAACTGTCCTGATCTGGGGCAGGTCCTAGCCAGCTCCAGGCTGGGTGGGGAACTCTCCCTGTGCAGGCAGCTCCAGGCTTCAGCTCCATGAATGTGATTGCATGGTGGGGCCTGGGAACGCCTTGCTGTTGGGGCAGATGGACATTGTTCCTGTTAGGGCTCCAGTGGCAAAGCCCACCCTGGCAGCAGGCAACTCCTGGGGGCAGGGAACAGTCTCCCATCCCCTGCTGCCTGATTGACCAGGAGCAAATTTGCTGCTGGTTGGCCATCTACGTGTGCCTTACTGCACAATAATTATTCGGCAGTTAATTTGCTACTTTCATTTGCAGGTAGCTGAGTAGAGCAAATTACTGTGCAGTAAGGGTTTGCATGTGTAGATGGTGACACTTACTATGAAGTAATTTGCTGTACTGTACAGTAAAGCATCTCATGTAGGTGCACCCACTGAGATCCAAGCCCTCCTCAACCAGAAAAAAAGGAGGTGGTAAGATGTCACCACATCTCAGCTGGAGGAGATGTATCAGATCCTCAAAGTGGAAACTCAGAGGAGGAGCCAGGAAATAAAAAATCAGTGGTGCAAGGTAAATCAAGTTCTGTGCTGATGAATGTGACATGCATCCCTTTTTCCAGGCAACAAAAGCTATCTACAGTCCAATGTCCTATGGTCCTACTTTCCCTGCAATTACAGGATGGCTCAACATTCCTCAAAAACAATTACTCTTTTCAAACTAGATGAAGAGAATACTTTGAGGCACTCCTAAACTGTGAGTCGACTGTGATGGATACAACCTTTGATTCCATCCCCCAACACCCTGAAAGGGGATCCTTCACCAACCCTCCTACCCTAGAATTTTGGCTTGCCATCAAGGAAACAGAATGACAAGGCTAGTGGACTGAATGGCATACCTGCTGAAATCTACAAGGGTGGTTATGAAGAAATAGTTCTGAGACTTCATAAATTTATTGTCCAAATTTGGAAGAGAACTCAGGGGACCTGAGGAATATCAACATCATGAATGTTTTCAGGAAAGGAAAGAAGTCTGTGTTTGGGAGCTATCGAGGTATCACCCTCTTTTTCCATGGCAGAGAAAATCCTTGCCTGCGTCCTCCTGAACTGTCTTCTGCCTCTTGCTGAGGAAGTCATGCCAGAATCTAAGTGTGGTTTCAGACCATTCCATGGGGTAATTGACATGAGCTTTGTTGCTTAACAGGTCTAAGAAAAGTGTCATGAACAAAATCAGGACCTGGATGTGGCCTTCAATGACCTTACTAAAGCCTTTGATTCCATCAGTCATGAAGTCTTATGGAAAGTACTGGCTAGATTTGGATGCCCTGAAAAATACAGGGTCCTGAGATTTTCTCCCTGACCAGATGATTGTGACTATTCTTTGTAGAAAATGGATTGGAGACAGATTCATTTTCCATCCAAACTGAGGTTAAGCAAGGATGAGACTGTTTTTTGATAGTCATCCTGATTCTCATTAAGGACTGCCTTCCTCCCAGAATTGACATTGCATACTGATTGGATGGAAGCTTTTCAATCTGGGGCATTTTTGCATGAAGACCAGTATACTCAAAATAGCCATCTTTGACCTTCAGTACCAGGAGCAGGCAATTATTTCAGCTGGAGTACCACTTCATGAGTTTTGGTGAGCTGTTGAGGGCCACAAGAGTTGCCCCACCCCTTGACAGGTGCCCTGCCCCCTGGTCATCATCTTGGTACCAGAAGTCCTACCCCCTAACCTTTGTCACTGGAAGTACCTGCCCTTGCCCCAGAAGTACTCCTTTTGGGAAGAGGGTTTGCCATTTTGGATCCAGAAAAAAACCCAAATTATATATTAAAAATCTTACATCCACACTAACATATTTTAATTTGATTTTAAAAAGATTTTTTGGTCCTGATTTGTGTGTGTTTGCTTTGTGTATGTACAGCTGATTGCATAATAGCTCAAAATGAAGTCTTATACTTGTATATGGGGGTGGGGTTGTGGAAGGGTGTGGGGATATGGAGTTTGTTGCAAGCTGTGGGTATATGGAGGGTGTGGGGGTGTGTGGATGGGGGTGGGTATGGGGGACTTGTGGGGGTATTTTTGGGGGATGTATGGGTGGGTATTAGGTTTGTGGGGTGTGTGGAGGGGAAGGATGGCTGGGGGGGGTGTGTATCAGGGTGTGGGCGAATGTATGGTGTGGTGTGTGTGGGTAGTAGTGAGCAGGGCTCCCACCAGAGACCCATGGGTGTGTGTGGGAAAGGGTGTGGGGGGTAGTGTTTGTGGGGTGTGTGACTGTGTGCGAGGGAGAGTGTGGTTGTGGGGCATGGGTAACTGATGCCACCTTAGTCAAGGGGGACATGTGCAGTGACCAGTCAGTGACTGGGGTGGGGGAAGGGGGGTTCTATCAGCCTGACCCAGGCCATTAATATGACCCTTCTCCACAAACTACTTCTCAGAAAGTGAACATTGATGAGGAGATCCAGCACGGGATCTGGTGTGCAAGTGCCTCCTTTGGGAAATTGCTTTGGTATGTCTTTATCCATTGCAATCTGAAACAACACCAAAATCTACAATGCAGTCATCATTCCCACTCTCCTTTACTAAAATGAAATGTGGGTAACCTACTGCTGTCATGTCAAGATCCTGGAGAGGTATCACCAATGATGCATCCAGAAAATCCTCCACATCAAATGGAAAGATCATCACACAAAGGCCAGCATCCTTGCTGAATCCAGTGTTATCAGCATAGAGCCAGTGATCCTCAAGCACTGACTTTACTGGACTGGACATTGTGTGCAGATGCTGAACTGTTGACTTCCAAAACAAGTGCGTTATCTCCCAGCATAAAAAGGACCCAAAATCTCATGGTGGCCAGAGGAAATGCTACAAGGACATGTTGAAGGGATATCTCAAGAGAATACATGCTAACATCCAGAGTTGGGAGGAGCTGGCTGCCAACTGACTCCAATGACACCACTATCTCAAAAAAGCAGCAGTCGATTTCAAGGTAAACTATCTTGCCCTTGAAGCAGGGAAGAGAGAGTGAAGGAAGGAAAAGGAGAAGAACACCAGCCTGCAGTCTGCTTTCCTCTGTGGAAAGACCTGCAACTTCTGTGTATGGGTCTGTGGCTCAAGTGTTGGACTCAAGTCACCTCAAGATCCATCTGTGAGCGAGGGTACAGATCATCCTCGAATAAAGGGATTCCTGATAATGATGGAACATCACCTGAATTGGACCTCTCCAAGGACTTCAACATTGTTTGGCCTTGTGTCTAGATCCACATGGGGCATCAAAAGGAAGTTCCAAGATGCTTAGAACAGGGTAGTTCTGGGTATATACAGAAGGCAGAATTTCAGGCGTCTATGGATCTTTCAGGCCACAGAGGAAGGTGGATGTGCTTTGAGGATCAGGCCATTAGATCAGTGGTGTTTTTGGACTTACACTCCTAAAATCCTCCCAAATCCTGTTTAGGAGCTTAAGAGTAGCAGATGTACCATTTGCAGCACTTCAAATTGCAGCTGCAGTTTGAAGTGCTTCAAAAATTGAGTTAATCTGTGAACAAACCTACAGCCTCCTGCTATGCTTCAAAGCTAAAGTTGCAGCTGCATTTAGTAAAACGTTTTTCAGCCAGAGGCACCACAGGGGGTTGCAGTGGCCTCTGGGAAGCAGTGGAGTAGACTGCTTGTATGGCTCTAAAGAGAGGTGTGAGTGGAGCCAGTGTCAGTGAATGTTTCCTGGAGGTCCTGCCCAACCCCCTGGAACTTGCAGACCAGATGCACAGAGGTATGTGGAGATTGGGAGCTGGAGAGCAGAGATCCTGGTTTTGTGGGGGCTGAGGGGAGAGGGGTACTCCTAGTTCAAAAAGGGATTGGGATGCTTCAGGAGCAAGGAGGCAGAGGAAACAGGAGAGCGCTTACTGATACAATGCCCACTTTACAACCCCCTTATGGGGATAGGGGAGGGAATTGCACCGTGGGATGCTGGAGGAGCTAGGGGTCCCCTCGTGCTCCACAAATCATGCCCGTGTAACAGGAAGCACTTAATTTTAAAACACTTATGAATAGTAATAGTCTTCTTCATGGCTGTTTTTGGAGTGCTTCCACCATTTTTGGAGTGCTTCAAAGGGCTTGTACATCTGTGTGGCTTGTTTTCTGTAGCATTTCAAGGGCATTTGAAGTATTTCAAATGTCACATCTGTTCACATCCTGATTCTTTCATTGGATTTGGCTCAGCTGTCCTCATGAGTTGTACATCTTGTACACCAGACTTCCCTTCTCTATCCACAGAGATGGAGAGGAGCTTTGTCTTTATCCCTGAATTTCAGTGATTCTTATATTTATCATGTAGCTTATAATGAAATTCTTGTGCTTTCAGGAGGGTGTTGTCACTGTCTTCTAGTTTGGTAGGAGTCTAATGCATTCAAATGATACATAGGTTAGAAAAATATATAATAAAGTTAAAATACAGGAAGTATTTAGACAAAGAATAAAAGGCACTTGAAGAGAAGTGTGCAGTAGGGTTATGTCTCTATCATCAGCTGAATGCATAGGGTAGATGTAAAAAACAATGACTCAGAGATATTTTCTCTACAATTAATTTTTAAAATCTCAAACATGTTAACAGCAGAAAAAATAAATATGGATTGCAGTTATTCAACAATCAAAGTCACCTTAGAGGTAGGCAGTTTAGCAGTCACAGACTTTAAGGAGAGGTGCCAATGGCACCAGGTTTCAATTAAACAACGTAACAAAGGATCATAAAGCTGTTCCTCATAATGCTACTTCCTTAGAGCTTCTGCTTGAAATGAATCCCAGATTTCTGCTGCAGTTTTTCATGCTGCATATTTAGCTAAGTGCTTATTTTCTACTAACTGGATGCACCTGAACACTTAAATATGTTACAGCTGGGCTCACTGTGGTTCTCCCACAGTGAGTAGGTAGAAAGTTTTTGATGGAGTCTTTCTCACACAGACATTTTTAGTTGATCAACATGAGGAAAAAGGTTCTGGTATGGCTTTCTCTGGTATAGTATGGTTATTTTCGTAAAGAAGGATTGGGCATATTGTTGGAGGAAAGATGCGTCAGTTGCTATTTAGCATGGGAGTTAGGAATACAGTCTCTGAATTAGAACTTCCTGTACCCTAAATTCTGGAGGCTGCAAGTGGGAGAGTAATAGTGGAAAAAACACTGGTCATGCTCTGTTCACTCTCCCTTTCAGCGTCCACTCTGCCACTGTGACATGGGATACCGGGTAAAATGGTCTGACACAGTACATGGCAGTCCTTGTGTCCTTATGTTCTTAAGGAGGTGAAAAAAAGTAAACAAGAAATGTTATAGCTTTAGTCTCATGGAGAAATCCTTGTTTCTTTTTCATTGCAGTTCTACTAAAGCTACATTGTATTACTTAGTTGCATAGGAAATGTTATTTACTTCTGGGAGAAGAGAAGCTTGCTTTAATTTTCCCAAAGAATAGCTTGATAAGACAGTGTATCATAAAGACTTGGTGAACCCCCCCCCCCCCCCAAACCAGTATAGCTAATTTTTTTTTATATCTATTATGATAGTTCCATCTCTCCATTTTAACACAAATGCTCCTATGGTTTGGAAAAAATTATGAATTAAAATCAAGTATTCTCTCATTGATGGAGAGGCTAATTAATGGGATTTATGTTCCTTACTTACTTTTCTTGATTATCAAACCATCAAGAAAAGTTTTCTACAATATAATCTCATCTTCATCAAATAACTAAAGAATAAAGGCATATGGGGGCCAGAACCTTTTTTAAGCAGGCTGATTTTTTTTTTTTGTTTTTTTTTGGACTTCATAAAAGGAACTGCCTATCTTAATTTAGCATAGTTTCTATATGCTTCTGACTCTGCTAAAATTCTTTCATTATTAATGAGGCAGTAATAGTGTTCCAGGGCTAATGAACCAGTTGACAAGTAACATGTAATCTAGACACTGAAGCCTATGTACTATGCAATAATCCTTTCAGAGCAATTATATTTAATTAAGAAAGTGTTTTGCTTAAGGTAAGACTTACTGACTTTTTATGCAATGCATACAGAAATGGTTTAAGATTAGAAAGAAATCAGAGTTGAATTCTCGTTGGATAACCATGGACATGAATTATCTCTTGACAGGAACACTTTAGTTATTTTGGTTTTTGGTTTTTTTTAATGTAAACGGTGTAAACTTGTTTCTGTTCATCAAGGACTGCTACCTTAATTTGCTTCATTTTAGTCTTCTGTGATACAAAAGCTAGTTGGTCATGCTAGTTCTCTGCACTGTGCATTAACTAAATAAAAATGCCCCTCTGCATAGCTGTGTGCTTAAGCTGATCAGCCTGCACTAAATGTAGGTTCTTTACAGATTCATAAAGGGAGCATGCTAACTAGAAAAACCTTCTTTGTAGAATTCTTGAACTGTTGGTCTAAGTCAATTTACTGATCAGTCTTCCTTGGAGATCTTTGTACAGGGAACTTCCATCTGGAACTTTGAATTGAACTACTGTCTTCAGCTTGCCTCTTCACAGGAACCATCTTTGGAGGGGGAAAAGGCATGTGTCAAATTTGAGTCTCAGTCCTGGCTCCCTTCCCCACATGTCTCAATTAAAATATCAATATCATCCTCTCTTTCTGTCTCTCTTTTTGTCTTAGAATTTAGGATGTGTTAATATGAACAGCAGTATTGGAAACCTAACGAAAGATAAGCTTACCTTAGAACAAGGCGATCCTGTTCCCACTGGGGTCCTTGCTACATGTTACATACGTTACTCAATTAACTGGTTAACGGCACAACAAATTTAGACCATCCACTCATGCAAAGTAATTATCACACCATAACAGGAGCCAACCAGCTACAAAGCTGGTGCTTGAAAATGTATAACAACTCTAGTTGGTTTCTATCCAGCTTTAATATGAATGTGTGGCAGAGCCTTGAGTTTTATCATTGACTTCACAGAAACAGGATCAATGCCCTAAACTCAAGCAGACAGTACAGTTCAAACATTGTAATCTTGGTGGATTAGAAAATGATGTCACTTGCTTTCCCACAGATCCCTGTTTTTATTTGAACTCTGCATCAGGCAGTACTACATCTTCGTTGACTGAACACAGCAGGAAGAAAATGCATTTAAGATCACGCAACACAGATCATTTGCCGCCTTCTTGATTCTTTTCCTGTGTGGTACTACATAGATTTTCCTTCTATGAGCCAATACATTTTGCTCCTGTTGCATCACTTCATTAATGTTCACATGTAAATTGCTTAGGGGAAAAAAAAGCCATATCATATTTAATAAAATATAGATGTCAATTCCTATGCAGTAATTTAATGATTTCTGAGTTTTGATATTTATAGTACAACTGGCATAAATGTAGATCATATAACAATTTGGCATTTATAAAACCAGATTTCTGTAGGCACAGGATAATTGAAAATTTTCTTTCCTACTATTAATTAAAATCTCAAAGTAGGTAAATAACAAATTTAACACCATCTGTTTGCTTACACTTCAGAAACAAAAATGTATCTCTTATCCAAATTTATGAATTTGCTTGCCAGTCTCTATACTCCCCTTTCCCCATACAGTCCCCAAATCTTGCAGTTCCTTCCCCACCCTCTTCCCGTCCCAGCACAGCAGACAATATGCTGGGGTTTAAGAACCATCTACCAAGAGATGGCTGGAGAAAGGATTGCTTTTCTTATAGGTTAGCTGCTCAATTTGAGAACACAGCTGGTATTTTAGAGTGAGGAAAATCAAGATGTTAATAAAACTAGTCAAAATCCTGAGTTGCTCTGGGTCAATATCATGGGCACACCTCACTTGCAATCTTACTCAAGTAAAGACTTATTTAAGAGACTATAGGATGCTACACAACAGGCTTTACCATTTTATAATAATTTTATCAGATAGAGTAGAACTGAGTAGTGATCAGCTTCCTAATCATGGGAGGGGGAGGTGGACTAGCTGTTTCAGTTATCTTCTTATTCATGCTTGTCTCTGCTGGTGCGCGTGTATGTGCTGCACTCCTCCCGTCGTTTCCCCGTGTGTGTGTGTGTGTCTATATCCATATCCTAATGTAACTGCCATATACCAGCCATGTAGAATTTAGACCAGTTCTATTTCTTGGGTATGATTCACTAGCTACTTATTCCAGGAATCATTTCACTTCTTGAAAATGCCCATTTCCACTCAGTTTGGACAACATCCTTCTGCTTCTCTTTGCTTTGCAGAAAATGTTCACCATCTGTGACTCTTAATTGAGCTTTAAAACAAATGTTGTATCTATTGTATCTCGCAAGACAAGGGTTTCATGAAATTCAGCTGCTGCTTTTCCTGTTAGCACTGAAGCATCATGGGTGTCATGCTAAATTTACTGCATAACTACAATTTTAAAACTCTGTTATCAGTGTAATTCAGGGCATAATTATATGACCTCAAAAAACATATCTAAAAGCTGTCTCTTCTGTATTGGGGTATCTGTTCAGCATAATTAATCCCAGAACAAGTCTTGCAAGAGCCTAAAGAAGTACAAAAAGTTCTTGACTAGTATTTGGACTACCAATTATATTGGTAAAGGGTAGCTTTTTATCTGTTTCCAAAAACATTTTTCAATTATTCCATGTGGGCAGAGAGCACAGTATCTTTACTCCTTAGACCAGGGCTGTACAACTTCTTAGCAGTAAGTGACTTGTGCAGTCCATGGGCTGCACCAGGATGAGCCTCCACCCCCACTAGGCCACATGCACAATAAAATAGAGAAAGCATTCACATGGCATCTGCCTGGGCACCCACCCCTTTCCTCTGCTATTATGCTGCACTTTGTGCCCCTAGTTCACCCTCTGCCCCACCTCATGTGGCAGATGCAAGAAGCGTAAACTGGAAGAGGAAGGGGATAGCCCAGAGACTGGCTGCCATTGTAGCTGCAACTATAGAGGCAGTGGTGGCCTGGGAGTGGGAGTGGACCAGGAGCTGTAATTTTAACTCTCTGTGGGCCTCAGGAGGCCCATGGGCCCCCAGGAACAGCCCTGACTCAGGTCCATTCTCTAAATTGGCACAATCTGTGGATGAGATTCTGGCTTGTCACCAGTGGGTGTGAGACTTCTGGATTCATTATAGTTCCAGTTAGATATTTTGACACAGAACACATCTAAATTATGCTATTCCTAAATCTAATATGTTAGCTATTTTTGGGGGGCACATGAGTGGGAAATGGTGGGGGACAGAAGGGTGGGGGGTGGGAAAAAACATGACCGTATCTTTGTGATATGCCATACACATACTTTTTGTTGCGTTTTCCTTAACCTATGTCTACAAATTGAGCATGGAGAAAAACGCCTGTTTCTTACTATGCCTACTATTTTTTTGGTTTTGGTTCATTACTTTAATGGTTGAGGAGTAAAATAGGGTAGAGGGCAAACAAGTGGCTTCTATAAAAGATGAGCCACTTCTATCCTGCAGAAGAAGCATATCAGCATCTTGTGGATTCATGACACCAGTTTCCTTTTATTAAGATTCTTCATGTTTTCCTTTTCAGCTAATTAGGCTGCAGGAAAGAAACCATATGTACTGAGAAGCATGAAATGAAAATGCATGTATATGTTCCAGTCCTAAATTACTAACAATCAAAGGTGCACCTACATATTATTAGGAAATGAATTTGTATCAAAAGTACTGAGTACTTATCTGAGCTCTTGAAAAATTCTCATCCTCTTCTAAGATGGTAGCTCATACACAGACTTCTGTCTTTATTTTTCTTTTTTAAATCATATATATTTATAAAGCACACTATCTCTTCTGGTACAGTTCAAATATATCACTTTACCTTTGAGGAAACTCTTTCAGTAGTTGCTATATCCTGTTTTTAAGAAATCCATTCATGTCTTTGTAGAGAAGTAGAATGAAATAATGATCCTCTTCTAGTTCAAGGATAAAATTCACAATTGTCCGAAACACTTTCAACAGGAATTTCTAAGGCTATGAATGTACTGAAGATAAATGGAATTACCATGCAGTCCTTTTATAAATATATATATATAAGAGGACATATCAAATATTAGTCAATGCATGTTGTGTATATACTCTTTGGGTTTTTTTAATATTCCTAAAACTGAGTCAAATCTATTTGAGAGAAGCACAGATGATTTTCAGGCTTTCTTCTTGGTCAAATATAAATATAGCCTCCCACTGAACTGATGACCACCCATCTTAGTAGACTTTTTTTTTTAAATAGAATTTGTTATCTAGACTTTCATAATGTTGCTCTTTCCTTAGACAAACACATAGATTTATAATGTAAAGAGAAGGTCTTCTGTTCTCTGTCTGAGTGAATGATCAAACTCTTTGGATATATTATTTTGGACAAGGCTGCGCAAAGGGATAGGAGAATGGAGAATTAAAGCATTATTCAGAGATGAAGTTATGCTAAAATTGACAATTGGTGGAAAAATGTATGCAGTTTAATTACAGAGATGGAGTGGCTGAAAAGGCAAAAGCTAATAAGGATTGTTTAGGCAAATGTCTATATGATGATGGACCCTCGATCCCTTTTGATAACTGTACCTGATAGTGGAACAAAAGTTATTGTACAACAGTATTAAATTATTACAAAACATTTTAAAATGCTCTGTTACTATGTAACATTCATAGAAATTTAATTGTAAAGTGAAAATATCACTAATGCCTGTCTCTTTTCTTACTGTATTAGAGTGGTGACCTGAAGAAAACTGCTTTGCATTTGAAAATGTATCTAACTTTATCCCAACTCAATAAAAGATATCACCCAAGAAATCCTTGCCTTTTGCTTATTGTAGCATCAAAGTTGCTTTCTTGGTCAGAGCAGCTGAAATTGAGGTATATAATGAGTAGAAAAGCAAGAAAGCAACTTCATGAAGAATTTTAAGGTTTAGCATCTGTTTTCATTCTTCATTGGAACAAATCTGTAACTTTTATTTAAACATTATTTTTGTTAAAAAGAAAAACAATCCAAATAGCTCAGTTATTGGGGCATTTGCCTAGCATGCAAAACCTGTAGGTACAAATCCATTCTCTCCTGTTTCTTTTCAATAAAATGTTCCATTCGTCCAGGCATTGATTATTCTTATCTCTGTCTATGATTTTGATCAGAAATTTTCTCTTGCATCTGAAAAACCTTCCTAGCAAAAGTTTTGTTGAA